>NC_092411.1:171248516-171614995 GCF_040894005.1 Engystomops pustulosus | reverse complement strand
TCCGGGGATTAGCACAGTAGATATTCGTAGTCAGGAACGGATCACCGTTTATCATGTCTCACAAAAACCATCCCATTCTGCAGAGTGTATAGTGCCTGAAACTTAAAAAAGAAAGTGAGAAAAGAGGCAAAAAACAGAAACATCAAACTAGAGTGGCTTAGGAGGGCCCAATGAAAACAAAAACATAAATGTAGGGGTCCAATTACGTGAAGTGGATGTGAAGTGGAAGCGGTCTCAGTGTATAGAATGTACTATGATGTCCAAAGAACAATAAGATGTGAATGTGGAAGAAACATAAGAATGAAATAAAGGATGGGATGGTGAGTCAGAGGTTCATGTTTATAATGTCCGGTGAATAAAAGTTCCTCGTTCAGGCCCTTAGGAGCCATGGTGTCCAGCGTATAAATCCATCTGGATTCACTACGTAGGAGTAAAGGTGTGAGGTTACCTCCTCTGATGTTTAGTGTCACTTTCTCCAAGCCCACAAAACTGAGACCTCTTGTACAGCTGCCATGGTGTTGTAGAAAATGAAGAGCCACTGAGGTGAGTTTTTTACCTTTTTGCTGATCGGCGGCTGCCGTGCGGATTGTTGACATGTGTTGTTGACACCTTCTGCGAAGTTCTTGGGCCGTTTGGCCTACATAGAGCTTGCGACACGGACATGTGAGGACGTAGATAACTCCCTTTGTTTTGCAGTTAATGTAGTTTTTGATTTTGAACTTCTTGTGCTCCATCGGCTCCTCAAATTCCGAGGTCCGGGACATAAAGGGACACACAGAGCAGTCACCGCACGGGAAGGAACCGCACAGCCGGGTGCCCCGTCCCAAAGGTACTGATGGCCGTTGGAAATGGCTCCTAGTCAAGACGTCTTTCAAATTTTTAGCACGTCTAGCAGTCAATTGTGGTTTGTCGGTAATAAAAGAGGTGAGTCTATTATCGCTTTTGAGGATGCCCCAGTTCTTCTCTAGGAATCTGTAAATCTCTGTCCACTGGTTATTAAAAGTGGTAATCAGCCTTGGTCTCACATCCAAGGGACGTGGCTTCGTCTGTAGCAGATCCTGTCTGTCATTATTGCAGGCTCGAACAAACCCCTTAGAGATGACTCGCGTGGGTAGCCTCTATTTTTAAAACGTGTGGTAAGTTCACGTGCATGGAATCTGAAGTCTTGTTCATTGGTACAATTTCTTTTCACACGAAAGAATTGGCCCGTTGGTATCCCTTCCTTCAGGTGGGCAGGGTGAAAGCTAGAAAAGTGCAGTAGGCTATTAGATGCGGTTTCCTTACGAAATAAAGTCGTGGTGAGTTTAGGGTGTGCATACCTGATGGAGACGTCCAGAAAATCAACTGTAGAATCCGATATGTGTGCCGTGAGTTTGATCTTCCATGGGTTGTCATTCAGTATATCGATGAAAGTGTGGCAATCGTTGATGGTGCCTGTCCAGAGAAGCAGGATATCATCAATATAGCGGTACCAACCAGCTACCCGTTCCTTAAAGGCCTCTAGTTGGTACACCACCCTCTCCTCCCACCACCCCATAAAGAGGTTGGCGTACGATGGTGCACATTTGGCCCCCATGGCCGTACCTGATACCTGTTTGTAGAAAACACGATCAAAGAGGAAATAATTCTGATGTAATATCAAATAAAGAAGGTCCAAGAGGAAGGAGTCGTGTCTCCTGTCTGTGGACCATTCTTTATCCAGATAAAAGGCAATGGCATCCAAACCCACCTGGTGTCCGATGATCGTATAGAGCGCCTCTAGTCCAGGGTGACCAACACAATGGGGACAGAAGTTTCAAAATTCTCCAACCTCTGGATAAGATGTGTCGTGTCCCGAACAAATGATGGCAATCTTGAAACTAGTGGTTGGAGAAAAAAGTCCAAGTAGGTACACAGTTTTTTCATTTATACTCCCAATCCCCGAGACAATTGGACGTCCCCGGGGGATTGTCCAAAGATTTATGCACCTTAGGTAACATGTAGAAGGTGGGTACCGTAGGATTGTCAGTGGTAAGGAAAAGTGCTTCATTCTTGTTAAGGATACCCGCCCGCAAGGCAGCTGTCAAGAGTCGATCAGTCTTTTCCTTGAAAACCCGGGTGGGATCTGAGGGTAAAACAACATAGAAGTGTATATTACCAAGCTGTCTCCTCGCCTCTTCGAGATATAGCTCAAGGGGCCAGATGACGATGTTACCCCCTTTATCAGCTTCCTTAATTAGGAAGGATGTTTGTTGTTTCAAATCGTACAGGGCTTTGCGCTCCGCCTTAGATAAATTCTCCCTCCGGTTGTTATCGGGTTTGAGGGCTCTGATATCCCGTAGGGTGGTTTCATAAAATATTTGAATGGCAGGAAACAATCTAAAACTTGGTGTGCTTTGTGAAGGCACACGTAGGGTAAATTTCTTCCTACCTTGCTCGGCAGAGCTCTCGTTAAGGAGGTCCAGGAGATCTCTAAAAACTTGTCTGTCCTCGGCGGGGATTGAATCCAAAAGTGAAGGTTGATGGTAAAGTAACTTGAACGCTAGTTGTCTGCAAAATAGATATAGATCTTTAGTGAGTTCAAATTTATCAAGACGATTCATAGGAGAAAAGGTAAGGCCCCTTTTGAGGACAGATATTTCAATATCACTGAAATGATATGAGGACAAATTAATAACCTGTAAATCAGCTGCATTACCGTTATTGCTGGTCTTCTTGTTCCTGGTGGGTTTGTCCCGTTTATAATGTGGAGACCAATCGCGATGTCTTGGGCCTCTTTTCCTGGTGTTGCGTTGACTGGATATTGAGTCCTCCTGAGAGTATTCCGATTCACTGAGATCTGTGGATTGTGAGTCTTGGGCTTGTGCATCTGTAGTTGGTTTATGCTGTATAGGTCTGGAATGGAAACGGCGTCCATTACCCCGATGCGTCCAGTGATAGGCCTTGTTTTTCTCATAGTCTCTCTTGTCCCTTTGCAATTTATGTTGTTTATTCTGAATTATGCTTTTCTCATATTTATCGATAGTCTCTTGCAGTTTCTTACGGAAAGGTTCAACTAGTGACACTGAATCAAAGGTAACTAAGCATGTTTCCAGATTCTTAATTTCCTCACGTTTCTGGTTCAGGAGACCCCTATCGTGATCAAGAAGCATATTGACCAGAATTAACGAACACTGGGAGAGGCCCTTCTCCCAGACGGTCTTTTCTTCTAAATCCACCTCCCATGACGGGAAGGTCTGAATCCGTAACCCACGGGGAAAGATTTTTAATTTTAGATATTCTTCCAGGGTCCGTATGTTCCACCATAGCCTAGTAATGGCTTTGTGTGCATTGAGGAGCTCGTTCGATGTCCTGGCAAAATCTATGTTGGCCACATTTTCAACAGTATCCTGAAAGATGTTTGCAGACTGGTTGTTCCATGCAGTTTCTCGGGTCTGCAAGTCCATATTCGATGGTAAAAAAACCGAAGGGTAGGGGAGGGATTCTAAAAATAGAGCATAGGTAGTGATCAAATAAACTTAATGAAAAAAAAGGAAATAAGTGGGGCCCCAGAGAAAAGGATCGGGAACAGAGGACCCGAAACAAGCACTGTATCTGATATGTATAGAATTGGGGCAGTGTATAACAAGTATTAAATAACCCACATCTGAAAAATGTAAATAATGAAACACAAAAAGGCAGATGTATATGGGTGAAAAAATATCAAATTTTATTAAAGAATATGTGGCTTAAAAACAATTAAAAACCCTATAAGAGAGGGTAGCAAAGCAGACATACTCCCCAGCATGACAAATGTAATTAGTTAGTATTGAAAACACAGATATAGAGATAGTGCAAATGTAAACAAATACGGTAGCTATTTGGTGGAATAAGAGATGTGACAAAAAGAGGGGACATACAAATAAATAATAGCAGCCTTATGCAGGTAGGGCAATCACAGTCATGTCCAATAGTGTAAACAGTATACCCAATAAATAAATAAATAAATAGTATTACCGTATGGAGAATAAGAAGCTGGGGAGAGCAGAGATGCCCCACGCGTATCGCCCGATGCACGGGCTTCGTCAGGGGATGTCTACCTGTTGTAAGCATCGGGTTTAAATACTTTGCTGCTCTGACACAAGACAAGCCGGCCACCCCCCCGGGGGAGGTCCCGCCCACACTGGACGTCACATCCGGTCATGCGTGGAGACCTAATCCAAGATGGTGGTGCGTTCCACCAGCCCGGAAGTTAGGGTGTGCACACCTAAAAAGGACGGGAACGCTACTGGTGAAGAAAGGTTCCCACCGGCATGAATGCAAAACGAGTATATCCATCGTCGGGATGCATCAATCAAGGTAAGTGAAAAGAAAATAAACATTTAGTAGCACAGCCACAGAAGGTCAAAAAATCACATACTGTATAATACAGCGGCTATAGATGTTATTCGGCGCACGGTATGAACGATGAAAAGGTCACACATGGACCAATGTAAATTTAGACCAAATGTATCCAGAGCCGGAATGTATTAGTTAAAGTAGAAATAAAAATAAAAATAAAGAAAATAAACATTTGGTAACACAGCCAAAGATTGTCAATTGGTCACGTATTGTCTGATACTGCGGCTATATATATTATTCGACGCATGATAAAACAGTATATGACCGATGAGAAGGTTACTCATGGAGGTCCTAAAGAATACAGGTAATATGTCCCTAAAAAGTTAAATAGCCCTCCTTAACAGGGAGGCTGGTATATTACTATTGTTGAGTAGAGTGAGTGACGCACTCATGGAAGATAATTAAAGACTCAGGCGCAACAAAGAACCTATTGTACAAAAAAACCAACGATAAAAGTGAACCAAGCTATCACAGTTGTGTAGACCATATGTGAGAACACACTACGAATATCTACTGTGCTATCCCCGGAACCTCCCCTCCTTACTCTACGCCACGACCTCCACGCCAATCCACGCTCTTCTGCGTTGCCTTCCTTGAGTATACCCTCATGCTTCATTTTGGACGTTTGCCTAGCCTACATTTGGCTCATATTACTGGTTGTTCTTTACTGCCCTCGGGTCTGCTCCTTTTAGCCTTTGGGAGTGGTTGATATGTTTTGTGTTTACATATTCATTTACTTAGTGATCATTTTCTTATATATATATTGTATACTTTACATTGCTATATTTGTTTCTATTCAATTTAGGCTATAATTTTTTCCTGCTGCTCTGGCTCGATTCAGTCTGCCCCCCCCCCGACCCCCCCACCCCCCCCCTTTTTTGAGGTCCCCCCTCTTGTCTAGAACAAACCGTATTCTTTGACTAGGTGCCCTATATATATTTCGCCGTATAAAATATGTCCTAACTAATTCTTTTACTGTGTTTCGATGCATCACATATGGTTTTCCAATTTTCAGGCACCTCGCAAGTAGCCTCCTTATAGGTTATATGTTGGTTGGTACATGCCTTTAAATCCTAATGGGGGTTACTCCTATAGAATTTCTGGTAGATATGCAGGTTATGGATACACAGTTACACCTTCCATACATGCCGACGTTTGGGTTCGTCCCAAACGGTTGTTCCATACTTAGGTTCAGATCCTGTTTTCTATACAAATATGTTCGAGTGTGTGTCGCCGTCCAGTCAATATGTATTTTATACCCTGGAGGTTTGATATTTTAGGCACCACATTACTATATAAATCCAACTTGTGTTGGTACTTCACCCCATTTCACGTATATCTGGACAATTGCACCATTTATTTCTTATTCTTGTACTGTATGGATATTGCTTGTCTAATATGGAATTGTATATAACTTTTATTCTTCATTTCGTACTACATCATCATCGACGCTCAATCTCGATTTATTCATGTTTTAATGGCCGCAGGTGGGGGTGTAGAACTACACACCTACACCTTGTCTCTCTATATTTTATTTATTTTTTAATATTTTTTATTATTTTTTCATTTTTTATTTTCTATATGGTTCTATTCTATCTACGTGCACATTCTTGTACCTATGGTAGGCGCCGCATCCCTAGGCCTTTTTCTTTGAATTGATTTACATGTAGGACGCCTCTTTATATCCATCTCATCGATATATATACGTCGTCTATACAATCGGCTCTACCCTTGTCTATATAGGATACTGTTTCTAAAGATCTACACAATACTTATATTTCCATACTGTCCTATTTATGCGCGCTTTATACTCAAGTGTATTATGTATATATTTTTTGTCTATGACACATCTTTAGAACTTATTTTCAATCAGTAGTCTTCCAATTGGATACACTGTGTTCTCACATATGGTCTACACAACTGTGATAGCTTGGTTCACTTTTATCGTTGGTTTTTTTGTACAATAGGTTCTTTGTTGCGCCTGAGTCTTTAATTATCTTCCATGAGTGCGTCACTCACTCTACTCAACAATAGTAATATACCAGCCTCCCTGTTAAGGAGGGCTATTTAACTTTTTAGGGACATATTACCTGTATTCTTTAGGACCTCCATGAGTAACCTTCTCATCGGTCATATACTGTTTTATCATGCGTCGAATAATATATATAGCCGCAGTATCAGACAATACGTGACCAATTGACAATCTTTGGCTGTGTTACCAAATGTTTATTTTCTTTATTTTTATTTTTATTTCTACTTTAACTAATACATTCCGGCTCTGGATACGTTTGGTCTAAATTTACATTGGTCCATGTGTGACCTTTTCATCGTTCATACCGTGCGCCGAATAACATCTATAGCCGCTGTATTATACAGTATGTGATTTTTTGACCTTCTGTGGCTGTGCTACTAAATGTTTATTTTCTTTTCACTTACCTTGATTGATGCATCCCGACGATGGATATACTCGTTTTGCATTCATGCCGGTGGGAACCTTTCTTCACCAGTAGCGTTCCCGTCCTTTTTAGGTGTGCACACCCTAACTTCCGGGCTGGTGGAACGCACCACCATCTTGGATTAGGTCTCCACGCATGACCGGATGTGACGTCCAGTGTGGGCGGGACCTCCCCCGGGGGGGTGGCCGGCTTGTCTTGTGTCAGAGCAGCAAAGTATTTAAACCCGATGCTTACAACAGGTAGACATCCCCTGACGAAGCCCGTGCATCGGGCGATACGCGTGGGGCATCTCTGCTCTCCCCAGCTTCTTATTCTCCATACGGTAATACTATTTATTTATTTATTTATTTATTGGGTATACTGTTTACACTATTGGACATGACTGTGATTGCCCTACCTGCATAAGGCTGCTATTATTTATTTGTATGTCCCCTCTTTTTGTCACATCTCTTATTCCACCAAATAGCTACCGTATTTGTTTACATTTGCACTATCTCTATATCTGTGTTTTCAATACTAACTAATTACATTTGTCATGCTGGGGAGTATGTCTGCTTTGCTACCCTCTCTTATAGGGTTTTTAATTGTTTTTAAGCCACATATTCTTTAATAAAATTTGATATTTTTTCACCCATATACATCTGCCTTTTTGTGTTTCATTATTTACATTTTTCAGATGTGGGTTATTTAATACTTGTTATACACTGCCCCAATTCTATACATATCAGATACAGTGCTTTTTTCGGGTCCTCTGTTCCCGATCCTTTTCTCTGGGGCCCCACTTATTTCCTTTTTTTTCATTAAGTTTATTTGATCACTACCTATGCTCTATTTTTAGAATCCCTCCCCTACCCTTCGGTTTTTTTACCATCGAATATGGACTTGCAGACCCGAGAAACTGCATGGAACAACCAGTCTGCAAACATCTTTCAGGATACTGTTGAAAATGTGGCCAACATAGATTTTGCCAGGACATCGAACGAGCTCCTCAATGCACACAAAGCCATTACTAGGCTATGGTGGAACATACGGACCCTGGAAGAATATCTAAAATTAAAAATCTTTCCCCGTGGGTTACGGATTCAGACCTTCCCGTCATGGGAGGTGGATTTAGAAGAAAAGACCGTCTGGGAGAAGGGCCTCTCCCAGTGTTCGTTAATTCTGGTCAATATGCTTCTTGATCACGATAGGGGTCTCCTGAACCAGAAACGTGAGGAAATTAAGAATCTGGAAACATGCTTAGTTACCTTTGATTCAGTGTCACTAGTTGAACCTTTCCGTAAGAAACTGCAAGAGACTATCGATAAATATGAGAAAAGCATAATTCAGAATAAACAACATAAATTGCAAAGGGACAAGAGAGACTATGAGAAAAACAAGGCCTATCACTGGACGCATCGGGGTAATGGACGCCGTTTCCATTCCAGACCTATACAGCATAAACCAACTACAGATGCACAAGCCCAAGACTCACAATCCACAGATCTCAGTGAATCGGAATACTCTCAGGAGGACTCAATATCCAGTCAACGCAACACCAGGAAAAGAGGCCCAAGACATCGCGATTGGTCTCCACATTATAAACGGGACAAACCCACCAGGAACAAGAAGACCAGCAATAACGGTAATGCAGCTGATTTACAGGTTATTAATTTGTCCTTATATCATTTCAGTGATATTGAAATATCTGTCCTCAAAAGGGGCCTTACCTTTTCTCCTATGAATCGTCTTGATAAATTTGAACTCACTAAAGATCTATATCTATTTTGCAGACAACTAGTGTTCAAGTTACTTTACCATCAACCTTCACTTTTGGATTCAATCCCCGCCGAGGACAGACAAGTTTTTAGAGATCTCCTGGACCTCCTTAACGAGAGCTCTGCCGAGCAAGGTAGGAAGAAATTTACCCTACGTGTGCCTTCACAAAGCACACCAAGTTTTAGATTGTTTCCTGCCATTCAAATATTTTATGAAACCACCCTACGGGATATCAGAGCCCTCAAACCCGATAACAACCGGAGGGAGAATTTATCTAAGGCGGAGCGCAAAGCCCTGTACGATTTGAAACAACAAACATCCTTCCTAATTAAGGAAGCTGATAAAGGGGGTAACATCGTCATCTGGCCCCTTGAGCTATATCTCGAAGAGGCGAGGAGACAGCTTGGTAATATACACTTCTATGTTGTTTTACCCTCAGATCCCACCCGGGTTTTCAAGGAAAAGACTGATCGACTCTTGACAGCTGCCTTGCGGGCGGGTATCCTTAACAAGAATGAAGCACTTTTCCTTACCACTGACAATCCTACGGTACCCACCTTCTACATGTTACCTAAGGTGCATAAATCTTTGGACAATCCCCCGGGACGTCCAATTGTCTCGGGGATTGGGAGTATAAATGAAAAACTGTGTACCTACTTGGACTTTTTTCTCCAACCACTAGTTTCAAGATTGCCATCATTTGTTCGGGACACGACACATCTTATCCAGAGGTTGGAGAATTTTGAAACTTCTGTCCCCATTGTGTTGGTCACCCTGGACGTAGAGGCGCTCTATACGATCATCGGACACCAGGTGGGTTTGGATGCCATTGCCTTTTATCTGGATAAAGAATGGTCCACAGACAGGAGACACGACTCCTTCCTCTTGGACCTTCTTTATTTGATATTACATCAGAATTATTTCCTCTTTGATCGTGTTTTCTACAAACAGGTATCAGGTACGGCCATGGGGGCCAAATGTGCACCATCGTACGCCAACCTCTTTATGGGGTGGTGGGAGGAGAGGGTGGTGTACCAACTAGAGGCCTTTAAGGAACGGGTAGCTGGTTGGTACCGCTATATTGATGATATCCTGCTTCTCTGGACAGGCACCATCAACGATTGCCACACTTTCATCGATATACTGAATGACAACCCATGGAAGATCAAACTCACGGCACACATATCGGATTCTACAGTTGATTTTCTGGACGTCTCCATCAGGTATGCACACCCTAAACTCACCACGACTTTATTTCGTAAGGAAACCGCATCTAATAGCCTACTGCACTTTTCTAGCTTTCACCCTGCCCACCTGAAGGAAGGGATACCAACGGGCCAATTCTTTCGTGTGAAAAGAAATTGTACCAATGAACAAGACTTCAGATTCCATGCACGTGAACTTACCACACGTTTTAAAAATAGAGGCTACCCACGCCGAGTCATCTCTAAGGGGTTTGTTCGAGCCTGCAATAATGACAGACAGGATCTGCTACAGACGAAGCCACGTCCCTTGGATGTGAGACCAAGGCTGATTACCACTTTTAATAACCAGTGGACAGAGATTTACAAGATCCTAGAGAAGAACTGGGGCATCCTCAAAAGCGATAATAGACTCACCTCTTTTATTACCGACAAACCACAATTGACTGCTAGACGTGCTAAAAATTTGAAAGACGTCTTGACTAGGAGCCATTTCCAACGGCCATCAGTACCTTTGGGACGGGGCACCCGGCTGTGCGGTTCCTTCCCGTGCGGTGACTGCTCTGTGTGTCCCTTTATGTCCCGGACCTCGGAATTTGAGGAGCCGATGGAGCACAAGAAGTTCAAAATCAAAAACTACATTAACTGCAAAACAAAGGGAGTTATCTACGTCCTCACATGTCCGTGTCGCAAGCTCTATGTAGGCCAAACGGCCCAAGAACTTCGCAGAAGGTGTCAACAACACATGTCAACAATCCGCACGGCAGCCGCCGATCAGCAAAAAGGTAAAAAACTCACCTCAGTGGCTCTTCATTTTCTACAACACCATGGCAGCTGTACAAGAGGTCTCAGTTTTGTGGGCTTGGAGAAAGTGACACTAAACATCAGAGGAGGTAACCTCACACCTTTACTCCTACGTAGTGAATCCAGATGGATTTATACGCTGGACACCATGGCTCCTAAGGGCCTGAACGAGGAACTTTTATTCACCGGACATTATAAAACATGAACCTCTGACTCACCATCCCATCCTTTATTTCATTCTTATGTTTCTTCCACATTCACATCTTATTGTTCTTTGGACATCATAGTACATTCTATACACTGAGACCGCTTCCACTTCACATCCACTTCACGTAATTGGACCCCCTACATTTATGTTTTTGTTTTCATTGGGCCCTCCTAAGCCACTCTAGTTTGATGTTTCTGTTTTTGCCTCTTTTCTCACTTTCTTTTTTAAGTTTCAGGCACTATACACTCCTGCAGAATGGGATGGTTTTGTGAGACATGATAAACGGTGATCCGTTCCTGACTACGAATATCTACTGTGCTATCCCCGGAACCTCCCCTCCTTACTCTACGCCACGACCTCCACGCCAATCCACGCTCTTCTGCGTTGCCTTCCTTGAGTATACCCTCATGCTTCATTTTGGTCGTTTGCCTAGCCTACATTTGGCTCATATTACTGGTTGTTCTTTACTGCCCTCGGGTCTGCTCCTTTTAGCCTTTGGGAGTGGTTGATATGTTTTGTGTTTACATATTCATTTACTTAGTGATCATTTTCTTATATATATATTGTATACTTTACATTGCTATATTTGTTTCTATTCAATTTAGGCTATAATTTTTTCCTGCTGCTCTGGCTCGATTCAGTCTGCCCCCCCCCCCCGACCCCCCCACCCCCCCCTCTTTTTTGAGGTCCCCCCTCTTGTCTAGAACAAACCGTATTCTTTGACTAGGTGCCCTATATATATTTCGCCGTATAAAATATGTCCTAACTAATTCTTTTACTGTGTTTCGATGCATCACATATGGTTTTCCAATTTTCAGGCACCTCGCAAGTAGCCTCCTTATAGGTTATATGTTGGTTGGTACATGCCTTTAAATCCTAATGGGGGTTACTCCTATAGAATTTCTGGTAGATATGCAGGTTATGGATACACAGTTACACCTTCCATACATGCCGACGTTTGGGTTCGTCCCAAACGGTTGTTCCATACTTAGGTTCAGATCCTGTTTTCTATACAAATATGTTCGAGTGTGTGTCGCCGTCCAGTCAATATGTATTTTATACCCTGGAGGTTTGATATTTTAGGCACCACATTACTATATAAATCCAACTTGTGTTGGTACTTCACCCCATTTCACGTATATCTGGACAATTGCACCATTTATTTCTTATTCTTGTACTGTATGGATATTGCTTGTCTAATATGGAATTGTATATAACTTTTATTCTTCATTTCGTACTACATCATCATCGACGCTCAATCTCGATTTATTCATGTTTTAATGGCCGCAGGTGGGGGTGTAGAACTACACACCTACACCTTGTCTCTCTATATTTTATTTATTTTTTAATATTTTTTATTATTTTTTCATTTTTTATTTTCTATATGGTTCTATTCTATCTACGTGCACATTCTTGTACCTATGGTAGGCGCCGCATCCCTAGGCCTTTTTCTTTGAATTGATTTACATGTAGGACGCCTCTTTATATCCATCTCATCGATATATATACGTCGTCTATACAATCGGCTCTACCCTTGTCTATATAGGATACTGTTTCTAAAGATCTACACAATACTTATATTTCCATACTGTCCTATTTATGCGCGCTTTATACTCAAGTGTATTATGTATATATTTTTTGTCTATGACACATCTTTAGAACTTATTTTCAATCAGTAGTCTTCCAATTGGATACACTGTGTTCTCACATATGGTCTACACAACTGTGATAGCTTGGTTCACTTTTATCGTTGGTTTTTTTGTACAATAGGTTCTTTGTTGCGCCTGAGTCTTTAATTATCTTCCATGAGTGCGTCACTCACTCTACTCAACAATAGTAATATACCAGCCTCCCTGTTAAGGAGGGCTATTTAACTTTTTAGGGACATATTACCTGTATTCTTTAGGACCTCCATGAGTAACCTTCTCATCGGTCATATACTGTTTTATCATGCGTCGAATAATATATATAGCCGCAGTATCAGACAATACGTGACCAATTGACAATCTTTGGCTGTGTTACCAAATGTTTATTTTCTTTATTTTTATTTTTATTTCTACTTTAACTAATACATTCCGGCTCTGGATACGTTTGGTCTAAATTTACATTGGTCCATGTGTGACCTTTTCATCGTTCATACCGTGCGCCGAATAACATCTATAGCCGCTGTATTATACAGTATGTGATTTTTTGACCTTCTGTGGCTGTGCTACTAAATGTTTATTTTCTTTTCACTTACCTTGATTGATGCATCCCGACGATGGATATACTCGTTTTGCATTCATGCCGGTGGGAACCTTTCTTCACCAGTAGCGTTCCCGTCCTTTTTAGGTGTGCACACCCTAACTTCCGGGCTGGTGGAACGCACCACCATCTTGGATTAGGTCTCCACGCATGACCGGATGTGACGTCCAGTGTGGGCGGGACCTCCCCCGGGGGGGTGGCCGGCTTGTCTTGTGTCAGAGCAGCAAAGTATTTAAACCCGATGCTTACAACAGGTAGACATCCCCTGACGAAGCCCGTGCATCGGGCGATACGCGTGGGGCATCTCTGCTCTCCCCAGCTTCTTATTCTCCATACGGTAATACTATTTATTTATTTATTTATTGGGTATACTGTTTACACTATTGGACATGACTGTGATTGCCCTACCTGCATAAGGCTGCTATTATTTATTTGTATGTCCCCTCTTTTTGTCACATCTCTTATTCCACCAAATAGCTACCGTATTTGTTTACATTTGCACTCTATATCTGTGTTTTCAATACTAACTAATTACATTTGTCATGCTGGGGAGTATGTCTGCTTTGCTACCCTCTCTTATAGGGTTTTTAATTGTTTTTAAGCCACATATTCTTTAATAAAATTTGATATTTTTTCACCCATATACATCTGCCTTTTTGTGTTTCATATATTATTACACCTGCCGCAGTTTTCCTGGTAGTCTAGCAAAAGGGTCAAATGTTGGATATGTGTTCTGAACTCAGTCATTTCAATCTCCATAGCCGTGACCCGTGCAACTAACGCAGTGGACACATTTTCAACACTCAGAGTTCAAGCAGACATTTCTTCTAGCTCCTCTTTGACCTCCTCTGGGGCCTGCTGCTGTGAAAGCTTCAAGCCTCTGAATAGCAGAGTCCAGATCTTACCTGGTGGGCAGGGCCTGAATTAATTCTCTTAGGATTTGAAATTCACCCCAGGTGGTGACAATGATGCCCATGGGGAGAAAGGTACCTGCGGCTGGGGAGGCGTCCCGCAGCTCTGTTCCCCCTGTGTGCCGTGCTGCGGTGATCGGGAGGCTGCCTGTGCTGCAGAGGAGCGCAGACTGGAGCCGGATGCCATATTAGGCTCACGTAGCACCACGGGAGGAGAGGAGGCCACGCCAGGCGGCTGAAGAAAGCCCTCCATGTTGGTGCTGGGAGCTGCCGAACGGCAGCCTGCCAAGGTCGCGAGCCGACCGCGGTAATGGCGCCTGGAGGCACCGAGCTCGTGCGATGCATGCCCTCACACCGCCATTACCAAGCCACGCCCCCAAGTCAGATTTGGTTATCACTCTCAGAGCGTTTCTTAGTATCTCAGAGATCAGTGCAGTTCTATGCTAGAGCAAAGCGATATGCATTTCGCAAAACACCATCTGGGTACCCTTGATGTAAAAACCGTGAGTGCAAGTCCTCTGCCTGTTTTTTAAAAGATTTTAAACAGTTGTGTTTCAGGCACAAATACTGTTCTTGTGGAATTCCATGTTTATGGGGGAGTGGGTGGTTACTCTGCAACCTAAGTAGGGAGTTATTTGCCGTCGTCTTCCGGTATACTTCAGTCTAGTGTCAGGGTTTGACAGCCTATATTTATATCACTAAGTCTTGATACATGATTATGTGCAATATTATATCTATATAAAGTCAGTTACCAGAGATGGGTAGTGTCCCTCACTGTATGGCGGTAGTGTCCCTCACTGTATGGCGGTAGTGTTCCTCACTGTATGGCTGTATTCTTCACTGTATAGCGGTAGTGTTCCTCACTGTATGGCTGTATTCCTCACTGTATGGAGGTAGTGTTCCTAACTGTATGGAGGTAGTGTTCCTAACTGTATGGCGGTAGTGTTCCCCACTGTATGGCAGTAGTGTTCCCCACTGTATGGCAGTAGTGTTCCCCACTGTATGGCAGTAGTGTTCCTCACTGTATGGCTGTATTCTTCACTGTATGGAGGTAGTGTCCCCCACCGTATGGCGGTAGTGTCCCCCACCGTATGGCGGTAGTGTTCCTCACCCTATGGGGGTAGTGTTCCTCACCCTATGGGGGTAGTGTTCCTCACCCTACGGGGGTAGTGTTCCTCGCTGTATGGCGGTAGTGTCCCTCGCTGTATGGGGGTAGTGTTCCTTGCTGTATGGCTGTATTCCTCACTGTATGGTTGTATTCCTCACTGTATGGCCGTAGTATTCCTCACTGTGTGGCGGTAGTGTCCCTCACTGTGTGGCGGTAGTGTCCCTCACTGTGTGGCGGTAGTGTCCCTCACTGTGTGGCGGTAGTGTCCCTCACTGTGTGGCGGTAGTGTCCCTCACCCTATGGCGGTAGTGTTCCTCACCCTATGGGGGTAGTGTTCCTTACCCTATGGGGGTAGTGTTCCTCACCCTATGGGGGTAGTGTTCCTCACCCTACGGGGGTAGTGTTCCTCGCTGTATGGCGGTAGTGTCCCTCGCTGTATGGGGGTAGTGTTCCTCGCTGTATGGCTGTATTCCTCACTGTATGGTTGTATTCCTCACTGTATGGCCGTAGTATTCCTCACTGTATGGCCGTAGTATTCCTCACTGTGTGGTGGTAGTGTCCCTCACTGTGTGGCAGTAGTGTCCCTCACTGTGTGGCGGTAGTGTCCCTCACTGTGTGGCGGTAGTGTCCCTCACTGTGTGGCGGTAGTGTCCCTCACTGTGTGGCGGTAGTGTCCCTCACCCTATGGCGGTAGTGTTCCTCACCCTATGGGGGTAGTGTTCCTTACCCTATGGGGGTAGTGTTCCTCACCCTATGGGGGTAGTGTTCCTCACCCTACGGGGGTAGTGTTCCTCGCTGTATGGCGGTAGTGTCCCTCGCTGTATGGGGGTAGTGTTCCTCGCTGTATGGCTGTATTCCTCACTGTATGGTTGTATTCCTCACTGTATGGCCGTAGTATTCCTCACTGTATGGCCGTAGTATTCCTCACTGTGTGGTGGTAGTGTCCCTCACTGTGTGGCAGTAGTGTCCCTCACTGTGTGGCGTTAGTGTCCCTCACTGTGTGGCGGTAGTGTCCCTCACTGTGTGGCGGTAGTGTCCCTCACTGTGTGGCGGTAGTGTCCCTCACTGTGTGGCGGTAGTGTCCCCCACCGTATGGCGGTAGTGTTCCTCACCCTATGGGGGTAGTGTTCCTCACCCTATGGGGGTAGTGTTCCTCACCCTACGGGGGTAGTGTTCCTCGCTGTATGGCGGTAGTGTCCCTCGCTGTATGGGGGTAGTGTTCCTTGCTGTATGGCTGTATTCCTCACTGTATGGTTGTATTCCTCACTGTATGGCCGTAGTATTCCTCACTGTGTGGCGGTAGTGTCCCTCACTGTGTGGCGGTAGTGTCCCTCACTGTGTGGCGGTAGTGTCCCTCACTGTGTGGCGGTAGTGTCCCTCACTGTGTGGCGGTAGTGTCCCTCACCCTATGGCGGTAGTGTTCCTCACCCTATGGCGGTAGTGTTCCTTACCCTATGGGGGTAGTGTTCCTCACCCTATGGGGGTAGTGTTCCTCACCCTACGGGGGTAGTGGTCCTCGCTGTATGGCGGTAGTGTCCCTCGCTGTATGGGGGTAGTGTTCCTCGCTGTATGGCTGTATTCCTCACTGTATGGTTGTATTCCTCACTGTATGGCCGTAGTATTCCTCACTGTATGGCCGTAGTATTCCTCACTGTGTGGTGGTAGTGTCCCTCACTGTGTGGCAGTAGTGTCCCTCACTGTGTGGCGTTAGTGTCCCTCACTGTGTGGCGGTAGTGTCCCTCACTGTGTGGCGGTAGTGTCCCTCACTGTGTGGCGGTAGTGTCCCTCACTGTGTGGCGGTAGTGTCCCTCACTGTGTGGCGGTAGTGTCCCTCATTGTGTGGCGGTAGTGTCCCTCATTGTGTGGCGGTAGTGTCCCTCACTGTGTGGCGGTAGTGTTCCTCACGGTATGGCTGTATTCCTTACTGTATGGCAGTAGTGTTCCTCACTGTGTGGCGGTTGTGTCCCTCCCTGTGTGGCGGTAGTGTCCCTCACTGTGTGGCGGTAGTGTCCATCACTGTGTGGCGGTAGTGTCCCTCACTGTGTGGGGGTAGTGTGCCTCACTGTGTGGGGGTAGTGTGCCTCACTGTGTGGGGGTAGTGTGCCTCACTGTGTGGCGGTAGTATCCCTCACTGTGTGGGGGTAGTGTGCCTCACTGTGTGGGGGTAGTGTGCCTCACTGTGTGGGGGTAGTGTGCCTCACTGTGTGGGGGTAGTGTGCCTCACTGTATGGAGGTAGTGTCCCTCACTGTGTGGGGTTAGTGTTCCTCACTGTATGTCTGTATTCCTCACTGTATGGCTGTAGTGTTCCTCACTGTATTTTCTCCTGCTTTGTGATATAATTGGTGATGTTGGTTTTTCTTTAGTGGTCTGTTTATTATATATCAGAATGGTGGAAAATTTGTTGCACTTTGCGATGATTACATAGACTTTGGTTTGCAGTTTGGGCACTTGGTCTCTAAAAAATTTGCCACCACTGTTATAGTGAGATCTTATAGTGAGAAAACACAGCATTGTTTGAAGACAAAAAAATTCTCCCTATGATTATTTGAGCATGGCAAAACATTGTACAACACACTACAGGCTCTCTGCAGCCAAGAAATACCTGTTTTTTTAACCTCTTCCCGCCGAGGCCCTTTTTCGTTTTTGCATTTTCATTTTTCACTCTCACCTTCAAAAATCTATAACTTTTTGATTTTTCCATGCTGTGTGATGGCTTGTTCTCTGTGTAACAAATTGCACTTCAAAATGGTGGTATGTAATATTCCATGCCGTGTACTGGGAAGCGGGAAAAAGAATTTCAAATTCAGTGAAAATGGAAACGCATTGGCGTCGTATTCTTGTGGGCTTGGATTTTACGGCTTTCACTCTGCGCCACAAATGACATGTCTTCTTTATTCTTTGGGTCGGTACGATCACAGGGATACCAAATTTGTATAGGTTTTATAATGTTTTCATACATTTACAAAAAAAAAAAAATTTTTGCCATCTTCTGGCGCTAATAACTTTTTTTATACTTTGGTGTACGGAGCTGTTGGTAGTGTAATTTTTTGCAACTTTGATGACTTTTTAATTGCTATTATTTTAAAGACTGTACGACCTTTTGATCACTTTTTATTGAATTTTTTATATTTTTAAAAATGGCAAAAAGTGCAATTTTTTACTGTGGGCACTATTTTCTGTTACGGGGTTAAATGCAGTGAAAAAACCTTATTTTATTTTGATAGATCTGGCATTTTTGGACACGGTGATAGCTAATATGTTAATGATTTTTTATTTATTTTTATATCATTTCTAGGGAAGGGGGTGATTAGAATTTTTAGGTTTATTATAATTTTTTTTTAACTTTTTTTTTTTTAATTTTACTATTTTTCAGACTCCCTAGGGGACTTTAACCCTAGGTTGTCTGATCAATCCTATCATATACTGCCATACTACAGTATGTCAGTATATGGGGATTTCCCTCATTCATTACAATGTGCTGAGGCAGTCTTCAGAAGACCCGAAGCTGTCATGGCGACGGTCATGGGGAGTGATGATCCTTGGCAAGAAGCCACCAGCGGCCAATATGCAGCAAAGACTTACTGGCTATGGAGAGGGCTCCCCATGCACCCGCTGCCGGCATGTGACGTACCGTTACATCACATGCCGTGATTCGATTCGAAACAAGTTTATCTGAAAATTCGGGGAACCGGGCCAAATCCAATTATGATAAATTCACCCATCACTACCTTTCACAATTTTGTGTAGTCTCTAATCCAGAACTCTATTGGTCTTAAATTCACTTTTGATCTCCAGAAATCCAAATGGATCATTAGAGACTGAAGTATACTGGAAGACGACAGCCACTAACTCCCTTTCTTGGGTGAGAGAGTAACCACCCACTTTCCCTTAAACGTGGAATTCCACGAGGAACGTACTTCTGCCTGATAGACAACTGTTCCAACTTGAAATCTTTAAATCTTTTAAAAAACAGGCAGAGGACTTAGACTCATGGTTTTTACATCAAGGGTGTCAAGGGATGATGTTTTGCGAAATGCATATTGCTTTGCTCTGGCACAGAACCGCACTGATCTCTTTGATAATGGGGCGCATGCAGCATAGCAGATAGTGTCAAAATAGTGGGATACGTTATGCATTGACGATTACATATAGAAGCGGTCAAGCCCTAAGGGACCGATTAGTCCACAGCCACTTTGTCCCAAGTAGACAGGGTACCTGGTTAGACTCATGTACAACTAAAGGGAACTACCATTGCAGTGGCTGCATAGCTTTCCCCTTTATAAAAACAGGGTAGACCGTTTACCTCTAATGTAATGAAAGAAGTCAGCAACATTATGACAAATTGCAAGAAGGCATAATTTATAGAGCTGTGTGTGACTGCAGAATATAAAACTATCCTGCTCCCTGGCCCCATTATACAGTTAGCGAGCCCCCTGTCCCCCAGTATATAGATAGACAGTCTCCATTATATAGCCGATCAGCCTGCAGTATATACCCTGTCATCCCATGCCCTAGTATATAACTAGCCAGCCCCCTGCCCCCAGTATATAGTGACCCAGTCCCCAGTATATAGCCTGTCATCCTATGCCCCCAGTATATAGCCAGCCTCCTGCCCCCAGTATATGGCCAGTCGCCTGCCCATAGTATATAGCCAGCCCTTTCTCCAGTATATAGCTAGTCAAACAGCCCCTAGTATATAGCCAGCCCACCACCAGATATATAACAAGCCAGTCTGCCCTCAGTATGTATCCAGCCAGTCTAGTCCCAGTAGAAAAGGGGGGTTACTCATTTGATTACATCTAGGTGGTCTCAGATTCCTTCTACCTCTGAAGTAGCCCCTAATGCTGCCTCCAGGGCTGCCTGGACCTTTGGCCCTATTTGCATTGGGTTCTGTCGTTTTGGGTCTTTCAGTGTCTGATACATCACATTCTGATGCCGACAGGGACATTGGGAGTAAGTACTGACTCATCATATGCTTTATTTTCTTTTAAGCCACTCAGGAACCAACAGAACTACTGTTTAACTCCCAAATCAAGACCCAGTGGAAATGGTATCATCTGTCTAATTGGTACCTTTGTCAACCAACATTCTTCAGTGAAGAAGGTCATTGAAAGTCCTAAAAAGTTAGGATATAGATGACAAAATTACAGATCATCCCTCTATCACTTATAGGAGAGGGAGAAATTTGAGGTATCGTTTAGTACACAGCTCCTGAACCAACTGGCTGGTGCAACATCAGGAACAATTGATTGGCACCTGCAAGGGTAGCACATTGTAAAGCATGTAACTTTGTGAGAACATCTAACACCTTTACTAGTGTAGCCACTGGAGTCAACTATAAAAATAGAGGGAGGGATTTATCTAGCCACTGAATTATGTGGGTAAAAGAGAATTGAGTTATTGCATTCTCTTCCAAGTAGGGAATATTTCCAGCAAAGAAGACATTGGGGCAAATTTACTTACCTGGTCCTGCCGTGATCCCCGATTCGGACGGTCTGACGAAGATGAAGTCCGGCGTGATTCATGAAGCTCTTGCGCCCGAGTTCCTGCATCCGTCACCTCCCAGCCAAGGTCCGCCGGAGTTCACCTTCTTCTTCCCGGTGCTTGTAAGTGCTTGCCTTGCGACACAATTCGAAATGTTAAATCCTGCACATAGTCTGAATCCGCCGGCCCGCCCCCCAATTTGTACCGCGTGCAAGCTGGCGCCGATGCGCCAAAATTTGATCGTGTGCGCCAAAATCCCCTGTTAAATGCAGCACAAAATCGTCGGGAAACCCGTCAAAAAGAATACTGGATCAAGAGAATACTCCAGAAAGAGGCGCAATGTCACTTTCATCTAAAAACCACAAAACCATATGTACTTATTGATGTCATTCCTTTTGCCTCCATCTAGTTTACAACAATCATTAAGCATGGTTTACAGTCACCTAAACTTGTATGACATATTTTTTGAGTATAGCTCACGTGACCATTATTTGAAGAAAGAGCCTACTCAGCCTATATTGACTATACATTTGTCCAGTTTCTGCAAAAATGCCCCTAATATATTTTCTAATCCATGTCTAAGAACACAAGTACCCATAGTCCAGTATAAATTCTCTCTGTGTTACCCCGAGTGTTCTTCATTTAATACACATTTGGCTGGGAATCTTTAGGGATGCATCATTGGCATCCTTTGGATGCATGCGTGACTATATAAGCACTCAGCGATCTTCATTAGCTCCAAAGAGTTTAATGGAGCAGAACAGTCATACAAGGCCGTCTGCTCCATTATTCTGACAGAGCGACGAGAGGTCCCCTCATTTTCGTGATCTGTGGAGGTCTCAGCACTAATCAGCAAGACTCTATCCCGTGGATAGGGCCTACCTTTTCTGTGTGGGAAAACTCCTTTAACAAAGGTGAATAAAGAGTTATCTGTCTATTAGTCCCTACAGACATTAAGTCAGAGATATGTTTAGTATTTAGGGGCTACACATTAGCAGCTTATCCTGGGAATACCATGGCCAAGTTAAAGGCCACACCTCAACCCATTTAAAATCTAAATATTTAAAAGGAACCTAAGTTGACCTAATATTCCCAAACCAGTATGTTGTCAAGCAGACAACCTTCAAGATCATAACACCTACTCAAAAAGACCACTCGAGTCAAACGTGACATGTCCCCTAGTTTAAGTTTCCTGTACCTATATAAATTGTGATTTTAACTTCAATAATGAAGTAAACTTGCTATATCACAAAAATACTCTGATTTATTGAACATTTACACACAAATAATAAACAAGTAATGTAAATATATACAAAAGGTAAAAAAGGAGCTGATACAACTATTACAATTGGGAATGTTGCTCCAACTTAAAATACCAAAAAAAATAGGTTAGGTTAATAATTTTGTTCTGTAGAAGTCTGCAATTTTTTCCTAGCTATCATGTGTATCCAACCTTTGGTACATTTATTCAACCATTCTTTTGCCATAGATTCAGGAGGGTCAAAAACGGTGGGCGCACAACAAGACCGGGTGTATTCTCTCCAAAGGTTTTTATTAGTATTAAAAGGGTGGATAACAAATCATCACAATGCGTTTCGGGGAGCCAGGGTCCCCTTTTTGAAGTGAATATAAAGTTTCTGTTGGTCAATAAAAACAAATATACAGGTGTAATTGAGTGCCCAAAGTCAAATTGGGTAGCAAAATGAAACGCATAGAAACTAATAAATCTGCTAAAAGACATACATGGAAGGCTGCAAAGGTAGGTACAAGCGTCCTTGTATGGATATACAAAGGAATCCTACATACACATAACTACACCCATCTGACCTCAATGAATGAAAATGTATACACATACATAAATACACGTAAGTATGGATTTATAAAATCTGATTAAAAATTGATAATATAGTAAAACGGAGAATACATATTAAATACAAGATGTAAGCCAAAAATTTAAATTTTCATAAAATCCCTTCACAAAAATGTTCCAAAAAGTTATGTGCACCAAAATGGTACCACTGAAAACGACAACTCAACACGTAAAAAATAAGCCTTAAACCAGCTTTGTCAACCAAAAAATATTTAAGTTATATCTCCGAAACGATGGCGATACAAAAACAAACGAGATTTTCTTTATATTCGTTTTTTTCCTGTAAAATATCTAAAAAAACTATATAAATGAGGAATTACCATAATCGTAGTGATCTATAGAATAGAAATATTACAGTACGTTTAGTGTATGGTGTACGACCCCCAAAATATACAAAAAAAGAAACCCAAAATTGACAATTTTGTTTTCCTCCATACATTAAAGAGTTAATAAAATCTCATCAAAAAGCTACAGACCCACTAAAATCAAGTATTTGTAAAGTGCATCTCATGGTGCAAAAAATAAGCCCTTACATGTCCAAATTGCCAAAAAAATAAAGATTGTATAGCCATTATAAAGTGACAATGCATAATCTGCTCTGAACGGCGCAGCTCCCCTCTCAATGCCCTGCCGCAGTGGCGTAACTACCACCGTAGCAGCCGTAGCGGTTGCTACGGGGCCCGTGAACTTAAGGGGCCCGGGGACGCACGGCCGCATGTGCCTAACCCGCCTACTCCCTCCCAAACAGCCTCCCATACGCCGGCCGACAAAGGGGAGCGACCACCCACCCCGTGACTGACCCACCCCGAATACTGAACTTCCCTCCCAGCCGCCGGCACAAGGAACCTCCGACCACACTGCCCGCCCCCACCGCACTATCCCCGCGTGCGCGCCCCCAGCACTTGCTGCCCGCCCCCAGCACTTGCTGCCCGCCCCCAGCACTTGCCGCCCGCCCCCCGCACTTGCCAACCGCCCGCCCCCCGCACTTGCCATCCGCCCGCCCCCCGCACTTGCCATCCGCCCGCCCCCCGCACTTGCCATCCGCCCGCCCCCCCGCACTTGCCATCCGCCCGCCCCCCCGCACTTGCCATCCGCCCGCCCCCCCGCACTTGCCATCCGCCGCCCCCCCCCCCCCCGCACTTGCCATTCGCCGCCCCCCCCGCACTTGCCATCCGCCGCCCCCCCGCACTTGCCATCCGCCCGCCCCCCGCACTTGCCAACCGCCCGCGAACCCACCTGCCCGCCCGAACGCCGAACCACCCAGCTGATGGCCTACACAGCCGCCACGCTGGACATCAAAAAAGTAAGTACTATTATTTACATGTGTTTGTATATATATGCTAATGTGTGTGTTTTGTATATATATATGCTTATGTTTGTGCGTGTATATATATATATATATATATATGCTTGGGTATGTGTATGTATATATATGCTTATGTTTGGGTGTGTGTGTGTGTGTGTGTGTATATATATATATATATATATATATATATATATATATATATATATATATATATATACTAGTGCTTGTGTGTGTGTGTGTCTATGTGTATATATATGCTATTGCTTGTGTGTGTGTGTATATATAATATATAAATGCTGTATGTGTGTTTTTGTATATGGTGCGAATGTGAATGTATGTGAATGTATGCATGTGCTGTATGTGTGTACATGCTATATGTGTGTGTATATGCTATATATTCTAAATGTATGTGTGTAAATGCTGTATGTACTGTATGTAAACACTGTATGTATATGTTGTGTTTATACTGTATGTATAAGTATACATATACATACTATATGTATATAATGTGTATGTAGTATACAGCAAGTGTGCAAATTTGATGTGCATATACTGTATGAGTTTGTATATATGTGTATAAATGTATTTGTGTATGCATATGAGTGTATACATGTATGTATGTAGATGCGAGTATAGGATAGTGAATGTATGAGTGTAGAACTTTATATGTGTGTATATGTCTGTATAAATTTGCATATATCTTTTAAAGGGGAAGGGGGCCCCATGCAGAAATCTGCTATGGGGCCCAGCCACTACTAGTTACGCCACTGCCCTGCCGTGTGCCCATACAGCAGGTTACCACCACATATGGGTTATTGTTATACTCGGGAGGGATTGGGTATCAAATTTTGTGGAGCGTTTTGATATTTTATCCACTGAGAATTTGTACATTTTATGAAAAACACATTCATTTAGTCCAAAAAAATGTAATTTCGAAATTGCATCCGATTTTGTTTCAACCCCTGTAAACCAATTAAAGGGTTAACAAACTTCATAAACGTACGTTGAGGGGTGTAGTTTCTATAATGGAGTAATTTATGGGGTTTCACTTTTATTTAGGCCTTTCAAAGTGAGCAGGTCCCTCAATAGCAGGATTTAGCTTTTTTATGAAAGCTAAAGCCCCATAACAGCTTACAAAAATGAGAGTATGCATAAAAACCCACTGAGGCATAAAGTAGACATTCGGTGAATGTTAGTTATTAAGTTTTTTGGCGTTATGACTTATGTGTGGAAAAAGTAGAACATTTTGAATTTCGAAAATTGCGAATTTTTCCAAATTTTCACCAAATATCTGATTTTCTCATAAATAAATGCAAAACATACCACCAAAATTTTTTAACTAACATGAAGTACAAAGTGTCCTGAGAAAACAATTTCAAAATCACTTGGATATGTTAAAGCGTTCCAAAGTTATGACCACCTATAGTGACACAGGGCAGATTTGAAAAAATGGGCCGTGTCAGGAAGGTGAAAAGTTGCTTCTGCGTTAAGGGGTTAATAAAAGAATTTGATCAAAAGTTCAATGTGTGTTCTTGGGGGTAAATTGTACATGGGACATTGATAGATGGCAATTGGATTAAGGGAAATTGGTGGTGAAAAGAGGAAATAGGTAGATTGGGAGAGGGTTAATATGGCAGTTAGAAATTGCCCTCAAACATTTCATTAAAGCCTGCTGGATGTAAGCTGTTTAATTTAAAAATCCAATACATCTCCCTTTTTCGTAATTGTTGGAAACGGTCATTGTGTTTCTCTGATATGATTTCAATGGGTGTAATAGAAAATGAGGCAAAGTTATCATTGTGACATGCTAGAGCATGTCTGGAGACACTGGGGTCATTTACTAAGGGCCCGATTCGCGTTTTCCCGACGTGTTACCCGAATATTTCCGATTTGCGCCGATTTTCCCTGTATTGCCCCGGGATTTTGGCGCACGCAATCGGATTGTGGCGCATCGTCGCTGGCATGGATGCGACGGAAATCGGGGGCGTGGCCGAACAAAAACCCGACGGATTCGGAAAAACCGCCGCATTTAAAAAAAAAAAAAGTGACGCGGAGCTTGCACTTACCTTCACCAGGAATAGGCCGGTGAACTTGAGTGCGTTCCGATGCTCTTCAGCGCAGCAGTGCCACCTGTTGGACGTCGGAGGAACTGCCTTAATGAATCCCGGCTGGACCCGAATCCACCGCAGAGAACGCGACGCTGGATCGCGAATGGACCGGGTAAGTAAATCTGCCCCACTGTGTTTTGTGTATACGTTGGTCACTTTACTTCTGTGTCCGTTCATTCTTGTACATAAACTTAGGCAGGTCCGGCCTACATATTGCAAACCACAAGTGCATTCTAAAAGATAAATAACGAAAGTAGAGGAACAGTTAATGAATTGATGGATCTTAACATTCTACCCGGTCTTGTTGCTGGTTTAGGTTATGGGAGACTTTTAGATTCTTATTTTTATTTATGTTTCTAAATTCGCTTTCTACCATAGATAGAAACTTATCAATACGACTACCTCTGTGGTGTGTAGGATAGAATTTGGATTTCGGTTTGAGGCCAGTATAAATCACTGGGGGGTGGACAGAAGGTATTGTTTCCAGTTCAGTAGGTCTTTCCTGTGTGGATGGATGGTTCCCTGTGGATGGTTCCCGGCGCTATGGATAGGCAAAGTGGGCAATTGCCCAGGGGAGAATCTCTTCTTTCAAATGAATCTTGAATTTTGTTTCTAGGTGCTATGGATCCAAAGATATTCAGGTTTAAAGATAGAATGTCAGGTGACATTTTTATATATAAAAATCACTCCCAACAAAAGTTTAACAGTTAATATCTTCGTTTTCCTGACACTTAGAAACACAACTTTAGATTCATATAAAAGAGGAGACTCTTCTTTCATAGAAAAAAGAAGTGAGGTTCTATGTGTCACTGAGCCAGAGATATAGCCCCCTGAATTGTCCCCCATTCCAGATTTTTAGCCATCAGGCTGCAGGGAGATTTTGCTGCACACAGGAGCTGCTGCACCTCACAGATAATGGAAATATTCACTTTATATGTTACTTCATTTTGAGAAGGAATAATATCAACTAATATTCAAGCTTTAACCCTCTCCTATCCAGAACTATCTAAGAACACACTTTCTCTCTTATTGCCTTTTATTTCGTGCTATTTTTTTTTTTGCGAAAATCGACTGATACGATGAACATTTTATCCTCTTCGCCTAATGTCGCTATTATATATTAACACCGCGACCCAGAACATGTCCATAAAGCTATATGTAACACCAAAAACACACACATGTTCTGGAATAATGTTTTTATTTCCCACCATCCTCCATTATTTACATCTATGTTATGACATTCTCACTCTCATTTTAATGAATCACAGAGGGTTCTGTTATTGTGCGGCTAATACATTGGCGCACATCTAAACGTGACTTTTATCATCTCATTAGCCTGGTTTATGTATACATAGTTATTATTTGGGTTACCATTGTGTAAGGAGAACACAAAGGTAGATCTGTGTGAGCCTCAGTGCAATTTTCTGCAAAAATAGTTTGGTGCCCCTGTGTATTTTACGTTCCCTTTGCTGCATATTTTGGTGAATATACACATGTGGTGTATGTATGATCTCCTCACATCTTACTGTTTTAGGAAAGTATGTTTTCTTTATATAACTTCTGAATTTGTACATATTTTAGAAGAAATTTAATTGCCAAATGCGTCGCCTGGTTGTCTGCTTTCAAAATGATATAGGTTTTATGGTGCCTTTACTTTTTATTCTGTTTTATTGATATATTTTGCAGGTTGTGACTGTCTTAAATTTCTAGCTGAAAAGCAGATATCTAGTTATTACAGTTTTAATGATATTATGTGGATTTATTCATGTGAACATATCAATATGGGACATTTGTGAACTCTACATATGTCCATCTATTACATTTAGGAGATGTGAAGGTAAATATTTTCTGTTTGGAGCACATTTTTTGCCATCAAAGTCAAATTTTAAGTATTTTTTATAAAATGTTTCAGTTTGAATCAAAATTGCATGAAGGCGCCTATGTCCATAAACTCAATAATGCAATTTTGAAAATGGTGCAAACGTCTCCTTTCAGAAAATATATGGTTTGGTGTGGTTTACTTTAATTCTTTTTGCTGTAATTTCGATTTTATTTTTAAATGTCAAAATTATAAAAATTTCTCTGGCCAATAAAGCAACAAAATATCCAGAAATGCCGGGCAGTGAAATGGATAATACCCCTTGGCTGAATTCCCTGGTGAAGATCCTTATTATCTATCTATTGTCCATATATCTATATGTCTAGTTAAACAACATTTGAAAACTCCAGCAGCACCAAATATTGCAAAATAACTTTGTGGGTGCAAACCCCAATATCCTGGTACACCAGACAATTATATTCAAGAAAAAAATGAGACTGCACTCCAAGGTAAATGTGAAAAAACGGATATATGTCTTGTTAGCTATTTCCTATTATCTGACCATTTATATATCTCACTTTTTCTCTATTTATTTATCAATCTTCTATTTCTCTTCTACTGTATTTATCTCTCATATCCATCTACTGTATATATCATCTCCTGTATATATCACCTACTGTATATGTAATCTACTTTATAGTTCTGCATCTAGAAATCTCTATCATCTTTCATATTTATCTTCTATCATAACAATTATAATTAATAATTCTTTATTTATATAGCGCACACAGATTACGCAGCGCTGCACAGAACTTGCCAGATCAGTCCCTGTCCCCATGGGGCTCACAATCTATTCAACCTACCAGTAATTTTGGGAGGAAACCGGAGGACCAGGAGGAAACCCATGCAAACACAGAGAAAACATACAAACATCTTTGCAGATGTTGACCAGCACTACAGGGCTGTAGTGCTAACCACTGAGGCACCGTGCTGCCCATCAATCTCCCTATCTTCTATCTCTTTTAAAATTCTCCCATATTACAGATTGTTTTACCATATTAAAGGAGCCTCTTACTGACTGTGACTGGTCATAAAATAGTTTTATTTTGGGGCCCCACTTTTAGTTTTGCCCAGGGCCCCACATTGTCTAGAACCGGCCCTGCCTATTAGATACTTTATTGGCCTCAATGTTGAAGTGGCGGGTAAGGGTAAGTTTCCTGATGTAGGAGTGAAGATCATTGAATAAGTTAAATTCACTAAATTTTATTGTTGGGCAGAATGACAGTCCTTTAATGAGGATGGAAATTTCAATCGGTTCCAGAGTCTAAAAATCTCCCATAACCTAAAACCCTCAGAGATCGGCCCTAAAAAACCTCACCGAGAACCCAGATCTAGTTATCCGGAATGCGGATAAGGGCGACGGTATCGTTATACAGAACAAAGAAGTTTATCTATCTGAAGCCTCCAGAATCCTCTCGGACACAGAGTACTATGAAATATTACCGTGTAATCCAATCAACACATATGCTAATGAATTAAAACATTACTAGACAAAGCCCTAACATTGGGTATAATCACCAAAAAATAAAGAGACAATATATTGGTAGAAGCTTCAATTACCTCGATATTTTACTATCTCCCAAAGGTCCATAAGAATATTGTCAATCCACCTGGTAGGCCTATCATTTTTGGGATTTCGTCACTGACCTGCAATTTTACTCCAAAAACACGTCACTAAATAAAGTTCCTACCTACGTGACACAACCAGTGTCCTATTAACGCTAGAAGAAATCAAATGGGAGACTTCATTTGTTTGGTTATCACTTGACATCACAGCACTATACTCCAATATCACTCATCAAAAAGGCCTAGAAGCAGTCAAACACTATCTATACAATTATTATGCTATGCCTCTCTTACAAAGCGACTTCATTCTTGAAGCAATCCATTACATACTCATAATTACTTCCTTTTTCAGAATACAGTCTATAGACAAACCAAAGGGACGGCTATGGAGACATACCTTGCCCTGAGCTATGCCAACTTGTATATGGGAAAGTTTGAAGAAGATTACATCTATAATAATAACCACTGGAAATCCAACATAATTCTATATAAGAGATATATAGATGACCTCTTACTCATTTGGAAAGGCCCCCCAGCCTCCATTGAACACTTCATTAATCATCTCAACAATAATAATTGCGGTCTTTCCTTCTCTGCCAATTTCTCCCCAGTTGAACTACAGTTCCTGGACCTCCACCTCTCTTCAGTGAATAACCATATTTCTACTAGTACCCACTTTAAACCTGTTGACACGTACAGCTATTAGGACTACGGAAAGGCACATCATAGCAAATGGAAATCCAATATCCCGTTCAGTCAATTTAGAAACATACACAGAAACTGCACAGATACAGACATGTACAAAGAACAGAGTCAACTACTAAAAAAGAGGTTTAAAGAAATAGGCTTCACAAAACCTTTAGTTTAAGCAGCATTTGACAGAGCCCTCTCCCTCACTCAGGCAGAGTGTCTCAAATCTTCCACTAAATCAAAAAACTTGAGATAACAGTCCAGCTTTCATCACAAGTTACAACATAAACCACCATGTTATTGCCAATATTCTCAAAAAACACTGGTCAATTCTTCTAAATGATCCTTTCTTGAAGAATGATCAAAATACCCGAAAATCATTTATAGAAGATCCCAGACATTGAAAGGCATAATAGCCCCAACCAAACTACGGACAAAGAAGGACGCAACTAAACAAGTAAGCCTCTTTCCACACACTACAGGCAGCTATAAATGTGGTCATGTGAATTGTAAGTGTTGTTCAAATATAAACGCCAAACTTCTCCCACCTGACAGTGGACCGGCCAGCTGTGCTCGGAGTGCCCAAGGCAAAGATATATACTTGCAAAGAAGAAATGGAAGAAAACTTCAGCGCAGGCTCCTTGGTCTTTATAAAATGAACTTTTCTTTATTCAGCATACAGCAAAGACGTACATCGGGTAAAACACAATGGGGGTCATTTACTAAGGGCCCAAATTGCGTTTTTACGTCAGGTTACCTGAATTTTACCTTTTTGCGCTGATTTTCCCTGAATTGCCCCTGGATTTTGGCGCACACGATCGGATTGTGGCGCATCGGCGCCGGCATCCACGCGACGGAAATCGGGGCGTGGCCGTCAAAAAACCCGTCGGATTGGGAGAAACCGCCGTATTTTTTAAAAAAATGTGTCGCTTGATACGCACTTACCTGCACCCCGCCTGGCTTGGTGAACTTCAGTGAACTCCAATGGAATTCAGCGCAGCAGCGACACCTAGTGGATATTGGGGGAACTACCTTAGTGAATCGCCGGAAGACAGCGTCGGAGAACCCGCCGCTGCATCGCGAATGGACCGGGTAAGTAAATCTGCCCCATTAGGTTCTGATCTACTCTTTTCGGCTAAAAAGCCTTAGTCTTGATCTAACCTAACCTATACTCCACAGACTTTTAAATGAATTTCCTAATTGGTTACACATGTTTTAGTAGGTGGAGAAAGACATACAACTAAAAAACATTAACTCTTTAAAAACCACGACTACTTGCAATGCACAATCATAAGCTGTCATTTACAACTTTACAATCTCTAAACTATACATTGGTATTAACCAATAGATGTTAATATACATATATAATAATAGAAGCATATTTTAAGAAGGAGAGGTGGAGAACAAGAAGAGGATATACTTTACAGAAATAGGATTATTTTATAGTTGGAATTGTGTTAACAATTATGTGTTAACAATTATGTGTTAACAATTATGTGTTAACAATTATGTTAGCACCATGCATAAGTATAAACTGTAGGTTACAAGGAATAGAGCTTTTCCTATATTTTTTTAATATGTTTCAATCTCAGGAAATAGCGATTAGATCGTGGCGCGAATTCAGACCTTTGGGTTGTCTTATCTCTAGGACAAAAATCCAATAAGATTCCCTGTTCAACAGTTTTCTATGGTGATTCCCTGCTCGAGTTGGTCTACTGACTTTTTCTATACCTATCCATTTAAGATCTGTAACTGATCCCTCGTGTACATCCCTATAATGGCATGTCAATGATGAGATGAAATATTAAGGGCAGTGTTTGTGACATCTGAAATATGTCTACTAGTTTTCTTCAAATATACAACACAGAAAGAAAACCTTTATCAGCAACCAGACCGGGGAGAATTTTAAGATCCATCAATTCATTAACTGTTCTTCTACTTTCGTTATTTATCTTTTAGAATGCACTTGTGGTTGGAAATATGTAGGCCGGACCTGCCTAAGTTTACGCACAAGAATGAACGGATACAGGAGCAAAGTGACTAACGTATACACAAAACACAGTGGGGGTCATTTACTAAGGGCCCGATTCGCGTTTTCCCGACGTGTTACCCGAATATTTCCGTTTTGCGCTGATTTTCCCTGAATTGCCCCTGGATTTTGGCGCACACGATCGGATTGTGGCGCATTGGCGCCGGCATGCACACGACGGAAATCGGGGGCGTGGCCGTCAAAAAACCAGTTGGATTGGGAGAAACCGCCGTATTTTTTTAAAAAAATGTGTCGCTTGACACGCACTTACCTGCACCCCGCCTGGCTTGGTGAACTTCAATGAACTCCAATGGAATTAAGCGCAGCAGCGACACCTAGTGGATATCGGGGGAACTACCTTAGTGAATCGCCGGAAGACAGCGTCGGAGAACCCGCCGCTGGATCGCGAATGGACCGGGTAAGTAAATCTGCCCCATTAGGTTCTGATCTACTCTTTTCGGCTAAAAAGCCTTAGTCTTGATCTAACCTAACCTATACTCCACAGACTTTTAAATGAATTTCCTAATTGGTTACACATGTTTTAGTAGGTGGAGAAAGACATACAACTAAAAAACATTAACTCTTTAAAAACCACGACTACTTGCAATGCACAATCATAAGCTGTCATTTACAACTTTACAATCTGTAAACTATACATTGGTATTAACCAATAGATGTTAATATACATATATAATAATAGAAGCATATTTTAAGAAGGAGAGGTGGAGAACAAGAAGAGGATATACTTTACAGAAATAGGATTATTTTATAGTTGGAATTGTGTTAACAATTATGTGTTAACAAATATGTGTTAACAATTATGTTAACACTTATGTTAGCACCATGCATAAGTATAAACTGTAGGTTACAAGGAATAGAGCTTTTCCTATATTTTTTAATATGTTTCAATCTCAGGAAATAGCGATTAGATCGTGGCGCGAATTCAGACCTTTGGGTTGTCTTGTCTCTAGGACAAAAATCCAATAAGATTCCCTGTTCAACAGTTTTCTATGGTGATTCCCTGCTCGAGTTGGTCTACTGACTTTTTCTATACCTATCCATTTAAGATCTGTAACTGATCCCTCGTGTACATCCCTATAATGGCATGTCAATGATGAGATGAAATATTAAGGGCAGTGTTTGTGACATCTGAAATATGTCTACTAGTTTTCTTCAAATATACAACACAGAAAGAAAACCTTTATCAGCAACCAGACCGGGGAGAATTTTAAGATCCATCAATTCATTAACTGTTCTTCTACTTTCGTTATTTATCTTTTAGAATGCACTTGTGGTTGAAAATATGTAGGCCGGACCTGCCTAAGTTTACGCACAAGAATGAACGGATACAGGAGTAAAGTGACTAACGTATACACAAAACACAGTGGGGGTCATTTACTAAGGGCCGATTCACGTTTTCCCGACGTGTTACCCGAATATTTCCATTTTGCACCGATTTTCCCTGTATTGCCCTGGGATTTGGGCGCACGCGATCGGATTGTGGCGCATCGGCGCTGGCATGCACGCAACGGAAATCGGGGGGCGTGGCCGAACGAAAACCCGACGGATTCGGAAAAACCGCCACATTTTTAAAAAAAAATGTGTCGTGGGACTCGCGCTTACCTTCACCAGGAATAGGCCGGTGAACTTTGGGGCATTCTGGTGGGCCTCGGGGAACTTGAGCGCAGCAGCGCCACCTGGTGGACGTCGGAGGAACTATCTTAGTGAATCCCGACCGGACCCGAATCCACCGCAGAGAACGCGCTACTGGATCGCGAATGGACCGGGTAAGTAAATCTGTCCCAGTGTCTCCAGACATGCTCTAGCACAGTGATGGCTAACCTATGACACGCGTGTCAGTGCTGACACGCCTAGCCATTTTCAGTGACACGCGGCCACCGGAGAGCTAAGTTTCATCCTCGGCTCCTACGCAGCCAGGTGCAGTAGCCGGGAGGCTGAGAGATTGTCATGCACTGAGCTCACAGCACTTCCTCCTCCTCTTCCTCCACCGGGCCGGCCTCTCCCCCTGTGTGAGCTGTGCCTCGTGTCTCCAGTCAGCACAGGTATCATCCCGGGGCTCAGCACCAAGAGAGGGGACCCGACCATCAACTCCAGAAACTCCTCTGCAGCTCCTGATAGTTATGCTGGGGGGAGTTGTTGTGGTAGGTCACCTCTACACTGACCATCTCCACAGCAGGAATGAGGGAAGACAACCACTCTCATCATACATACAAGACATCATACAGTGAGTAATGTCAGTGTACTGTATGATGAAAGACAGTCATCTGGGCTTGTGTGTCAGTTTTGTGACGTACAAGCCCTGAAATAATCACAATGCCTTGCAAATCATCAGACATTGCAATTATTTTGCTCCTCATGAAGGAGATGCAGACAGCGGCACCTGCGACTCACTATAACCTGTGAACTTTCATGACAAAGTTTGCAGGTTACTAAGCATTTCCACACGTGTCTGATTGTAACGATCTATTACACTGTGCGATTTACACATTGTAATAAATAAATGATGTGGAAAATCCCCATATACTGCCATACTGTAGTATGGCAGTACATGGTAGGATCAATCACACAACCTAGGGTTAAAGTACCCTAGAAGTTAAATAATTATACATATTTGTTATTTAAACTATAAATATCACAAAATTATGTTTTTTTTTCAAGGTGACACACCACCCGAGTTATGCTCGGTTTTTTGGCGAATTTGACACACCAAGCTCAAAAGGTTGCCCATCACTGCTCTAGCATGTCACAATAAAGACTTCGCCTCATTTTCTATTACACCCATTGAAATCATATCAGAGAAACACCATGACCGTTTCCAACAATTATGAAAAAGTGAGATGTATTGGATTTTTAAATTAAATAGCTTACATCCAGCAGGCTTGAATGAAATGTTTGAGGACAATTTCTAACTGCCATATTAACCCCCCCCTCAACTACCTATTTACTCTTGTCCCACTTTTCACCACCAATTTCCCTTAATCCAATTGCCATCTATCAGTGTTCCATGTTCAATTTACCTGCACGAACACACATTGAACGTTTGAACAAATTATTTTATTAACTTCATCAATCCATCTATTTGTGATTATACACATTTATGAATTCCTTCTTTCATCATATCCATATTCACTAGTGATTTAATTCATTCCATTCACCCATGCATTTATGTTTCATTTTTTCTACACATATATTTATACTTTACACCTCGTCATTCTCCTCTTTACATATTTATTCCACTCATTGAGCCTTTCACTTATCCAATTACCACTCTTTGGCAAGGCTCACTGATCTAGCATGCTAACAACCAAATGCCAAGCAATGAGCACCGCTGACCCTTCTATCATAGATGCCACACTCTCTGTGTGTGGCTCTCCTTGTGTCTCCCGTTCCAGTGCGCATGCGCACACTTCATGCCCACTCGCCCGACCTGACAGCCTGCGAGCATTTAAACTTTCCGAGGTCGAGGTACCTTAGCAGAAGACAGTCTCGAAGTCAGGTCCAGGCTCGGGGTCAGGGCAGGCGGCAGAGATGCGAGGTCAAATCCAAATCCGGGGTCAGCAACGGGAGGTCCAGGCAGGTGGGAACGGGAACACAGGCACACGGAACACAGCAACACGGAGGAACTCGGGTAACACGGGAACACAGGACTCGGGAGCGGAGACACACAGGAACGCAGGAATACACAGGAACGCAGGAATACACAGGAACGCAGGAATACACAGGAACGCAGATAATCACCAGAAAGCTTTCTCTTAGGCTGTGAGGTACAAAGATCCGGCAGGGAACACAGGAAGAGGCAGGATTCTTAAAGGTGAGGTGTTCAGCCAGTTCACCAATTAGCGGTGCGCTGGCCCTTTAAATTTTCGGAAGGAGCCGCGCGCCCTACGAGGCAGGGATGCGCGCACAGCAGTCCGGGGAAGAGCAGGAGCCGGGAGAGGTGAGTGAGACCGGGCAGCAGCAGGGGCACACGGAGGAGCACGGATGCGCCCGTGATCCGAGACAGGGATCGCGGGAGCACCCTTGACAATATGCTTACATCTTGTATTTAATATGTATTCTCCGTTTTACTATATTATCAATTTTTAATCAGATTTTATAAATCCATACTTATGTGTGTTTATGTATGTGTATACATTTTCATTCATTGAGGTCAGATGGGTGTAGTTATGTGTATGTACAATTCCTTTGTATATCCATACAAGGACACTTGTACCTACCTTTGCAGCCTTCCATGTATGTCTTTTAGCAGATTTATTAGTTTCCATGTGTTTCATTTTAGTACCCACTTTGACTTTGGGCACTCAATTACACCTGTATATTTGTTTTTATTGACCAACAGAAACTTTATATTCACTTCAAAAAGGGGCCCCTGGCTCCCCGAAAAGCATTGTGATGATTTGTTATCCACCCTTTTAATACTAATATAAACCTTTGGAGAGGATACACCCGGTCTTGTTGTGCGTCCACCGTTTTTTTTTTTTTTTTTAACTTTTTTATTGTAAAACACAATAAAATCAAATCAGGGCATCAGACTTTCAATCAGATTATGTTTACAATGTTATATGATATTACACACATTGCTTTGTCTGATTTTTAACATAACAATAAAATCATCAAAAAAACAACAACATGTATACCATTGGCCAGTTGAGATGTCTTATTTTGCGTTATCTGGGCGTTCTTTGTAGTCGGGAGAAAATCTTATGCTTGTGATTGGGAGCATCATGGTTTCGCTCCTTTCAAATTGGATGAGTGCGTTTAAATTACATAAGTTCCCAGCGCCCATGTCCTGGTCCCTCCCCCCCCCCCATATACGCTCGGGATCAGACTCTTAGCTACCTTTTACACTTCTCTCATGGCCATTCTGAGTCTAGGAGGCGAGTAATTGGTTCCAGGCGTGTCGCACCAGTCTCCCCAAATGTGACTAAACTTATCTGGTTTTTGTCTGTGTTTGTAAATTATTTTCTCGTACGGAAGTATTTGGTTCACTTGAAGCTTCCACATACTTAGGGTAGGGGTATTGGGAGAGTACCACCTAAGTGCTATACATTTCCAGGCCATAAATAATGTTTCTTGTAAGAATATGATTTGGTAATGAGTCCAATCTACATCAGGAATTAGGCCCAATAAGCATGTCTCAGGGGAATGTGTTAGTGGTACCGGCAAGATGGTCGTTAGGAAATCTGTTACTTCCTTCCAAAATTTTTGGATTGGAGGACAGCTCCAACTCATGTGCCAGAAGTCTGCATTGAGGTCTCCACACCTGGGGCACGCTGTTGTTTGTGCTCGTCCCATATGTTTCATTCGCACAGGCGTCAGGTATGCTTGATGTGTGAAGTATAATTGGATAAGTCTATTGTTTATTGAGGGGGAGACTTTGAGGTGTAATGAGAGAATCTCTGAAATTGATTCATCCTCTAGTGAGGGAATATGTGATTTCCATTTGTTTATGGCGGTGATTGGAGATTTAAGAGTCTTTTCCCGGATTAGATGGGTGTAGAGTGCTGAGACCAACCCTCTGGGTCCCTGTGTCCTGAAAATTCCGATTAAAGGATAAGAGGATATGGGTGGGCGGGGTGTCGGGAACTGAGCATCCAACGCGTGTCTGAGCTGCAGATATTTGTAAAAGAAGCCTCTGTCCAGCTCGTATTTCGTTTGTAGTTCTTGGTAGGAGCAGAGGATGTTTGTAGTGTAAATATCTCCTAATGTTGCTATGCCTTTCCGTTCCCAGTGTATCTGTCCCTCCAGTGCGCGCAGTTGGGGGAGTGAAGGGTTATGCCATAGTGGAGTTTCGGCAATTATATCGGAAAAGCCTGCTATTTGCTTGGCTGCCTCCCAGACCTGTCTAGCTATCTTATGTAGGGGTAGTAAAGGCATGGTTAAATCCCTGGGTGGTTCAAGAACCGTCCATAGGGATTTGAGATTCAAGTAATGTTGCAGGTGGTGTTCTGAGTTAGGTAAGGTCTGCCCTCCCATCCAGCTGTTTAAGTACCTAAGTTGTCCTGCCAGGTAATAATTGTAGAAATCGGGGAGTGCCATCCCGGCTTCATCTTTTGGACGCTGTAGTGTTTGGAGACTGAGTTTGGCTCTAGAGGTGGCCCATATAAAAACCCCTGTCAGTGAGTGTAGTTCTTTAAAGAATTTTTTGGGTAGTGGAACTGCCGCATGTTGTATGATATATAGGCACTTCGGGAGAATTATAAGTTTGACCAAGTTGATTCTCCCCGCGACTGAGAGTGGAAGTGTTTTCCAAACCCTGTATTTCTCCCTTATATAAGAGAGTAGTGGGCCTGTAATGTGATTACGCGTGTCCTGATATGTTTTGGTAATCATTATACCCAGGTACTTAAATTCAGTCACTACTGCCAGCCCCTCCACTATTGCTGGACCCTCCCAGGTCTGAGTGCCTAGTGGCATGAACACCGATTTTGTCCAATTCACCTGTAATCCTGAATAAGTGCCAAAGTCATTGATGAGTGTTATGGCGTGTGGTAGGGATGTGGTGTAGTTGGACATGAACAGGATCATGTCGTCGGCGTACAGGCCCACTCTATCCTCTCTTTGTCCCAACTCGATTCCTGTATATATGGGGTCCTGGCGGAGTTGGGCAGCCAACACTTCAATGGTAAGGGCAAACAAGAGTGGGGACAGCGGGCATCCCTGGCGTGTGCCTCTGTGGAGATTAAAAGATGGGGATAATTCACCGTTGACCAATAGTCTGCTGTTAGGGCTTGAATATAGTATGCCTATCCATTTACAGAATCGGGGTCCGAAACCGAATTTCCCTAGACATCGACTGAGAAAGGGCCATTCTACCGAGTCGAATGCCTTTGCTGTATCTAGGGACGCCAATGCCCAGTCCCTTCCCCTCGTCTGTCCGATCTGGGCAACAACCTGGACTCTCCTAATATTATCCGAGGTAGACTTCCCCGGCATGAAACCGCATTGGTCTGGGTGAATTAAAGTTAGGATAACCTGGTTGAGTCGGGAAGCTAATATCCTAGTAAGGACCTTATAGTCAGTGTTTAGTAACGCTATTGGCCTGTAGGATCCGCAGTCCAGTGGGTCCTTACCAGGTTTTAGGATCAGAATAATTGTGGCTTCAGTCAGCGATCTCGGGAGTTCTCCCTCTGTAAAGGAAGTTTCATACATTTCCAGTAATTTGGGAAGGAGCAGGTCTTTGTATTTGCTGTATATTTCTTTGGGAAGACCGTCTGGGCCAGGTGATTTGTTGTTGCTTAATTGGTCTATTGCGTCTTCCACCTCCTCTAGTGTTATTGGTCTTTCTAAAAGGTCAGCCTGCTCAAGGGTCAAAGTCGGTAGCGTTATCCTGCCTAGGTACTGCTCTGTGTCCTCATCTGTCCCTGCCAGGGATGAGCTGTATAAATGTTCATAAAATTCTGTGAACCTGGCTAGGATCTCTGAGTGTGTCTGTAGCACTGTCCCGTTTGATGAGCGTATGCGTAGAATAGGAGGTGACATTGAGTGTTGTCTAGCTATGTGGGCAAGAAGTTTTGCTGATTGGTTGCCCAGTTCAAAGGCGGTCTGTTTGTAAAAAAACATTTTATTGTCTGCCTTCTCTTTTATTGTGTGGAGGTATAATCTACCTGTCTGTAGCCAGGCTTCCCTGTTAGGGTCGGATGGGTTCTCTATATATCGTTGCTCTAAGTTGCGATATAGCTCTGCTAGTTCAATTTCTTGGCGCTTCGACTCTTTTTTAACGTGAGAAATGGTTGACTGAATGCATGTGCGTATATACGCCTTCATGGCATCCCATTGGGTTCTGCGGTCCTGCTCTATTGCGTGAGCTTGAAAAAAGGCGATCAGTTGTTCAGGGGTTCTGTCCTGTGCACTTATCAGCCCCAACCAGAAGGGATGTATAGCTTGCCTGTACATAATGGATGTCGCTCTTGTACCCAGTGTACAAGTTATTGGTGAGTGATCCGAGGTTCCCCTGGGGAGATATTGTATATTTTGTATGTGTGGGATCAATATAGTGGAACCCACTATATAGTCGATTCGTGAGAGTGATTTATGAGTTGCACTGTAGCAGGAGAATACTTTAGCCTGGGGGTTTCGGTGTCTCCATAGGTCCTTCCATCCCAGTTCGGCTAACAGGGCAGACAGTGGTGTGGGTCTGGGGTCTGACAATGCGGCTTGTGTGTTTTGGAATCTGTCTAGGTTCAGGTGTAACAGGGCATTAAAGTCCCCCATACATAGGTTCAGGGCATGCGGGTATGTTGTGGCAAATACTGCGGCTTGGCGCAGTACCGTCAGGGAGGCGGGTGGAGGGCTATAAATCCCTAAGATGTTGTATGCCACTCCGTCAATGTGCGCGTGAACAAATGCAAATCTGCCCTCAGTATCCACCATTTGGGCTTTGTCCTCCCATCTTAGGGATCTATGTACTAAGATTGAAACCCCTCTAGAGGCTGAGCCATGGCATGAGTGCAGTCCCCACTGAACCCAAGGTTTGTGTAGGGTGTGCGTTTTGGATGGGATCAAGTGCGTTTCCTGGAGGCATATTATGTGCGGATTTTGTCTGGTAATCTGTGAAAGCACCATAATCCTCTTCCTAGGAGTGCCCAATCCTCTCACATTCCATGAAAAAAGTCGTATTTCAGACATAATGCGTGTGGATGTTATGTAAGTGGATCCCAGTCATGTCAGTTAGTGCCCCCGTCCTAGAACGCGTAAGTGATAATCTCTGTTCCTCTGCATCCTTCAACTGGTTTTTAGGTTGGTATACATAACAGACTTTAAACATAATCTTAGTGTTATAAACAACTATTCGGGACGCCCCTCCGTCATCTCGACCTAACCATGGTCGCAGAGGTCGTGAGGCGTTCCCGACAGAATTGGCTAGAAAACTGGGATACTCCTGCCATGCCTGGTGGATCATAGGCAAAGAGTATATGCGGTTTTCCTAAGGACCCAAATACTTTAACATTTGACCCCAGGCTATTGCATATCCTTGTGTACTCTACCGAGTACAAAATCTCAGTGAAGGTCCAGAACTGACTATATATATGAATACAGTTATCATTTCAGTAATTAGTAACCCGTTATGAACAAATAATAACCAAGTTTACAAATATGCTATAATGGATATGCAACCCTTCTTTTTAAAACAATGTCCCCTCGCTCACGTGTTCCTCCTGGATGTTGGCTTGAGGATCGCTTCTCTCGGGGATTCTGATCAGCGTTGTCTCGGCGACGCGTTTCTGCGGAGGTCCAGCCATTCACTGGCCTCTGCTGGAGAAGTGAAGAAAATAGCTTTGTCACCGTCTAGGACTCTCAGACGAGCGGGGTAGGCCATGGAGTAAGGAACATTTTTTTCCCGAAGCCTGCGTTTCACATCTGTGAAGGTTGCCCGTCGTTTCTGGAGTTCCAGGGAAAAGTCAGGAAAAATGGAGATCTTCGCATTATCCACACAGATGTTCGGGTGTTTGCGGGTTCGTTGGAGGATCATGTCTCGGTCTTTGCAATTTAGCATTCTTGCTAGAAGTGGGCGCGGAGCTGCTCCTGGTGGGGGCGCTCTAGCAGGCACCCTATGCGCCCTTTCCACCACAAAGGCCGGCGAGAATTTTGCAGCGGGGAACAATTCCTGCAGCCAGTTTTCAAGAAATTCTTCCGGGCTTCTGCCCTCTGTTTTCTCTGGCATGCCAATTATTCTAATATTGTTTCTGCGGAGCCGATTTTCCAGGTCGTCCGCCTTTTGTTTAAGTAAATCAGACTCTGACTTGAGAGAGGAAAGGGATCTCGGGACATTGGCTGTGCTGTCCTCTACCTGCGATATTCTTTCCTCAGTGGTTTTGACACGGTCTCTGAGGTTTTGTAAATCGTGGCGAAGCAGGCCCACATCAACTCTCACTTCATCAAGCTTGCCTGTGAGAGAACTTTTGCAGGAGTCTATTGCCGCTAGCACTTGTAGGGTTACTTGTTTCAGGGTAGGTTCTTCTGCATCCTCCTCCACCTCTATTTGTGAATTTGAGGCAGTTGCATTAGGTTTAGCTCTGGTATGCACCGTGCGTTGTGGTTGTGGAGTACGTGCAGGTTCTGCAGAATCTCCCCTTGCAAATTCTCTGAGCTTGTCAATGGCGCTCGCTTTAGGGGGGCTCATGTTGCCTGCAGATAGTTAGCAGTAATGGTATATCAGAAGGATTCACACAGTGTAATATAGCAGAGGCAGTAATTCTTCAGCAGGCTATTATTCAATGTGTACTCTTGTCAGCAATAGTCCACTGTGCATATAGCAATGCAGGGTTAGCTGATAGTTAAAACTCACAGTTAATTGCGGATATCTCTGGAGCCTCTGCTGAGTGTTTGCGCCTGTGTGGTGTCTATGCACCTCGGGTGCAGCTATCCTCTTCAATCAGGCCTCACTGTGCTGTTAGCTGTGTCCAGAATGGAGCTGCCGTTTTGGCGCGTCTCCGGTCCTCTTTCTCTGCAGCCGTGCGCCGGTTACCTCAGCTGCCCCAACCCTCCGTGTGTCGGAGCAATGGCACCTAACGCGTGTGGGCAGGTGACTGGGCCAGCGTTGTTGTGCCTCCGCTCTCTCTGCCCGCGCCTCCTGTATCAGGGTTTGTCTTTGCAAGATGGCGCCGGCCACGTGTGGGGGCGCGCCGCTCGCGCTGGCTTGTCCAGTAGCTCCCGTGTCTGTCTCTCGGACTCCGGCCGCCTCAGCAGTGTTGCGGGGTCTTTTGCCGCTCCACTTACGGTCCGGGACGCTGCTCCGCTTCTGTCCGGTCTCCGCTCCTCGCGGTCACCTGCGGCTGAGTGTTCCGGTCCGCCCGCTGCTCCACACTTGTCCGGTCTCCGCTCCTCGTGGGGTCCTGAGGTGTTGGAGTTGCTCCCGGCGGCTCCCGGGACTACGGTAGGTGGATTCTCTGCTCATTGCCGGTATTAGCCTGGGGGATTCAGGATTTATCCTGCGGATTTTTAGGGTCTCCACGGAGCTCCGCTAAACACGTCTGGCCATCTTGGCTGCTAGCCACGCCCCCCGCGTCCACCGTTTTTTATCCGTTTTTTTGCCTTGTTGAGGACAACTCAACCAGATGAGCAATCACTAAACCATACTAAACATTTGAAACCAAACAATTTTACCCTATGAGCACTGTCTTGCTTTGTTTCTGCTATTTTTCCATTCTTTTGCCATAGGATTCTGTGCCTCTGGTTCTGTTTGACTTTGCTTGCCTGTCTATTACCTGTTTGTTCTTCAGTGTTTTGTCTAGCCCAGTGTAAACACTGGTCTGTCTCTGAATTTCGTTACCTGTCAGCTCCACCATCCAGCAGCTGCTGGACTAATTACGTTTTCCCTGTCAACTATCAGGGCCTCCCAGGGTCCATTAGCAGGTTCCTGACAGTGGGTTTGCCGTTATCAGGGGGGCTTAGGCAGGCCCCTAGTCTGCAGGGACGTTGCAGGGTCAGTTCACTACCTCTTTCCCCATCTGACAGCTTGCCCCAAGTCTGGTTGTTGTTGCACTGTTTGCTGGACAGGTTGAATGAATATATTGGCATTTTCATCCAACTGTGTAATAAAGTTAAAAAATGTCCTCTATATATGTATTCTTCTTTACAATGTTTTCCTGATGATTTTCCATTTTCTCATGTTCAAGATCATGTTTCTTTAAGGGACACGTGTGATGGCATTATCCAGCAAATCATCTTTGAAGTGAGATGTTAATTGGTTGTTAATTGTTCCAGAGGCAAAGAGCTCAGAATTGGAGTCAATCTTTTCCTGAAATTTCCCCCTCTGCTGAATTTAAACTCATTCATCAGAAATCAGTAGAGCCAGTTAGTGATGTCCCTGGATACAGTGGGGGGAGGGGGGGACATTCTGAGGCAGAAAGAGCTTGACTTCAGTGGTAAATTGTCTGCCTCTCTGACTTTATGCAACTAATATAAATCTCAATTCAAAGTTGATTTTCTGCATGATGCCAACACACTGGACCGTGATTTGAAGATATTAATCTGCTTGAGACTAAACCAGCTAAACCAGTATTGAAAAACCTGTATTGAAGAGATGTAACTATGTCAAAACAATGCTTTCTACTGATGGGAATCTGTTCCACCTGGAATAGATATACTGAAAGCCATGCTTGATAATAAAGGAACTGCCTTTAGAAAAAATGGCGTGGTTTTCTTTTTCCCATCCTGGAAAACCTTTTTGCATATTTCTGCTTGGGAAAAATTCTGCAGACAGGTTCCATTTAACACCTTCCTCCCGCTGCTTTTTCATGTATGTCTTTCCATTCCTTGCTTTCTTCCTCATTTTCCGCATGACAAATTATACTTTCTATTGACGGTATTTATATTAATATTCAATAATATTCCATTGGAATGTGGGAGATAAAAATTGACAAAAAATGTATTTGCACCATTGTTTTGTGGGCTCAGATTTTATGGCTTTAACTGTTTACTCCAAATTTCACCTCTCCTTTATATGCATCATACATGCATACAATATTGGAAAGGCTCAGCCATTGAGCCTTCTCCATACTCCCCTTGCAGCCCGTTGACATACAATTAAATTGGTTTGAAGCATGGGATTAACTGTGCAGAAATTATCACCTATAAATTTCAACTTAATGGTGGAAAAAATGGTATGACAAAATCCTGTAGTAGACCAACAGGGTTATAAAGAAAACATTTGCATTAAGTTATTGATAATAAAATAGGTTCTACAAGCATTTATGGGTAGTACTTGATTTTGTTATACTGTAATACATAAGACTGTAGAACTCAAATGGGTATACTTTCTTATTCTTGGTCATTTCATCTACACATGCATCATGCCTGTATTCCAGATTTATGGCATAAAGTCACAAAATAGAGCTCTTGTGACATATCTGACTTGTGCACAACGTTTGCAACAGGGTGAAAATTGTGTTGTTAGCCTGTTATACCAGATTTATCAATTAAGACATTTAAAAAATTGGACTTTAAAGTGGTGGTATAGAAAATGATCTGAGCACAAATTTAAAAATGTGCCATATTTATTCTTTAAGACGATGCAAAGCTGATTTTTAAAAGATAAATGGTAATAATAAATTCCCCCATTGTGTAGCAGAAGTGAATTACCCATATCAGCAGGGCTGGGTTGAAGGTAGTTATAAGACAAGATAAGGGTTGCTTGGTCAGCACCTCCTGATGATGAGCAAATATACTATAGTGACATTATATGTATGATCAGCTGATGTTTATTTGTTTTCTCCAACAATGCCATCTCACTGTATGGTTACACTTGGGACCTAGAGCTGCCTAGGCGGTTTTTGTTATCAATGACACACAAAAGTCATCTGCAGCAACCGTTTTGTGTACTCTGTAAAATGCATTATCCAGTATGACCTGTGACACAGACATGCACAGGACAACATACATACCAACCCTTTACTATCTTTGTCACACCCTTCAAAGCTCCAATACAACCTGTTCCCTGTGTCACTTCTCTCTTCCCTCTTTACTTGATGTTCTGGTGCAGAAAGGTTGTGTGTGCTCCTGCCAGCTTTTGTCTCCCTTCAAGCTTTAAATTATTTCAGAGTCTCAAGGTAAGTATGCTTTTTAAGGATTTATAGAGCTGTATTCCCACAGCGGTTGAAGCTCAGCCAATATAAGATGTATGTGATTGAAAGCATTCTTGGGTGTCTGTCAAAGTGTCAATTACTATCCTTGGGATCATCTGATCAGCTGTTTTTTTTAATAGTAGCTGCTTGTGATGATTTTCTGCTTTCCTTTCTTCTTTCCTTACTGCAGGGTTCAGTAGTTTGCCACAATTTTTATATTTTGCCGCCTTTTAAAATGGTTCAATCCTAATCTGTTACGTACACCACACGTGGACAAAATTGTTGTTACCCCTCATTTAATGAAAGAAAAACTTACAATGGTCACAGAAATAACTTGGATTTGACAAAAGTAAAAATAAATGACATTTCTATGAAAATGAACAAATGAACGGCAGACATTAGTTTTATTTATTTACTTTTTATTCTGTTGAAGCATGGTTAAAGCAATGGAACAGGCATGGACATTAACCCCTTAAGGACGGAGGGTTTTTCGCCTCATTTCTCGCTCTCCAACTTCAAAAATCCATAACTTTTTCATTTTTCCGTGTACAGACCTGTGTGAGGGCTTATTTTGTGCGTAACAAATTTTACTTTCCCGTAATGATATTTATTTTAACATGCCATGTACTGCAAAGCTGAAAAAAAATTCCAAATGTGGAAAAATTGAAAAAAAACCGCACGTGCGTCACGTTCTTGTGGGCTCAGTTTTTACGACTTTCACTCTTCGCTCCAAATAACACGCCTACTTTATTCTTTGGTTCGGTGCGATCGCGGTGATACCAAATTTATACAGGTTTTATTGTGTTTTAATACATTTTCAAAAATTAAACGAATGTGTACAAAAAAGAAAAAAAATTTTTTGCCATCTTCTGACGCTAATAACTTTTTCATACTTTGGCGCACGGAGATGTGTGAGGGGTCATTTTTTGCGAAATGAGGCGACGTTTTCATTGCTACCATTTTGAGGTCTGTGCGACATTTTGATCATTTTTTATTTCATTTTTTATGTTATGTAAAAAGGTGTAAAAGTCGCATTTCGGACATTTGGGCGCCATTTCCCGCCTCGGAGGTCACCGCCGGCCGTAACCGTTTTTATATTTTGATAGATCGGGCATTTTGGGACGCGGCGATACCTAATATGTCTGTGATTTTTACTGTTTGTTATGTTTTATATCCGTTCTAGGGAAAGGGGGGTGATTTGAACTTTTAATATTTTATTAATTTTTTTTATTTTTTAAACTTTTTTTTTTCTTTTTTTTTTCACTATCTTTTAGACCATCTAGGGTACATTAACCCTAGATAGTCAGATCGCTGCTACCATATACTGCAATACTTCTGTATTGCAATATATGGCATTTTTGCAGCACATTCATTACAATGAGCCACTGGCTCATTGTAACGAATATGCAGCTGCCAGATAGCCTCGTGTCAAAAGAAGACACGAGGCTACCATAGCAACTGATCGCCGCCCCCCGATGACGTTCGGGGGCGTGGCGATCGAAAAAAAGATGGCGGCGCCCACGCGCCGCCGTCTTTTAAACGCCGCCGGCGACTTTGCCGGCGGCGTTTAGGGGGTTAATAGCCGCGATCGGTGCAAGCACCGACCGCGGTTATTAGCGGTGGGGGTTTTGTGCAAAATGCAAAAACCCCCACCTTTGTATGAAGAGGACTCAGCCCGTGAGCCCTCTTCATACATCCCTTATACCTCTGCGCCGTAGAGCTACGGCGCAGAGCGTTAAGGGGTTAATGATGGTACCCCTGAAAAAGAGGTGTTTATAATCTTGTCTATAATCAAGGTGTCTATAATCTTTTAGCAGTCAGTGGGCCTGTATATAGGGCTATAGCTACTCACTGTGCTATTTGGCGTCATGGTGGACCAGAGGAAGCAAAAAATTAGGAGCTTAGATAAAAAATTATAGATAAGCATGAGTGACTAAAGTTGCACATATTATTCAGAAATTTAAGATCTGTGGGACCATAGCCAACATCAGCAGGAGGAAAATTGATGACAAATAAAAGAGACAAATAATACAAATAGTCACAAAAGAGTTCAGAAAATATTCTAAAGGTGAACTTCAGGTTCAAGGAACATCTGTCATTGCTTCAGCCAAAGTGGACTTAATGAGAGACTATTGCTGAAAAAAATCCTAAAAAAACAAAACTGGAATTTACAAAAATACATATATACTGGCTAACTCTAAAGTTGCTTGTCCATTTAAAATTATATATTTGAATGAATAATCAGAAATAAATAATAACTAAAATAAAAAGGAAAGAAACAAGAAACTCTTGCAGGGAGTTATTCTTCCAGCTGGAGTCTGGAAATATGAAATTCTTACAGACCATTTGAAGAGATTGTGGGATTTCAAGAAAACAGATACCAAATGCTGCTTCATATGAGTATATCTGGTTGATTTCAGTTCTTCTTTTGTAGGAATAGAAGAAGATTTCTATCTCCTTGTTATCAGGATGTTGGCAATTGTAAGAACTTTGGCTGCAAGCATTTTGTTGGTGTAGCGTAGTGGCAAATCTATTAACAACAGTGGATATTTAGGGTTTGCAGAAAGTCTGCATTGAAATAATTCACTTAATAAATTAAATACTCTATGCCAAAAATGGGATATACTATGACATGATCATAAAATATGATAAAGGATTCCTCTGGCTCCACAGCCCCTCCAGCAAAGATGGGAAGTACCAGGATACATGTGGCAAAGCTTGTCTGGGGTATAATACCAGTTAGGTATACTTTTAATGGCCACTCAACTTGTGAACAGCTTTTCAAAGATTTATGAATTAAGGAAAAGGTCTTACACCATTCTAGTTGAGTGATGACAATGTCTAGGATTTTTTCCCAAATTTTCAAGGGATGTGATATTTTCAAGGGATAGTTATTAGTGATAGCGGAATAAAGTAATTTTAACCCTTTGGTTGAAGAGAGCGCAAAAATCCATGAGCTTTTTGTTATACAATGAAAGAGGGTTACCAATGCTATTCCAAAATCTTTCTGTAATATAGTATTGGGAAAATCTGAAATATTTATGTTTAGTGTTGAGTGTTTGATGTGCCATTATGTTGTTGTCTTTGATAAAAGCATCTAAAGACAACACCCCTTTAGCCAACCATTCATTAATGGATAATGAAGGATATATGTGAGTAGTAAGATGAAAAAGTCTTTCCAGTCAAGATTCTCTAAATTCCCTTAGTGAAAAAACTTTCTAATTGCAACTATGGAGTCAAAACTGAAGCATTGTACCATTTACCTGCCTGTGATAAAATAGTTGCATAGTAATATGCCGTAATGTCAGGGAGTCCCAACCCTTCTGCCAATTTATGTTTAATCATAATACTTTTCATAATACTTTAGGTTTTTTCCCCACCCAGGTAAATTGAGATATCATAATTTGTATTTTGCTCAGATAAGATTTAGGGAGGGGTATGGATATGGTCCTAAAAAGATAAAGGAGCTTTGGAAATACACTCATTTTACCAGCTGCTATACGGCCTAACCCCAATATTTCTATCTTTTGCAAGGAACTACAATCTTTAGTGAGTGAATTCAGAAGCGGAACATAGTTATGTGAATATAAGCTATTTGGGGAGTTTGTAACCTGGATTTCTAGGTATTGGACTGATTCTTTTTGCCAATTTAGGTAGAATTTTGTCTAAATAGTAAAGGGAGTCACGAGGGATGTGTATGGAGAGAGCTTGAGATTTTTGAATATTAAGTTTATAATACGAGATCTGTCCAAAGAAGTTTCAGGTTTTTCTAATGTAAGGATAATGTCATTTGCGTATAAGGATGTGACCTTAACATCAATGATCTGGGACTTTTTTTCACATACGAAATAAATCCCAAAGACATTTTTGGACATCAAGATCCTCGTGACAGGAAACCTACGGCCTCGAATAGCCTCTTGAGGTGGCAAAACTGGCATCCAGTCTCTAGAGCTTGTCTCCAAGTCTCTAGAGGGTCTTCCAGCTTCCTACCAAGACTTTGCTGATATCTATTCGAAGAAGCAAGCAGAGAGTTCTTAGTCTTAGATCTATGACTAAGAACTCTTTGAAGTTCGAAATGCGTCAGATTTTTGTATTATGGTACCTTTTTTAATGTCTTTTTAAGAAAATGAAATAAACAGAAGTTTTATTGAATCTCACGTTTATGCCTGGCTGCTGGATTACTGTTTTCTCTGTTCCACGATGCACTGACCAGGCTCAGTTTGTCCGCGCACCGGCACCTGATGCATGACCACAGAGGGTTGAGCTGAATTAAATTTTTTCCTTTTTCTTTTCTTGTTCAGCAATGCCTTTTCCAGCATGATGGAGCACCTTGCCATAAAGCAAAGGTGTTAACCAAATGGCTCAGGGAACAAAACAGAGATTTTGGGTCCATGTCCTGGAAACTCCCCAGATCTTAATCCCATTGAGAACTTGTGGTCAATCATCAAGAGACGGGTGGACAAACAAAAACCAACAAATTGTGACAAAATGTAAGCATTGATTGTGCAAGAATGGACTGCTATCAGTCAGGATCTGATCCAGAAGTTGATTGAGAGCATGCCAGGGAGAATTGCAGAGGTCCTGAAGAAGAAGGGTCAACACTGCAAATATTGACTTGCTGCAGTAACTCATTCTAACAGATCGTGTGAAAAAATAATTTGTTAATATTTGTTTCAATCTCAAAACTTTTGGCCATGACTGTACTCCTATTAACAGCAGGGCAGTGGCTGCTGAGCTCAGGGCAGCACAGCCCGTGGTGGAAGAAGTCAATATGAAGGCTTCTTTATAATGGGACAGGCCCATAGAGTGTTGAGTAGAGACTCCCTTTCCACGCACTTCCGCCAGCAGAAAGGATCAACAGAGGGAAATATCATATTTTGACCGCAAGTTGTGACTAATCGGATTTGCTTCTATGAGGAAGTAAGTTCCAGACTGGATCTGAGGGACACTGTGGATGTTGCAAGTGGCTTAGTGATTGAAAACAGAGGGTCATCATTAATGGCACATTCTCAGATTGGGTTGATGTTATCAGTGGAGTGCCACAGGGGTCACTATTTTTATTAATGACCTTGTACTTGGTTTACAGTCAAGTTTCAATATTTGCATATGATACTAAGCTGTATAAAGTAATATATACCGAGGTTGATAGTTTAGCATTACAGAGGGATTTGTGGAAGGTTGAGGAGTGGGGAGAGAAATGGTTAATGAGGATTAATGTAGATAAATGTAAAGTTATGCACTTGGGCCATGGAAACAAAAAGTATAATTATGTTCTAAACAGTCAATTACTTGGCAAAACTGGAGCTGAAAAAGACTTGGGGGTACTGGTGAATGGTACACTTAATTTTATTGATCAGAGGCGGCTGCTAAAGCAAATAGAATTATGGAATGTGTCAAGAGAGGAATAGATTCTCATGATAAAGACATAGTTTTTCCCTTATACAAATCACTGGTCCGACCACACATGGAATCGTGGGGCTCACGACAGAAGAGGATCTGTGGGGGGCATCTGAAAGGGGAGTTTTGTTTTTAAGGCTGGATAGGGGGCAGCTGGCTACAAACTGGGGGCAGGCACTGGCTATATACTGGGGGCAGGCACTGGCTATATACAAGGGGGGCTGCTGGCTAAATAGTAGGGGGCAGCGGGTTGGCAATATACTGGGGGACCGGCACTGGCTATATATTAGGAGGCTGCTACTGGCTGGGGAGGCTATGACCAATGTATGTTCCACCCTAGGTTTTTACTCGAGTCAATAGCTTTTCCCAGTTAAAATTAGATGCCTCAGCTTATACTCAGGTCGGCTCATACTTGAGTATATATGGTATGAAAGTCTGACCTCGGAATTAAACATTTTTTTGTGAGATATTGAAAGGGGACTACCTTGTCATTTGTCATAAGGTCTGCTAGAGAATGTATTACGTTATAATATCATGCATTAGTGTTTTTTCTAGATGGAGGTCTAGTGCCTGAAATGGGATTAGCTGCTGGGATAATGGCACTGTCTCTTTATCAGTTTGTTGAGGGATGAAGATTTGCCAAGCCTCGTCTAATGCTCTAATAGAAGAGAGTTTAGACACTGGGGGGTTTATCTTCTATATAAGAGATAACAGTCTGCCTTTAAGAGTGCATTTTTTTCTTTTTCTATATTGCACCATGCTTTGTCTGCCGAATCATTCTATTGATTCAGTTCATGCTGATTCGGGTTCTGCTGGGATTCACTAAGGTCTGTGCCTGATGTCCACTAGGTGTCGCTGCTGCGCTGAAGTCCGCCGGAATTCACCTCCTATGTCTCGGTGTATGTGAGTGCTATTTTTGCACCAAATTCCGTGGTTTTTCCAAATGTGTCATATTTTCCGACGGCCACGCCCCCGATTTCTGTCGCGTGAAACCCAGTGCCGATGCGCCACAATCTGATTGCAGGCGCCAAAATTCCAGGGCAATTCGCGCAAATCGGAAAAATTTGGGAAACCCGGCAGAAAAAACGCGATTCGGACCCTTAGTAAATGTGCCCCAATGTTCACAAAAACTGTGGCAGAAGGGAAAAAGTACAGGGCTTTTATTGCCAAAAATATGTGCCCCTTTAGGCTCATTCTATGAAGGGACATGAAGGCATACTCCCAGTTAACTCTATAGAATACCTTTTTGGCGTCAACAGTTATAAAGGCCGCTGTTCACAATGCTGCAGTAGGTTATTTATCCTCCTAGTTGTTGTCAGAGGCTTGTATAGATGGGGTGAACCCTGCCTGGTTGGATGAAATAAGCAATGGTAAAACTTTCTTTATTCTGTTTGCTAAAATCTTGGCGTCGATTTTACCATGATCGTTTCCCCTTCCCGACATTTGAGGTAATAGTACTGCATGGCGGGAGGTGCGTTCCCGCAAAATGCAGTACTATTACGTCAAGCTTCTGGCCCCGGCTCCTGAACGGAGACGGGGCCAGAAGCTGCGGGTGTCAGCTATATATTATAGCTGACACCCGCCTCTAACACCCGCAATCTGAGATTTCTCCGATCGCGGGTGTTAACCCCTAACACGCTGTGGTCGCGCTGACCGCGGCGTTAGGGGCATTTCACAAGAATCCGCCCCCCCCCCCCCGCGGCGCTTACCGGGGGGTCTGTGGTTCCGATCGCAGCCCCGGGACTGCCAGTCTCCTTTCTGAGCCGGGTCCTGCCTTCAATTTAACACACTGAGCATGCTCCTCCGATAGACGCTGGGACTGTCTGGGCACACATCCAGTGTCTGCCCCTTACCACAATCCTCCCTGGCCTGTGGAGCTGTGGGTGTTTCTTGGACCCCGGACGCCAGCACATGTGCAAGCACATATCAGCAGTGCTGCCTGACCTCCTACCTCCTTTGCCAAGGTTAGTCCTGTGCTGGTGATTGTGGCCCCTATCTCCCTTGTCAGCATACATCCAGTTGTGGGGTCTGTCAACGTGGCCTAATACTTCCACAGTTCACTCTCTCTGTTGCTGGACTGCATCAAGAGACCTTTGGGTCCTCCGGCCTACCCCTACATCAAGCCTGGTAAAGCGCACCTGATCAGTAAAAGTGGGCCATCTCCTAATCTATCTCTCTGAATATATCTGCCTGATCGTCTGACCTACCTGCTGTCTCTACTGTGTCGCCGCCTCTGCTTTGGGTAACCCCTTGCTATGGGTAATAAACGTAAGAATGCTAGACAGAGACTGGCGCCTGGTCCTTCGGCTCCACCATCTGATGATGAATCTATTTCTGGAGATCCTCCCTTTCACTCACTGGACCCCTTGGACTCTCAACCATCCACCACATCGCAAGCGGTACTGGCCCAGATACAAACACATGCCGCTCAAAAGCTGGAGAGGTTTTCGCGGGCGCAACCCCGGTCACCTACAAGATCTCTGGACTCCTGTCCTTCTATGTTTGAGGGTTCTCAGAGCCCCCCGCAGCCGGGCTCTCCTACTAACCCCGATGACCCTCTGGACCCCTCTGCGGTGTTGGATTTGAAATTTGCTGAGGTCCTGGCAGCCATAAACTCTTGCCAATCCCTGATGGTTCTGAAAGTGGATGAACTCCGGCAGGACTTTGTCCTGCTCCGGCATGACGTTCACAAGGCCAAGGAAAGGATAATGGAGACGGAGCGTAGGGTCTCAGAGGTGGAAGATGTGCAGTGACCTATGACGGCCCAGATAAGAGATCTGCAGCAACAAATGAAAGCATCCATAGAAAGGGCGGATGACTTTGAGAATCGCCTAAGGCTCAACAATATTAGAATTGTGGGATTGCCTGAGAAAGTGGAAGGCGCTGATCCTGTTTCCTTTATTGAAAGATGACTTCGGGATCTCCTGCCGGCTGATATTTTCTCCCCTTTTTTTACTGTAGAAAGGGCCCACCGAGTCCCAGCCCGACCAGGACCTCCGGGGGGCCCGCCCCCTCCGTTTCTTGCCCGCCTTCTACACTTCAGTGACAGAGATGCCATTCTGCGGGCGGTCCGCATCAAAGGTGAAATCCTGCACAGTGGTAGTAGAGTACGGAAACAACGTACCCATTTCACAGAGGTCCGCCAACGTCTCCGTGTAAAAGGATATAAATATTCAATGTTATATCCAGCCAGGCTGCGAGTCGTTGATGGTCAGGTTTCCAGATTCTTCACTTCCCCTGCTGAGGCCCTGCACTGGGCGGATGTGGCTCCTAGAGCTGCTGCGGCCCCTCATCCTCCGGACTAAATCAGATTGCCAACATATGCCTTAACAGCTGCTGCTGACCGCATAATTTGCATAGGGGTTATTCATGTTGGGGCTCCCACCGGAGAGCAGCTGTACTTACATTCATCTTGTATTCTAAATGACTTCTTCCGCCCCCTTCTTCTATCCCCTTTCCCTTCCACTTTCCCTGTGCCACTGTCCCTACTCTGTCCTTACCCTCCTCAACTCACCCACCCTTTTCCTTACCTACCTCTCTCTTTCCACCTTTTCTCACCGATCCACTCTATTATCTATGTACTGCTCTAAACGCTGCCTAAAAAGCTATATGTGTATCTGCATTGTTCAATTGATCAGGGTCCTGGGACAGGCTGAGGTTGTTCTGTCTTAGCTAGGGACCACTGTCCTGTGTTAGTTAATTGTTCTAGGGTATAGGTCTCCACTGTTGTGGGTTAGACAGGGGGTTACTTAGTTGGGGAATAGGTTGTTTTAGTTTTGTGTCTGTATTGTGCTGATGGCACCCAGTATGGTAATTGTGTGGCTTGTGAGAGTGAATGGATGGCTGGCTGTGACTCCTCCCCACTTAGGCTCTGTCGATATATATGGGTATCAATATCCTTCCTCTTTCCTTACCCCTTCAGATAATATGGCTCCGCTAAAGATATTAAGCTGGAATGTGCGGGGTCTTAATTCTAAATTTTAGAATAAATTGATTCTAAATCACCGCATATAATTTGTATTCAGGAGACTCACTTGACTGGACAGAAGGTACTAGCACTAAAGCGGGCCTGGATAGCAAGGGGGTACTCCTCTTATTCCGTATATGCTAGGGGAGTCTCTATACTAGTCACTAAGGCCCTCCTTATTGAGGTAGCTCAAGTAGCATGTGACCACTTTGGAAGATTTGTCATACTGCATTGTGTTCTGTAGGGTACTGCCTTCAATATTGCTTCTATATATATCCCTCCGCCAATAGACCCGCCACTGTTAACCCTTATTTCCAATAAATTAGCTGCTATGCCTCCCGGTCCAGTGGTGTGTGTAGGAGACTTTAATGCTGTACCGGATCCATCTATAGACCGTACTAGCGGTATTGACTCTGCTTCAGCACATTTGAATGACTGGGGAACTGCTCTTAGTTTAGTGGATGTTTGGCAGAGGAAATTCCCCATGGAGCGGGTGTATTCCTTCTATTCTATAGTCCACAAAAGTTTTCACGCGTAGACCTAGCCTTTGTTTCACCCGATCTACTCCCAGCCATTGATACGGTCTCCTACTGCCCCCGTAGTGCCTCGGACCATTCTGCTCTGCTTTTAACCCTATTGATTGGCCCTCCAGCAGATTCACGCATATGGCGGCTACACCCGGCATTGGCTGACTTCCCCGGTAGTCAAAGAGGTGGTGCATGCCACGCACTTAGAATTCTGGAGTAATCACGCTGATCACCCTGACCCTCTGGCCGCATGGGACTCGTACAAATCAAGTGTCCGGGGGGCCTTCATCTCAGGGGTGGCTGGACAGAGGAGAGTCTACAGACAGCAGAAGGCGGATCTGACTAGGGTTTTGGGGGAGACGGAGAGGGAATATTTAGATGACCCTCGTCAGGATAACAAATGCAAATGGGCACACGCTCAAAGGGAGCACCTGGATCTTGCAAAGGAACAGACTAGGAAATGATTGATTGCCACTGAGGCATCAGTATTTGAATTCGGGGACAAGAACGGGAAGCTGCTTGCCTATTTATCCCAAGCAGAGCGACCATGCGCATCAGTTCCATCACTTATTAATACCGATAATATCCTGGTATCTCTCCCCAAGGAAGTTAATGCTGTATTTAAAGACTTCTACTCCTCCCTGTATACCTCCAGGTCCCCCGTCTCCACCGTTGATATGGAGCTCTTTTTGGGAAATCTTCCCCTTCCCCTATGGAATCTGTCCCCCTCGCAGTCCTCTGAACTAGATGCTCCGATCTCGGCTGAGGAGGTGGAACTGGCAATTAATTCTCTTTCTCTGGGTAAGACTCCTGGGTTGGTTGGATGGGTTGGGGGGGAATGGTATAAAGATAACAGTGACATCCTAATCCCTCACTTGGTTAACCTCTTTTCTGTAGCTCTGGAGAGGGGCTCTCTTCCGTACTCTATGCAGGAGGCCCTAATTGTGGTCCTGCTTAAGCCAGGAAAGAACTCTCTTCTCCCCGATTCCTATCTTCCCATTTCTCTCCTAAATTCGGACGTTAAAATCCTTGCAAAAATTTTGGCTACAAGGTTAAATAAAGTGGTCACCTCCCTGATACATCCAGACCAAACTGGTTTTATGCCTGGAAAGAGCACAGACATCAATATTCAAAGGCTATTTTTTAATATAGCGGCTGCTGGGGATGGTACTGATCCTGGCTATGTGCTATCGCTGGACACTTGTAAGGCATACGATTCGGTGGAGTGGCCTTATTTGTGGCTCCTGTTATCGAAAATAGGGATTGGCCCTAGATTTATTGCCTTAGTAAAGTTATTATACCATGAGCCCAAGGCCAGGATCAGAACAAACTTAGATGTCTCTGGGCCCTTCTCTATGGGGAGAGGCACAAGACAGGGTTGTCCACTGTCCCCTCTCCTGTTTGCCCTTGCTATAGAGCCCCTTGCCCTGGCGATCTGTGAATCTGCTGACATTCGTGGCATCACTCGTGGTTCTATAGTGGAAAAGGTGTCATTATATGCAGATGATGCTATTGTCTATTTGAGGGGTGTAGGGTCCTCTCTACTGTCCCTTTTATCCCTGATTGATAGGTTTGGCTCATTCTCGGGTCTCAGGGTCAACTGGAGCAAATCTGTGTTATTCCCATTATCTGAAATAAATGTATCATCCATGTCTTTCCCAGTCTCCCTGCAGGTTGTCTCGTGTTTTAAGTACTTGGGTGTTTGGGTCTCTAGGGACGTCCGTGCCTACCCAGAACTTAACCTTGAGCCTCTAATGGCGGACACAGAATCCCGGTTACGTAGTTGGTCTTCTCTCCCACTCTTCCTATTGGGCCGTATCAATCTCTAAAATGATATACCTCCCCAAATTCTTATATCTTTTTCATGTCTGTCCGGTTTTACTCCCTAGGAGTCTATTTAAGCGCCTTGAAAGCATGTTACGTGCGTTTTACTGGCAAGGGGGTTCACCTTGTTTTAGTCTGGAACTGTTGCAGGCTCCGAAAGAGAGGGGGGGCATGGCAGCTCCAGACATGTATCTGTACTACCTGGCCTCCCAATTAGTTTACGCTAGGTGGTGGATTGATATTGAAAGATCAAATGTGGCCACTGCGCTGGCTGGGGCTCTCCTGGGATCGTATGAAGCCCTCACTAGCATACTGTATAGATGCAAGTCATCTACATCTGTCCTTATTCCGTTGAGAGCAGTTGCAGTAAATTGCCAACGGGCTCAGGGGTTGGTCCAAACTGCTGCCCCTGCTCCTTAGTCCCCGAGAACTCCTCTTTGGCGGAACCCGTGGTTGGTCCACTTCATCTCCCTCCCTGGTTGGACCATGTGGGGCTGTGCAGGAATTAAATTCCTTGGCCAGCTCTTGTCTGCAACTTCTGAATTTCTTTCTCTTACTGAGCTGAGTGAGCAATTTAGCCTACCGGCGATTGCTTCTTTTCACTACCTCCAGCTGCGCCATGCATTTCAGGCACAGTTTGGTTCCCTCAGCTTGACTGTAGAATTTACTCCTCTAGAAAAACTACTGAGTGCCCCGGAGCTCTCTAGACCGCTCACCCAATCTTACACTCTTCTTCAGTCCACGCGTAGAAGGCACTTAGATAAGGCCCTCTTGCGCTGGAGGGAAGATATCTCAGACCTTTTGGATGAGGAATGGAAAGAAGTTGAATCATCCTTCTTTGAAAACATTGTGAGCGCTAGGGACTTTCTGGTCCAAACAAAGTTCCTTCATCGTATCTACTATACCCCTGAAAAACTCCACCGCATAGTTGTTATAGATGAGGACACTTGCTTCCGCTGTCAGGCTGCCAGTGGGTCCTTTCTTCACTGTGTGTGGTCCTGCAGCAGGGTTCAGCCATTCTGGGCCGCAGTTATGGAATTTTTGCACTCACATTTTGACATGCCTCGAGTTCTGTCCCCCAAAGTTTGCCTCCTGGGTATAATCAATGAGCTAGTTCATGGATATTATGACAAGATCTTCTGCAGACTCACCCTTTATTATGCACATAAGGTAGTCGTAATGTCATGGAAAGAGCATGAAACCCCCACCTTAAAGCGGTGGATCCTACTAATAAATAAGTTTGTACCTCACTACCATACAGTCTACCAACACAGGTGGTGTAACACCCCGCATGCTGCTGCGTAGGGGGATTGACTCTTGTCTCTACTATCTTTAATCCCACCTGATGTGTCAAGGGGGGAGGGGGAGGAAGTGAATGTATGGTGTTTTAGATGCATGTATGATGTGAGAGTGTGTAGGTAGTATGGGCCGCGGTAGTATTCCACTTATGCTCTATCTTATCCAGCAACAACATACGTGTCTAATTATGTTTATAATGTGACAATTATTAAGCCAAGGCACGCCACTCCTATCAAATACTGATGCCGCAATGTATGTATGATACTGTATTTTTGTCATAAGTTTGACTACTGTTATGTTTTTACAAATGTTTCAAAAAATCCAAAAATAAACACTTTAAAAAAAATAAGCTAATGATCCACTAAAATGAAGTATTTGTAAAGTGCATCTCATGTTGCAAAAAATAAGCCCTTATATGTCCAAATTGCCAAAAAAATAAAGATTGTATAGCCAATAAAAAGTGACAATGCATAATCTGCTCTGAATGGCGCAGCTTCCCTTCGTTGCCCTGGCGTGTGCCCATACAGCAGGTTACCACCACATATGAGGTATTGTTATACGCGGGAGGGATTGGGTATCAAATTTTGTGGAGCGTTTTGGTATTTTATCCACTGAGAATTTGTAAATTTTTTGAAAAACACATTAATTTAGCCAAAAAAAATGTACTTTCAGAATTGTATCCGATTTTGTATCTGAGTTGTTTTACACACGAATGGAGGGGTAGGACAGCAATCCTTCTCTAATGAGGAGCAGTTTATGGTGGTGCCCGCGGCCAAAGTTTCTGATGCCGGAAACCAGGAGTCAGTATACTTGAAGGAGGGAGCCACAGCACCAAGGATGAAGTTCAAGAGAATTTATTTACATGTGCAACCAAACATGTTCAGCGCGACGTTTCGATTCGCAATGAATCTTTATCAATGCTTGATAAAGATTCATTGCGAATCGAAACGTCGCGCTGAACATGTTTGGTTGCACACGTAAATAAATTCTCTTGAACTTCATCCTTGGTGCTGTGGCTCCCTCCTTCAAGTATACTGAGTTGTTTTACATACATTGAGGGGTGTAGTTTCTATAATGGGGTAATTTATGGGGTTTTACTTTTATTTAGGCCTCTCAAAGTGATTTGAAACCTGTGCAGGTCCCTCAATAGCAGCATTTTGCAGTTTTTATGAAAATATGAAAATCGCACCTAATGTTCAAAGGCCCATAACATCCTACAAAAATAAGAGTATGCATAAAAAACCATGTCCACATAAAGTAGACATTCGGTTAATGTTAGTTATTAAGTTTTTTTGCTGTTATGGCTATGTGTGGAAAAAGTAGAACATTTTGAAGTTCGAAAATGGGGAATTTTTCCAAATTTTCACCAAATATCTGATTTTCTCATAAATAAATGCAAAACATACCACCAACATTTTTCAACTAACATGAAGTACAATGTGTCATGAGAAAACAATTTTAAAATCACTTGGCTATGTTAAAGCATTTCAAAGTTATAACCATTTATAATGACACAGGGCAGATTTGAAAAAATGGGCCGTGTCAGGAAGGTGAAAAGTGGCTTCGGCGTTAAGGTATTAATAACAATATGGGCCTAAATTAAGCAGGTCGGTCCGGCCTTGAGTATTACTTTTGGTCATTCTCCCTTCTGGGCTGCCAAAGTGTAGGTTTTCAATAAATAGGGGGTAAGATTTGATGACTTTGAGTGGATGCAACACGTGACATGTTAGCTCTCCACACAAAGTCACTGTTACAAGAGAAGGAATCTGAAAAGACAACCTCAACTGGTGCATCATCAGTGTCATCTGGAGCTGTGGTTAAGCTGTTAATAGAAGGATCCAATACATGCTGGCAGAAGTCGTCCTGTCTTTTTTGCTTCTGTTTAGCAGGACAGGCTTACCACATCTATGGATGCTAATAGAAAACCTACTTGCCACTTTTGGTCATTTAATGCCCATAAGAAATCATTGGTGTCTTTAAGATATAAGGGTATATATTTTAATGCTGGTCCTAAGAGCCAGTCCACATATTGCAACAGTGGGTCAGTCAACAAGCCTACATCTGCCACAATAGGATGGCCAGGGGGTCTTTCTAGATTCTTGTGTACCTATAGTACAAAGTTCCAGTCTGTTTTTTTTTTTTACGGAAAGGGTATAACTATTTCCAGCTGTCTTTCTAGTCATTATTCATTTCTCTACCTGTGATCTTATAAAAGGTATCATAGTATGTAAGGCCAGAAAAAGTCCATCAAGTCCAACCTTTAAAAATTAAATAAATGTTTTTTTCCAATAACCCGTGATATTTTTTCTCTCCAGAAAGGCATCCAGGCCTCTCTTGAACATGTACATAGAGTCCGCCATAACAACCTCCTGCGGCAGAGAGTTCCATAGTCTCACTGCTCTTACAGTAAAGAACCTTTGTCTATGTTGATGGTAGAATCGTGTCTCCTCTAGGCATAGAGGATGCCCCCTTGTCCTGGTCACAGGCCTAGGTATAAAACGATCTTTGGATAGATCCTTGTACTGTCCGTTCAGGTATTTGTACATTGTAATGAGGTCATCTTTTTTTCTAAACGGAATAATCCCAAATTTTGTAATCTGTCATTGTATTCTAGTCCCCCCCATTCCCCTAATAATCTTAGTTGCTCTTCCCTGCACCCGTTCCAGCTCTACTATGTCCTTTTTATACACTGGTGCCCAAAACTGTACACAATATTCAATGTGTGGGCTGACCAGGGATTTGTAGAAGGGCAAAACTATGTCTTTATCATGAGAATCTATTCCTCTCTTGATATATCCCATAATTTTATTTGCTTTAGCAGCAGCCTCCTGGCTCTGGTCACTAAAATTAAGTTTCTTATCCACGAATACCCCCAAGTCCTTTTCAGCTCCAGTTTTACCAAGTAATTGACTGTTTAGAACATAATAATACTTTGTTTCCATGGCCCAAGTGCATAACTTTACATTTATCTACATTAAACCTCATCAACCATTTCTCTGCCCACTCCTCAAGCTTCCACAAATTCCTCTGTAATGCTAAACTATCGACCTCAGTATTTATTACTTTACACAGCTTAGTATCATCTGCAAATATTGAAACTTGACTGTGTAAACGCACTACAAGGTCATTAATAAAATATTAAAAAGAAGTGGCCCCAATACTGACCCCTATGGCACTCCACTGGTAATGTCAACCCAATCTGAGAATGTGCCATTAATGATGACCCTCTGTTTTCTATCACTAAGCCAATTACTTACCCAAATACACAGATTTTCTCCTAGTCCCAGCAGTCTCATTTTATGTACCAACCTTTTATGCGGCAAGGTATCAAATGCCGTTGAAAAGTCCAGATATGCAACAACCATGGCGTCCCACAGAACCTGTCGGGAAGTTACTTCCTCATAGAAACCAATCAGATTAATCTGACCGATCTCTCATAACCTTGTTAACCCAGTGTCAGCATGGGTTTATGTACAGTGAGATACTCCAGGATAGAATCTCTAACAAAGCCTTCAAATATTTTCCCCACCATAGAAGATAGACTCCAGGATTGCTTTTTGATCCTTTTTTGAATAGTGGTACCACATTTGCTATGCACCTGTCCTGTGGAACACAATCAGTCCTCAGGGAATCTTCAAATATTAAAAATAACGGTTTGTCTATCACGGTACATAGTTCATGCAGAACCCGGGGGTGTATGCTATCTGGCCCCAGTGATTTATCTATCTTAGTAGTTGCAAGGTGGTGCTGTACCTCTTCCTGGGTTAAACTGTTGACATTCCAAAGAGAATTTACATTATTCATCATTGTGTCTTCCACCAGGGGATTTATCTGGGTAAAGACAGTCAAGAAGGTGACATTCAGTAGATTGTGGAATAACATGGGTGTCATGGTTAAAGGAGATGAGGAAAGGGAGGAGACAGTCCACTGGTTGCTAGAGGCCACATCTTGCTGCTGCATTGCTATCCCAGAGCTGATATCCCCCGCATCCGCCAGCCTGGCATACTTATTGGGGTGCACCAGATCAGGATTAGACTCCATGCAACTCTTCCCTCTACCTCACCTTCTACATGTTACCCAACTAGCTGCCCCCTCACTCTGCACTGCCATACTTCCATCCCCTCACCCATATTCCCCAGAGAATTTATGCTCCAGGAGCAGTAAACTTCGCTCCATATTGTCAATGGCTCTCAGCCTTGAAACTTGCTCATTTAGATCCAGAATCTGAGCTTCCAGATGAGCAATTTTCACACATCCCACACAGCAGTATTCCCCCTCGAACGGCTGTTCAAGGAAAGTATACATGGCACAGGATGTACACTGTGTAGCATTGCCACTTAGTAAGTCCATCATGCTAATAGGGAATACAATAGAAGTACGGAAGAAAAGAAGAATTCACGAGTAACACAAAATACAGCAGTTACCTGCTAAATTCCCTCAAACTTAAGTCCCTTAATCCTAAGGCCCACTTTGGACACTGCACACACTTAGGATCAATGCACACTCGCTTTTCAGAATGCTCATTAAAAGGTTATTTGCCACACTACGCCGCTGTGCTCACTGCAACAAGATCTGGCTGCAAACCACCAAACTAACCACAGAAGTATATAAAGGATTCTAATTAGATAGCCACACCCATTATAAATTAGGCAGCACCGGGGGCGGAGCTAACCGCTGCACGGGATGGCAGCTTAGATCGTGGGCTCCTTGCAACAGAGTTTGAGAATCCCGCTATAAGAGGCTAAAAGACCCACAACATGGTGAAATATGGTGGGAGCGGGAAGGGGAACAGGTCTAGCCCCCCCGGGTCCCGAAAAAACCGGAGGCTGGAACAAGAAAAACAGAGAAAAAGCAGAATATACTCTTACCGCGCCGCGATCCAAGATGGCGCCGGCGGACCATGCAGGCTCAGACCACGCCGCTGACTCCGATAGAGATGACTCCCCAGACAGGGAATCGGAAGATCAGAACTCGTCATGGCTATCGAGGTCGACGCTAAGAGATACCATCACATCGGCACTGCAGCCAGTAATGAAGGAGCTGGGAGAAATAAAAGCGGAGGTGAGACACGTGGGGCACAGAGTAGAAGCCCTTGAGGCAGCGCAAGAGGAGATGGTGGAGTTTGCGGAGGCCGTCAGGGGGAAATTGAAAGCCAAAGATGAGCAACTACACCAGGTTCTAATGATGATAGAGGACAAGGAGAACAGGAATAGGAGGAAGAACGTGCGCCTGAAAGGTCTGCCGGAATCCTGGGCAGCAGATGCGCTACCAAGCGTTATGAAGCAGCTCTTTACCAACTTATTAGGAGCTGAAAGGGCAGAGAAAATTATAATAGAAAGAGTGCATAGGGCACTTAAACCTAAACCTGCTGCCTCAGACCCTCCGCGAGACGTGATATGTGGACTTTTGAGCTTCCAGGACACGGCTGCGATATTACAGAAAAGCCTAGACACAGAAAACCTGAGCTATGAAGGGGTAGAAATCTCCATATATCAAGACCTAGCAGCCTCGACGTTGGCTAAACGCAGAGCACTCAGACCACTGCTGGGGAAGCTCAGAGAACAAGGGATACAATACAAATGGCTATTCCCCTTTGGATTACACTTCTCTAAAGGCACGCAGCAAGTTGTGATACGACATCCCCGTGACCTGGCAAAAGCTTGGAAATTCCTTGAGATGAGACCTATAGAGATTCCTTCATGGATTCCGTCGGATGATAATATCGCATTACCAGTGATCAAAGCAACCAGCAAGTGGCAGACAGTAGAAGTACCGAAACCACAGAGAGATAAGAGAAGACAACCACCTAAAGGAACTTATTGATGCAAAATCCTGCCAAAAAAGTGGGAACGTTGTTCATTTTCACTGCCAATCTCTCGCAGGCAGTCAACGGACCCTAGTGTATAGACCCGGAATTATGGTTCAGCAACAAGATACGCGCAAGGACTGTTTGCTGTTATTCGGGGCTTGGAAGGGTTCGTAAACAAATATGTTCATGCTAAAGTTTTTTGTGTGTAACCTTTATACTACTCCCTAAGTTTCAGCCGTTGTATGAGAAGGGAGATAGATGCAGTTTAGTCTATTCATCCAGATCTCTTAAACTAAGATCTGGAAGTTATGCATTAGATTTTATATTAGCTTTTATATTAATTTATGTTTGTACCATGTTGATGTAAGAAACAAGATACCTGAGCTTACTTGCAGCTCAGGGGAAACTATGACACCTCTTATTCAATCCAATGACCGAGTTACGGTCAACTCGAGCAACAAGGGATTCTCAGACTCCGGTTCTCTAGTGTCACAACAACAACTAGAACCGAGACATATGACCCCCAGCGCACGCAAGCGCAACAGTGAGGCCCCTGCAGAGTTCCTGCATGTAGTAGGGGCACGGTGGGTATCACACCTCACTTTAACGACACATGCCAGCACGTGTCAATACAACAAGTTATTGTTATTAAGCCCGAGTTCACATCCTTTCCCCATGTCTCCCCACACCCCCAGTAGTAGGTTGACGTTCACAATCCCGAATAGGGATATTAACGAGAAAATATTGATCACTCATGGCTGAACTAAAAATTACAACTTGGAATGTTAAAGGGATGAACTCCCCCCAAAAGAGAGCCCAACTTCTCCTTCTCTTAAAACAAGGAAAAACCGACGTAGTACTACTGCAAGAGACCCATTTCAGGGAAAGACATATACCACGAGTCTCCACAACTTGGTTCTCACAATGGTTCCACTGTAGCCACCCCACTTCAGCGTCTAAGGGGGTTTCAGTTGGTTTTCACAAAGAGGTACCTTTCATACACAAGGACACATATATGGATCCAGAGGGTAGAATGATACTAGTGAAAGGCACTATAGGAGGGCGTACATATACCTTTGCATCCTTGTATGCTCCTAACCAAGGCCAATGTACATGGCTGTGCAATGCATTAGATACTATTAAGAGGTTTTCAGAAGGTATGTTGCTAGTTGGAGGGGACCTAAACGTCACCCTAGATCCCCTAATGGACTCGTCCACAAAACACTCAGCGGTTCCTTTTAGGGCCCTGAGAAAACTGAAAATAGCACTACAGGAGCAAAATCTCATGGATATATGGAGAATGCTTAATCCTACAAATTCTAATTACACTTTTTACTCGGGTCCTCACGGCTCATATCAGAGGCTAGATTACCTGTTCATTCAGTCTAGACACGCACAACAAGTAACTTCATCAAACATAGGGGTCATTTCTTTATCTGACCATGCCCCGGTGGTAACAGAAATAAGAATGTCTCATATACCTATCCGAGACTGGTCCTGGAGGTTAAATGATTCTTTATTAGAAGACGCTGACTTACTGAAAGAACTGACAGACAAAATGTCTGCATCCTTCGAGGAAAATAGGGAATTAGTGACTGACCCGATATCATTATGGGAGGGACAGAAGATATTAGCGAGAGGTTACCTTATGGAAATGGGAGCTAGAGTCAAGAAAAAGAGAACAGCCAAAACCTGTGACCTCTTAGCAAAATTAGCTAATTTAGAGAGACAACACAAAAGGTCACAATTGTTAGAAGTTAAGGAAGAAATACAGAAGACTAGAGAAGAACTAAAAGACGTACTAAACATTCAAACAGCAAAAACATACGCAAGAGCTAGGCACAGGTTTTATGCACACGGAGATAGATGCAGTAAGACAATGACTCAGTTACTCAAGAAAGCACAAGCAAAAACGTATATCACCGCTATGCGGGATAATTCAGGGAAAGCGGTGACAAAAGCTGACGAAATCGCAGAGATTTTTAACAAATATTACACAAAACTTTATAACTTAAGACAGGACGAGAATCCACAACAGAAAAGTACGAGAACGAACAAGATACACGAGTTTCTTGAAAATATAAATCTTCCAAGACTAGACGATAGTACAGGTAAAGCCCAACCAGTCACAATAGCGGAATTAAGGAAAATTATATCATCAATCCCTAGTGGCCGTAGCCCGGGGCCTGATGGTTTTACCATAATATACTACAAAAAATTGGGGGATTTACTATTACCACACCTAGCAGCGATGTGTAATGAATTATTGAAGGGAGGCACCCTGCATCCGCTCATGCTATTGGCACATATCACAATTCTACACAAGGGAGGGAGGGACCCTGAGCTAGCGGGGAACTATAGGCCAATATCGCTTTTAAATATCGATATGAAGATCTGGGCAAAACTGCTTGCAGCCAGGTTAGCCCCACTGCTACCGAAAATGATTGCACCAGAGCAAGCCGGTTTCATAAAAGGAAGGGAAGGTAAAGACAATGGGGCAAATTTACTTACCCGGCCCATTCGCGATCCAGCGGCGCGTTCTCTGCTCTGGATTCGGGTCCGGCCGGGATTCATGAAGGCAGTTCCTCCGCCGTCCACCAGGTGGCGCTGCTGCGCTGAAAATCATCTCCACGCGCCGGAATGCACCACCTCGGACCAGGTGAAGGTAAGCGGTCCCCAAGCGACACTTTTTCGGTTTTTAAATGCGGCGGTTTTTCCGAATACGTCGGGTTTTCGTTCGGCCACGCCCCCCGATTTCCGTCGCGCGCATGCCGGCGCCGATGCGCCACAATCCGATCGCGTGCGACACAATCCCGGGGCAATTCAGGTATAATCGTCGCAAATCGGAAATATTTGGGTAACACGTCGGGAAAACGCGATTCGGGCCCTTAGTAAATGACCCCCAATGTCTTTACCTTAATGAAGACTATCATGCATGCACGTAAGCACAAGATACCCTTAGTCCTTCTCGGCACGGATGCCGAGAAGGCATTTGATAGGGTGGATTGGCAGTTTATGGAAGCTACATTAGAGAAATTTGGGGTCCCCCCAGCCTTCATAGCAGCGATATTTAGTCTATACTCCGCTCCCTCCGCACAGATCAAGGTCAACGGGATACTATTCAAACCCTTTAAAATAACAAACGGAACGAGGCAGGGTTGCCCACTATCCCCCACCCTATTTATTCTTTGCCTGGAAGCATTAGTGCAGCATGTCAGACAAGACCCAAGGATAGAACCAGTCACAATGGCGAACAAAAAACATCACTTAACTGCATTCGCAGATGATCTAGTCTTTCTGATCACAAATCCAAAGCCAGCTCTCCCGGTTATGCAGGAGCTGTTTACTTATTTCGACTATATAGCAAATTTTAAAATTAATCTGAGCAAATCAGAGATCCTGAATGTGACATTAACCCAACAAGAGATAAATAACATTAAACTTACATCCTCATTCACTTGGCAAAACGACCATATTAAGTATCTAGGCATAAAACTCCCGGGTGATCTAAGAAAATTATACAAACTTAACTTCTCCCCCTTAATAACGGAAGTTAAACAGCTTCTGACCAGTTATGACTTACCTAACATATCATGGATGGGGAGGAAGAATGTGCTCAAAGCATATGTGTTACCCAAGGTACTGTATCCCCTGATGATGCTTCCAATAGAAATACCTACAAAGTTTTTTACTGAAGTAAGGAGACTGTTCTCCTCCTATTTATGGAAAGGGAAAAGGCCAAGACAGGCTCACACCCTACTTACTCGGAAAAAGATGAGAGGAGGCCTAGGACTCCCGGACGTTCAAATATACTACTGGGCTACACAAGCGGCCAGGGTATTACGCTATAGACTACCAATGAACGACACGACAGGGACGACTTCTAACCCAGGGATACAGGACACACAACTTTTGGGAAGAATATGGATACCATCACCATGGCAGGGAGACTCAGAGGGTTTAAATGAAACTCTTCTAGCTGTGATCAAGGCCTGGCACAAAGTTAATTCTAAAATAAAACTTTCTGAGTTCCCATCCCCGCTAATGCCAGCAAGCCTAATCCCCTTATCCCTAACAGATAGATGGAAGGACATCCCCAACTGGTGGTCAAGACTTGGTGACCTGACGGTTAGAGAACTGCTAGATAGCTTAGATAAAGACCTAGATGAACAGATCTGTAATAGGCTAAAAGGCATGGGGCAGGCTCACTTCATTAAAATGCAGCTCAACTCGACATGCAAGGCCTTTAAAAAAAGATTTGGTCCCCTTAGAGAATCGACACCATTAGAGTTGGCAGTGGCAGTGGGAGCTCCGAAAGCAGTCACCCTGTCATACCTATATGACTGTATAGCAGCTTCAAAAGCTCCGGGCCTACCTATCTACATATCATCTTGGGAGAAGGAGTTGGGCCTAAATCTTTCCGAAAAGGAAAAACTATGGATAATACAACACCCATTCGGATTTTCTAGGTGTGTACGTCTCCAAGAGAACCACTTTAAATTATTAGCACGCTGGTACAAAACACCTGAAACCCTATATAGATGGGGGTTACATGAGACAGGTCTCTGCTGGAGGTGTAATAAAGAACTAGGTTCATACCAACACATATGGTGGACCTGCACAGGTATTCAAAAATATTGGTCTAATATTCAAGACAAAATCCGACAGATAAGTTCACCAAAATTTAAATTGGACCTGCCAATGGTATGTCTAGGACTATCCCCAGGGGGAGAGTACCTGTCAGCTTCAAAATTGGTAACATTTCTCATAGCAGCGGCAAAATTGCTTATACCTACCCATTGGAGGCAGACAACCGCTCCCCCTCTGAAAATGTGGGAAGACAAGGTATCCAAAATTTGCCGCATGGAAGAGATCTCTAGTTGGTCTTCACACACGCATGCAGAATTCAATAAAATATGGCTACCATAGAAGAATTACGTAGAGAAGCAACGGAGTATGGTGCCAGGGTAAGGTGACTACTCACGACAGAGCTAGGACACAAGATATAGGCCTCCAAATATGTTACAGGCTAGGAGCACTCACTAGTCAAATCTCCCAGCCAGGACATAAATAGATACATGTGTGAAAAAAAAACAATAAAAAATAATAAAAACAGAATTGTTAAAAATAAATTAGGCAGCACCTGTGCCTATACTGTCAAGATAAGCAAGGTGAATGCCTCTCTATTCCTCCCACACAATATATAGATTATGCAAGTAAAATACCTTCAGTGCGCATTCACACGATGCGTTGCGTTTTTTGATGCATTTCACTGGCTTCAGCCTTGATTACATGCTAAGGTTACATTGCGTTTCCACTGCATCTGCTACAATGCAATGTACAACACAACGCAATGCATTGTGTGAATGCGCCCTCAGATATACTTGGTTGCAATAAAACCCACAGAAATGATATCAGAAAAAAAAGTAAATGCACTTATCTATTTGTTGCTGGTTCTAGAAAAGTACTCCATCCCTTAATCCTAAATCCCACTTTGGACACTGCACACACTTAGGATCAATGCACACTAGCCACCAAGCTCACACGCTCGCTTTTCAGAATGCTCTATAAAAGGTTATTTGCCACAAAAATCTGCTGCGTTCAATGCAAAAAGATCTGGCTTCAAAAGGTCCTTAGTTGTTCTATATATTTAGGTGTCGGATCTTAATTTTTTGTAGGTACCTACATCCCCCAATAGTATGTTGGCTTCCATTTTATAATATTCCTTTGTCGTGATCACACTGGTACCTCCCTTGTCAGCTGACTTTATTTCTAGCTCCTATTCCTTTTCAATTTGTCTACTGCTTTGTATTTTTCTTTTGTTATATTAAATCCATCCTGCTTGTAAATTTGAGCTCTAATCCCACTCATTACTTGTCACACAATAATTCAACCCTTTTTGCCTCTTCTAATTGGTTTCCTAAAGGGACTTTTTTGTTGTCAATTTTATTGGCCTTTTTGTCTCCAATGTTTTTCTCTCCTTCTTTTCCGGGATTACCCGGGATGCTGGGGAGACTGGGCAAAGCTACTCAACAGGCCTGCAGATGACATATACTGGAAGGGAGCTGTTGCATTGCCAACCTCCTGTCCCTTATTGGAGGGAGGTGCAGCATGCCACAAGACTCCGCCAATTGGCTTAAACGTGCCGCGGCCCCACAGGTGATGCGTCTCCCGCAGTAACGCAACATGCAATGTACAGGTAAAGTATTTACCACATGGTAAAGGGTTAAATGCAAGGTCCAATCCTGATGGATGATTTGTGAGCTTAGTTATATGGACACCACAACTACACAGAGGCCGGAAGAAGTGCAGTAAGCGCGAAACAGCTGTTACCTCTTCGCTTTGGGGCTACCTGCAAATCTTCCCTCCCAGTTGTAACCTATTCCTATATGTGAGTATGTATACTTTTTGATGCAAAGAAGAAGAAAATTAGCTTTTTTGAAGATCGCTAAGTGGCATCCATTTTTTCATCTTTTCTCTGTTTATAGTGGACACTATATTACTGGATTCAGAGCACCCAAATACCATTTGGACATCACATGTAGTAGCAACTATCTGTTTGTAGCCCTTATTTGAGTTTGCAGTGGACCAGCATTCAGGACAGTGGATGTTTTAGCAATAATACAGTGTTAATTGTTTATGTCATACAGGATGTCCCCAAGTATATTTGCAAGGCATAGTTCAGAGATTGATTGGTGTGAAGTAAATTACCTGCATTCAGAATATGTAGCAGAATACTACAATACGGTAAGTTCTTAACATCTGCAGACACCTTTTTGTTCTTCTGTTATCTTTTAGGCCAGTTGCACATGACCATGGACAATGCACCAAATTACACTTTTTTGTTTCAAATTTAATTACTGAAATGCATTGCAATGGTTGGGATACATGGTGAAAGTTACATACTACTTCCAGATATATTGGGGTTTATTTACTAAGGGTCCCGCGGCTGCACTTTCCTCGTATATTCCGACGTTTTCAGGGCATGCGCCACTGGGAAAGGTATTTAGAAGGGGATTTTGGTGCACGCGATCAGATTTTGGTGCAATTGCACCAACTTTCATGCGACAGAAAGTGGGGGGCGGGCCAATCCGACGGATTCAGATGCGCACAGGATTTAACTTTAAAATTGCACTTACATACACTGGGAAGAAGAAGGTGAACTCCGGCGGACCTGATCAGGGAAGCGACACATTCAGGAAAGCGGGTACTTGATCTTATTGAATCGCAGCACAGTGCACTGTAGTTGGACAATGAACTTTCGGGAACTCCTCCAGACCGGGTAAGTAAATGTGCCCCGTTGTGGGGGATTCATTTAGACTGGGGCTTTGATAGTCAGTCTTAAATATCCCTCTGCTTGGTCAAGCACCCATATCTACTAATAGGTTCTGTCCTGTAGACAAGGCCTATTTGATTCAACCTGTGAATGATCTCTGAAAAATGGTTCTGAATAGGACATGGTTTACAAATGCACGTTTCATTAACGGCATTTAAAAGTAATGCATTTAGTGCAGGCATGTGCCATCCTGTCTGTTTTAGAAATTTCACTGTTGTGTGTATTTGCCCTTAAGGTTTGTATCCGCAATTTGGCTGCTATATATAAAACAAATACAATATCGCTGCCTATCTAGGAAAGCACTATGTGACAAAAACATACTGGTGGGCATTTATCAAGGCTGAAGTTTTTCTTACAGGGCTTAATATTCCCTTACTGCAGAAATGGAAATACCTCAAATGTGATGAAATGCAGTCAGTCAGTCATAAATTTGACACATAGATCACTACAATTTCAGATGCTTAATACCCAAATTGCAGAGAATGTGATACAAGTTTAACTGTTTTTATATGTTTTATAAACATACACATGGGCGGAATTCATTAAGGGCACATTCACATGGCCGTCTGCGGGGACGTACATGCGGCCGCAAATTTGCGGCCGCATGTACGTCCCCATAGACGACAATAGCGGCGCTCTATCTCTAGCATGCTCTATCTTTTGCTCTATCTAGCATGCTCTATCTTTTGGCGTGTGTGCGGCCGTGCTCCACTATTCTCTATGGAGGGAGGAGGGGCCGCCTCCTCCTCCTCTCCAGCACACGGCGGTATGCCCACACGGCGGGCAAACCGCCGTGTGAATGTACCCTAAGACAGATGTTATGAACACCAGTCTGATAGTTCCCCTCACTGACGGTTAGGGAGAGACTATAGCAATTCTAGCCCCCCTGTGTATTATAGCCACTGTATTCTAAATGAATTCATAGTAAAATAAAATAATATGAAAATAAAAATAAATATTGTGGCTCAAAACATGAAAGATTAATTTTCCGTATTTCCTTGCAGTTTACCAATATTGCCTTCTTACTGGTTGGCCCTCTTATGATTTACCTTTTACACCCATATGCCTGCAGACGTAGCTTGCATGTCCATCTGGTCTGGATTATGTTCATCATGATTGGTTCGTACATAATTTTATGCTTTTTGCATCTCACAAGAATCATTTTATGTAACTGATATGGTGATGCTGGATAACATAATCTTGCTTGAACAACAGGTCTCTTCTCCATGTACTACCATATGACGTTAAGTTTCTTTGGACAGTTGCTGGATGAAATATCTATTTTGTGGGTTATTTGTCTTGGCTATTCTATTTGGCTTCCCCAACCTTACTTCCCATGGTTCATCAAGGGCAGGTAGTATTTTATCCATTATACAGCAATGCTTTGTTTATGCCTTACATATTTTCAGTGATAAAGGGACCTGACATAGAAATAAAAAGCTTTTAGAACAAATATATTGCTTTTAGAGATGATTATGATTCAGTGAGGTCTGTTTTTTAAACTGGAAATGGATCAAAGATATATTAAGACATCAAAAGAGATAAATGGTAAAATTTAACTTGAAAAATATTTGGCTGATTGCTATCAAACACACCACAAACATTCTCAGCATTATACCACAAAGTTGAAAACACTGTAAATCTACCTATGTTATATGTTTTAGAGGCTAGGGTGAAATCTTTCATGATTTTTTGGCATATAGCGAAATTAACAAATTGCAGATTCTGGCTACTGTAAATCATATATTTTATACTAACCAGAACTGCCTACATAAGAGCTTAATCGCCCAAATGTGTTATTTCCATGTCACTCCGACTGAGTAGTGGTTGCATTTCACAGACTTCCAAGCATCATGGTTATACGTGATACAAGGAGTCCTTCTGGCTGGACCATTGTCCCACACAGTAATCATGTTTACAGTATGAAGTGGTTGACTGGCAGGAATGTTGGGTCTCCTTGCATTATATACAACAACTTTTCTTCCTGGAACAGCACATTTGTGTGAGTTAAAGGAAACCTACCATTTGATTTGATGCATCGTGAAGCAAACATACCTTGAGAATGCTGTAGCTACATTGATGCAGGATCAAATCTTGGTAATAATGAAGCTGTCTGGTTCTGTCTCCTAGTTCATGGGTTGTGCCTGAAGACAGAATAATCAATTGCTGCACCATCCCCCAGCTGCTGTTTATGAGTGATCCAGCTCAGGTTGATTAGTCAAGAAGAGGACAGACCCACAGCGTTGGGGAGGCCGGCATGACGCGGTCCAGGGGGATGGAGCCATTACTAAGGGGAGGAAGTAGTCATTCGTGGGAGTAGTCAAGGGGAGGGGATATGCGAGCAGCGGGAGTGAGGAGGTCAGCCATTTTAGAAATAGCAGTGGAAGAGACGGCAGCATGGCGGATGTGGCAGCGCTTCTATCACAGTTACAGCTGCTGGCGGCAGCAGGTGGGTCGAAGCTGTGCTAGCAGGTGATGGAGGTGATTGAACCAGCAGGGGGTGGAGGAAGAACAAGGTCTGCGGCCTGTGCGCAAGTGGGGACAGAGACACAAGAGACTGGGGAGTATGGTGCTCTCGGAGGTCATGAGTGCCCGATCGCTTAAGCCCGGAGGCCACTACCCGCACCCGCCGTCGAGTTGGGAGCCCCTCCAGGGACCCTCCAGTGGACCGCGGGGTCAGGAGTTGGAAACCGTTGCTCCTGCGCTGAGAGCAATACAGGTACCTAAGCGGGTGCCACAGACAATGCGACGCGGTCTGGTCAGCGCAACAGGCAGGGCGCAGGTGATCTCGGACAACGTAGGAGCTTGATGACAGAGTCCGTGGGGCCCCCTTCTGGCGATGCTTTTGGTCGAGGGGGGGGGGGGGCGCTCGTTTGACACTGACTACAGTAGTTGAACCTGGAGTCAATTGTGGGCCCCGATGGGCTGAACGGTCTGTGTTGGAAGTTGCTGAAAGTGGAAGAATAGATGACGGTGCCAGTCCAACAGTGGGCGGTAAGCAATGGCCAGCTCCTCCAGAGCATCCGGCCTGTCCTGCTGTGGCTGCTCAGGAGCCAGCAGCCATATTTCGTCAGAAGGCAGTAAAAAGGAGCATGCAGCATTTGGAGAGCGACATGGCTGCTGGTGGGCACCCAGCACCCCCGAAGCATGGTGAGTCTTTTTCTGTGCAATCGGGGAACATGGGTTTTCCAATGAGTGGTGTGAACGATGGGGGGGGCTAAGGATGAAATGCGGTCATTGATGGGGAGCATGCGTGATTTCCTAGCCAGGTGTGAAGCATCTATGGTGGGGGCGTCTCCAGTGAAGGCATGGTTACCGTGGTCTGGGCAAGGGGCAGGGGCTGTTTGGCGAATGGATTTGGGTGTGATGGCGTCACTTCAGACAGAAAAGGAGAAGGGTTCGGCTGGATGATAGGGCTAAAGAGGAGGTATATGTTTGTTTTGAAGGGCAACTGGGGGCTCATTTAAAAAAAAAAAGCGGTGAAGGGGAAGATCTGGAAGGACGAATATGTTGAGATCTTCTCACTTTTGCCTTTAGCAAAGTTTAATTTGGATAAGGGCAAGAAGGATGAGTCTAAAAAAGAGGATGAGGAGAAAAAAACGCTCGCGAATGATTCCCCAGACTTTTCAGAACTGGTTCCAGGCATATTCCATACTAGCGACTGTGTTTGTGGAGAAGGCTACGGAGAATTGTTCGGGGTTATTCTGTTATCAGAACGCAATCAGGGAGTCCTATAGGATGTATGGGGGACAGACATGGCTCATGTATGAGGAAGATTTTAGGCAGAGGAGGGCAGTGCGGCCTAGTATCAGATGGGACCAGAAGGACATAGGCTTATGGCTTAAGGTGATGGCGCCAGTAAGATTTGGGCAGTCCTTTCGGGGGGTAGAGAGGAGCCGAGAACTAGCAGTTCCACGGGCCAGCAGAGGGAGGGGGCAAGTGGCAACAAGGGAGGGGCCTGCTGGCGATTTAACGATGGGTTGTGCAAGTACCCCACTTGCGGGGGGTCGTCGCATGGGACGGCAAAATATTTCAAGAGGAACAAAGGGTGCAGCGGGGGCGGTGCTGGACAAGGGGGAGACTCTGGTGAGGCTACTAGAGCTGGAGCCCTACCTAAATATGTATCCGGATAGGGAGAAGGCGCCGCTTTTGAGGGGGGAGGGAGGTTTGGGGAGGGTTTCTGGATTTTGGCCCCGGGGCATGCTGTTCCATTTACTACCAAAAATCTGAAGGCGGCTTATCGGTATCCTGGGGTGGTGAGTCTAAAGAGGTGCAGTTAGGGAGGATGGCTGGTCCATTTTCAGTTACTGTATATACCGATTGAGGGTTTGATTGTGTCCCCACTGGGGGTTGTTCCGAAGAAAGAGGCAAATAAATTTCGTCTCATTCACCATCGGATTGTCAGTTAATGACGCCATTTTGCCAGAGGTTTGTACGGTAGTGTATACATCATTTGACAAGGCAGTGGAGTGGGTTAGGAAGTATGGACAATTGGGACTTGTTCACCGACGCGTCGGGGTCAATGAGTTTTGGTGCCTATTGTGAAGGGCAATGGTGTGCGGAAAGGTGGCCAAGTGGGTGGATGGCGGTGCAGTTGTTGCGCCATTTGGTTTTGTTATGCTTAGAGCTTAATGCATGGGTGGTTGCTGTGCATGTCTCGGGAGATAAGAATTCTGTTGCTGACACCTTATCTCGGTTACAATGGGATCAGTTTCGGCAGCTGGCTCCGGTCGCAGAAAACGAGGGGATTCCTTGCCCGCCGCATCTGTGGGATATAGCCTTCGAACGGCGGGGACGCTGATAAGAGCATCTCTGGCTGAGGGCACGTGGTCGGCTTATGAGGAGGTATTGGGCCAATGGGACAGATTACTGGGAGAATTACGAGGTGGAGTGACGGATGATGAGCGGGTAACGGCTTTGTTAGTATGGCTTGGGAGGGCGGCTAGTGCGGGCTGGTCCAGAGCAAAAGTTAACAAAGGGGTTGCTGTATTAGCATTTGGTTTCAATTTACAAGGGGTTACGGATATAAAAGTTCTTTATTTAAAAGTGCATTACAGGGTTCAAAATAGGGGTGGGGGAGGAAAAGATGGGAGAATGCCAGTGTCGTTCAGTTTGTTGGAAAGGTTGGGGGTGGAATTACAGTTGGTGTGTGAGTAAAGTTACCAAAGTAAATTGTTCAAGCTAGCATTTTCATGGGCATTTTACGGAGCTCTGAGAGTTGGGGAATTAGTGGAGCCAAGTAAAAAAGTTAAGAGTGGAATACTGAAGGAAGATGTGGTTCTGGGGACTGACTGTGTGGAGTTTGGTATATGTAGGTCAAAAACGGATTTGTTTGGTAGGGGGCGCAGTTACACTACGTGAGGTCCAAGGGACAGTCATGTGTCCTTGGTGGTGTTTGCAGGAATTTTTGGAGGAGCGTGGGGATCAGGTGGGCCCATTGTTGTGTCACAGGGACGGGTCGTTTTTTTCTCGGTTTCATTTTACGGCTGTGTTCAGAAAATGTCTGGGTGAACTGGGGTTGGATGCATTCACATCCCATTCCTTCAAAATTGGGGCAGCAACAGAGGCTGTAGGCAGGGGGTTAGGGCCTGAAGTGGTGAAGCGTATTGGGAGGTAGAGTTCTGGGTGCTATATGTCTTCTGTACGCCCCAGCTTCTTGAAGCGTAATAGGAGCGTGTGCGTTTTGGCTTATCTTATGCATTGTGGTTCGGGCCGTTTAATATGGATTTTTGGACACGCTTACGTTTATTGGGGGTCTCAGAGAACAGCCATGCATCCAGAAGGGAGACAGTTAGGTTTCGACAGGACGCAGGTAACGGTATGCTGGCTGGGTTTTCGTGGGATGAAATGGGGGAATGAGAGTTCTGCAAGTTGGCGGAGTTGGATAAGTGTCCGGAGATAGTGGTGTTTCATGTTGGGGGAAATGATTTGGGTGGTTAACCAGTGAGGGAGTTGATTAGGGATATACAGCATGATTTGTTGAAGTTAATGGTGGAATTCCCATTCTTGGTGATTGTCTGGTCGGACATGGTTTACAGGCGAGTATGGAGGCATGCGAGATCCGTCAGTTGGTTGAACAGAACCTGGATGAAGCTCAACAGGGAATCCATCACAGGGAACTGGAGGCCGACAGCGGCGAATATTGGCTAGCTGACAGAGTTCATGTTAACGCAGTCGGCAATGACTTGCGCTTTGGCAATGGTGTGGGGCGTGCAGTCTTGAGCTGAGTCGAGGCCTGCTTGCGGTGGCAGGGGGAGAGGGAAAGTCCTTGGAGTCGGTGGAGCTACAAGGGGGGGGGGGGGGTGGAGAACATGGCGGATAGTTTTCCCCTGAATGAAAGGCCATGCCTAGGGGTATGGCAGTATGGACTCCTGCTCGGTGGTGTCCCGGGGAGTGGGAAATTTGGAAAGCCATCTACAAGATATGGTGCCCCTGAACTGGAGGTGGCGGTTGGGGGTAATAGCGAGAAGAAGAAGAGCAGAATGGCATTTGTAATTTGGAGCTACAAGGACCTACTCCTTATTGGGAATTAGTATTATTATACGGGGGTGGGGAGCAATGTTAATTACATGTTCGGAGGAATGATGTTTTTCTAATATTTGTTGTATGTTATTATAAATTGGCTGCTGTGGCCAGATTAATCCTAGAGGCGGTGTCCAAGTATTTCTTTAGGTATAAGTGTTTATGATCTGGTAGCAGTGGAATAAGGAAACGGCGACCAGAACTCCTCAGTGCCATGTCATGTCTTGACTAAACTCCATGTGTAATAAAAAGCTCTGTGTGTAATATGTTTATGTAGCCAGCCAGTCTCACCCAGCTTTACCAAGGTCCTGAATGTTATAATAGTTTTTTAAGCAAAACCACTCAACCCAGAGATTAACCAAGATATGATCCTGTATTAGGGTACCTACAGCATTCTCAGGGTATGTTTGCTTCATAATGCATCAAATCAAATGGTAGTTTTGATTTAAGCCTTAATGTGATAGGATCTGGGTAAGGAAGCTAGAAATGCCAGTGACAGCTGTAGAGTAGTTTTTGTTCTTCATTCTGAAGCATGGGGGTAGGGAGGGTATACAGGCCAAAAGTGAAAATGATTTTGGAGTAAACCCTTCTGCTACATAAACAAAATTCAAGAAGGTGTGACAATCAAGAATAAACAGATCTAAAGAGATTCAGTTGATAAACACATTTACATAGCGCACGGAACGCTATAGCTGCCCTCTTGGGTATGCATGCATATTACAAATTAAGGACTAAAGAGGATACAACAAGCTAAAGAATAATAATAAAACGTAATTTTATTGAATACAAAATAGATAAAAATGTAATATAAAATGACATCTCAGGAGAGACATAAAAGATCAAGCATGCCAAGAGTATAGTCCATGAAAAATATTAATTCATACATATACTTGGATGGTATTAACAATAGAATACTGCAATGTATCAAATATACCACTAATCACATACAGGCAGTCCCCGGGTTACATACAAGATAGGGACTGTAGGTTTGTTCTTAAGTTGAATTTGTATGTAAGTCGAAACTGTATATTTTATCATTGTAGTTCCCGACAATTTTTTTTTTTGCCCCAGTGACAATTGGAGTTTCAAATTTTTTTGCTGTAATAGGACCAAGAATTATCAATAAAGCTTCATTGCAGACAATTTTAAGCTGATTATTGCAATCTGGGACTATTTTAAAGCATCCAGAGAGCTTCACCAGAGGTCACAGTGGGCAGAGGGGTCCGTCTGTAACTATGGGTTGTCTGTAAGTCGGGTGTCCTTAAGTAGGGGACCGCCTGTACTGCCTGTATTAGCCTGTGGTTATACCCTGTCATATAGCATCATACCATGATGGGAATTGCAGGATTAAATATAGTATGCAGTGTATCAAGTGGACATACTACCTGGCGTGCCTGTAGCCCCCAACGCGTGTTTCAACCCGCCTGGTCTTTCCCAAACGTAGGCTCATGTTAATAGCTTTGCTGGTGTTCCTCCATGCTCCACCAGTCATCCGTCTGCTGGAGCGCAATGATATTTATCACACTGCTGCACAGGGTCAGAGTGCAATGAATGGGGAAGCCGCCAGCCATGTTGTGCTTAGTGCCAATGGCATCTGCAGACATAGATTCTATTGACTCTTGCTATGTCGATGTGTCTAGGTCAACCACCAGTCCAAGCCCGGGCATGAGCCATACTGTGTGTCAGTGTATAATTGAATATTGAGAGGCGATAGTGGTTTATCTGACTATTCTGATTATCTCATTACCTGTTCTTGTACTATGCAGTTGAACATACACTGTCCTGAAACCACCCATACCTCACTGCCAAGTTTGCCCACTGTCTTTGTCTTTGCCAACTTTTAATCATTAGCTGCAGATTTTATTGCCCATGTTTTATCATATTTAATGTTTTGTGAATAGGAACAAGTTTGGTGCTGCCATCTTTGCCATTGCAGTTATTAGCACATTGATGTCCTTTGTAAAACCTACAATCAATGCCTATGTCTTGAACAGTATAACTTTTCATATACTGTACCTTCTGGTAAAAGAGATAAGAAAGTAAGTACAAACCATTTCAACAATAATAAAACACTTTGAGATACTTAGTGGTGACAAATGGCTTCAAACACTAGTAGCTTATTGCCAAGCTAGTTATATGATTATTTTTAATATTACTGTTATATGACAGCTTTGTCTTAAAATTTTATTAAAAATATCCAATAGTATTCATTGATGTGTAGTGTGTTTCTTTATCCAAATATGCACAGATCTTTAAAGATGTCTATATACGTAGAAAAACAAGTTTATTTTTGATAAAGTTTTGTATCCTTTCATCTACCCATCCATTAGAGGTTTGGATTGTCTGCACCAGGGGTTTTCCCCCAGGTGTTGTGGTACGTATTGACTTGAGTACCTTGCAGATGTGGATTAGACTGGCATGGGCCCAATGCAATATGAAAAATGATAAATTTACTTTAAAAAATGTTACACTTATAGCCTATTTTATGTACCAGAACCAAACTATCCAGTGCCACACATGCAATTTTATAGTAACAGTGGTTTTGTGTAGTGGCCATATATGCAGGAAACGAATAGTAGTACTGTGCAGTGACCATATATACAAAACAAGAGTAGTTGTAATTTGCTGTGTACATACATTACATTTATCCTTATTGTCTTCAAATACTATATCAAATTTTGTAAGTGTTTTTTGTAGCAGGATTTTTGTAGCTCTAAACTGCCAAGAAAAACACCCATACCATAATCTACTACAGATACCTTTGTTTGATGACCATAAACATTTGATGACCATGATCACTACATTACTATATTTTATTATGTAAGAATATAGTCCAGAAGATTTTAGACTATATTGTCTACATAATTACTAAACACAAAGTAACATCAAGTCAGAATCAAGATCATACAAACAATCAGGGAGATGGCACTCAAAAGATTTTTAAAATGCTTTATTCCAATAACAATTCACTCAAATTCACTTGACATTTTGGTCTATTTGACCTTCATTAGATGCGTATTATAAGGGTGTGTAAAATAGTTGGAGGTTTGGTGGTATGCATTAGATAAATAGCAGTTCAGAGCAGTATCTGCTTAGCACTCTGTCTCCTCACCATTATCTTACATACCGTTACAATCCGTATCTGATGAAGATGAGTAGATTGCTATAAGAATAAAGCATTTGTGTCACAGGTGCTCCCACGACCCACGCCTCTGGTCGCGGGCTAACCCGTGATGCTCCTATGCCCCAGCTCCCCACTGCAGCCGCTTACCTGTCCTCGTTCCTGTCTCCCGTCCGGTAACCGTGCGTGCGCGTCCCCTTCTCCTAAAGCATGAGCGCGCTGGCTTCAGAAGATTTAAAGGGTGCTGATTGGTGCTGGCCCTTTTCAGGAAATGCTTAAAGTATAACAGTAATACTGAGCAAAAAAACTAAAAAACATAATTCTGCTCCAGGTGTCCCTGGGAATCATTCCTCAAATTATTTTGCCTCTCGGTCCAAATTTTGTACCTTTTTGGCCCATAGCAACCAGCTCTCAAAAAAAACTTGCAAGATGGAGGGGCGGGACCTGACTCCGGTACCCTCATCACAAGAGCACGTTGCTAACCAGTGACACCATATCCATCTCTCTCTCATATCTAACTATATATCTTATATCTATCCCATATCTATCTATCTATCTATCTAATGTCTATCTGTGCATATCTTATCTATCCATGTATCTATATCTATCTGTCTATCCATCAGCTCAGCACATGAGTTGACAGCTTGCAGACTTGGAGAGTCTCTCTTGCCACTTCCTGCTGTGGAGTGTGAGGTGATGGGGGAGGGGGCTGCAGTTTCTATGTGTGTTGATTATTTGTTTATAAACAAGTGTAGGGAAAGCTGAGGGAGAGATGAGAGTGTAGGTGTTTGGTTACTACATTAGCTAGTGTTCCTGTCAGCACATAACTGCTGGAGCACTGAGCCATGAGGTGAACAGCTGACTGCAGGGAGAGAAATAGGGGGCGTATCTCTAGCTCCGTAGTCAGCTCCTTTCTGAAGACAGGATGTGCTTAGCAACAGCTATCTGAGAGAACACTGACATCTAGGGGAAGTCTGCAGAATACAAGAGAAAGGCGCAAGATTTGGGTAACTAATCCAATTGCAAAAGGGCTTAAAATTACCTGCCCTACAACATATCAAAAGTCGGTTGAAATGACGGTTACACTTTAAAGCCCGGCTTCTTCCAGCATCCCCTGCTGGATCTTTGTGCTCTATGCCGTCAAAAAAGCTTGTTTTCTTGCTTTACATCATTGTATTGACTTCCCCGTTGTGACCCCGAACTTGTTCCCGTTGACGCTCCTCCGCTGCCAGCCCTGACCTTCTACTCTGCCTTCGACCCTGAACTTTTGGCACCTGTCTTGACCTCCTGCCTGTCCCCGACCATGAACCTGCCTTCTGTTTCTACTTCATGAGGAGTGCTGTGAGAGTCTCACAATGCAATTACAGTATCAAGATCATAACCCAACTGAAAATTTGTAGCTTAAACTGAAAACAGCTGCTTAACTACAATCCTAATATAAATAGGAATCAGGAAAAATTACAATGTTATGGTACAAGTGACTCCAAATACTAAAGGTTTGTTTTTTGCGCTTTGAGTTTATTATTTTATTGGCACTAATTTGGACTATTTATAATTTGATTCATTTTATTATATTTTTTCATTTTGATTTTACAGTGTGAACCCTACTATCGTTGTAATAGCAGTAGGCTTGTAGCCTGGTAGGATTATTATATCTATCTAGGATTATTCACAATCATGATTTTAGGGTGAATGGGGCACTGGCATTGCGTGTCCTAATAGATTTTGGACCTCCTCTTATCTAGATATTATGCAATGTATTTTTAGGTTGACATCTCCCCATATGATTCTTTTGTTTTTTTTACCCTCAGGTGTAATAATCGTGACATTATAAATTTGACCTTAGTGTCATTTTGTCTGTGGCTAGTGGCTATTTCCTGTTGGTTGAGCGATCGCCTCTTCTGTAATTTCTGGAAAAATCTTAACTTCTGCTACTTACACAGTTTTTGGTAAGCAATAATTCATAAATTCATATTTTTATGAAGAACTGTGAAATCTGGAGCAGTTGAATGTTGTTTACAGTTTCATGTAAAAAGCATACTCAGTCAACATACCTGTTTGTTCCTTAAGGCTCAGTTTGTTAGTTAACCCCTTAAGGACGGAGGGTTTTTCGCCTCATTTCTCGCTCTCCAACTTCAAAAATCCATAACTTTTTCATTTTTCCGTGTACAGACCTGTGTGAGGGCTTATTTTGTGCGTAACAAATTTTACTTTCCCGTAATGATATTTATTTTAACATGCCATGTACTGCAAAGCTGAAAAAAAATTCCAAATGTGGAAAAATTGAAAAAAAACCGCACGTGCGTCACGTTCTTGTGGGCTCAGTTTTTACGACTTTCACTCTTCGCTCCAAATAACACGCCTACTTTATTCTTTGGTTCGGTGCGATCGCGGTGATACCAAATTTATACAGGTTTTATTGTGTTTTAATACATTTTCAAAAATTAAACGAATGTGTACAAAAAAGAAAAAAATTTTTTTGCCATCTTCTGACGCTAATAACTTTTTCATACTTTGGCGCACGGAGATGTGTGAGGGGTCATTTTTTGCGAAATGAGGCGACGTTTTCATTGCTACCATTTTGAGGTCTGTGCGACATTTTGATCATTTTTTATTTCATTTTTTATGTTATGTAAAAAGGTGTAAAAGTCGCATTTCGGACATTTGGGTGCCATTTCCCGCCTCGGAGGTCACCGCCGGCCGTAACCGTTTTTATATTTTGATAGATCGGGCATTTTGGGACGCGGCGATACCTAATATGTCTGTGATTTTTACTGTTTGTTATGTTTTATATCCGTTCTAGGGAAAGGGGGGTGATTTGAACTTTTAATATTTTATTAATTTTTTTTATTTTTTAAACTTTTTTTTTTCTTTTTTTTTTCACTATCTTTTAGACCATCTAGGGTACATTAACCCTAGATAGTCAGATCGCTGCTACCATATACTGCAATACTTCTGTATTGCAATATATGGCATTTTTGCAGCACATTCATTACAATGAGCCAGAACGAATATGTAACGAATATGCAGCTGCCAGATAGCCTCGTGTCAAAAGAAGACACGAGGCTACCATAGCAACTGATCGCCGCCCCCCGATGACGTTCGGGGGCGTGGCGATCGAAAAAAAGATGGCGGCGCCCACGCGCCGCCGTCTTTTAAACGCCGCCGGCGACTTTGCCGGCAGCGTTTAGGGGGTTAATAGCCGCGATCGGTGCAAGCACCGACCGCGGTTATTAGCGGTGGGGGTTTTGTGCAAAATGCAAAAACCCCCACCTTTGTATGAAGAGGACTCAGCCCGTGAGCCCTCTTCATACATCCCTTATACCTCTGCGCCGTAGAGCTACGGCGCAGAGCGTTAAGGGGTTAAGGCTCTGTCCTTTTTTTAACCCCTTTACAATGTTGCCATTTTGCACCTTCCAGACAAAGACCTTTTTTTAAAATAATCTGACTCGTGTCACTATAGCTGATCATAACTTTGAAATGCTTTAAAATATATCCAGGTAATTTTAAGATTTTTTTGTGATACATTGTACATGTTGGTTGAGAAATTTAAGCAATACATTTAGTACTTATTTATTAAAAAAAACTGAAATTTTGCAAAATATTTGGAAAAAAATTATGTTTTCCAAATTCAAAATGTTCTACATTTTGGAAAGTTAATGAGTTGTCACCAAAATAACTTGATAACTAACATTTTCCATATATCTGATTTAACTTGACATGATTTTTCAAACAGCCTTTCTTTTTATAGGATGTTAGGAGGCTTATAACTTTAGGTGCGGTTTTTCAGATTTTCACAAAAATCCCCACAAATTTTAGAAACTGCATCCCTCAAAATATTCAAAGCAACCTTTGGGAAGTTTGTTAACCCTGTGAGCATTTCATGAGGGTGAAAAATAAATGGAAGTGAAATTACAGAATATATTCTTCATTGGACAGCAAGAGAAATGGATGGCTATCAGGGAACGCCGCCATCTTGCTCTGATCACTGTGTCTACATCAGTAAAATTGCTGCTATATTGCTGCTACATTGACCAACAACATGAATACATAGCAACGATCATCAATGGGGGGGGGGGGGTAGTGGACCCACTGGACCACCGCAGACAATGACGTAAGCTGACACCTGTGAGCGGGTTGGTGGTTCCCAGTTGGACTTGCTGTGGAGTGGTACCACCGGGTCGCTTTGTAGGCGCGACTTTGTCCGCAGTGATGACCAAGGCGAGGTACAGAGCCGTAAGGCAGAATAGTGGTCAGGGACAGGGAGCGCAGGTTCAAAGTCAGAGACAGAACAGAAGGTCAGACCAGGCAGTGGAGAAGCGAGATCAGGATCAGAACTGGGGTCACAACTGAAAATCAGTCTAAACGCAGGAGATATGGGACACAGCTTTTTCAATGGCATGGAAGCAGGGGACACAGGACGGGGCCGGGATATTTAAGAAGGAAGGCGGACAATCAGCGTTAATGACGGTGCCCTAGCCCTTTAAATCTTAGAATGTCCCGGGAAGCGGGTACGCGCGCGTCAGAGAAAGGAGGCATCCGCTGGAACATGGACAGGTAAGTTGGGCTGCTGCTGAGATGAAGGAGCACAGACAGGCACAGAGGAGCACCTGAGACCCGGGACATGGGTCGAAGGAGCACCCATGACAGAGAGATACTTTGTACATGATCAAGGATGTCTTTCTTGAGAACAAAACTATCACATGTTTTTGGAAGAAAACATTTGCTCTATCTTATTGGTTGGATTTGATGGATCTGTGTCCTTTTGCAACTCTAATTACTATGAAACTGTGATATTATGATTCTCTCTCCCTTCTGGTGGACCCATGATCTGCTGTCTGGCAGCTGCGGGGTCCCTCCAGCTTCTGTCTGCACCCCCTGTCATTATGATTGATTGCTGCAGCAACCAGTGTAAAATGTTGATGCTCACAAAAGCCGATTCAGTGGTTATTGTTTGTTGTTCTATTGGGTTTTTATTTGGTGACACCAACTGTTTATGTACTTCCCTATCTAGTGTTTACACGCTGCGATATATAGCACTACTAGCGGTGCAGGTTGCAACCAGGCACTCTGCCAAAGGTGCCATTTGACAACAATACAAAGCAAGATCTCATATTACTTACCTAATAATATCTATGGTGATGTCCCACTGATATTTTGTTTAATTTTATGGTTCATTCTAATGTGATGCAGAACAATTGTTAGTGATGTGCTATTTCATGCAATAAACACATGTTGAGTAAAAACAGAAAGTATTGCATGTACACATTTTTATCTAGTTCTTTTATATTTACCGAGGAGCACACAGTATTACCAGAGCACACTTCCCACTCTGGGTTTGTCCAATAGGTTGTGAGTACGGTCTAGAGATTCATTATCTTTGTTTTTTTTTTAAGTCTACATATGTGCTTAGTTTGCAGTAGCGACACAGGGGTTATACTGTTAACATACAGACCACAGTCTGTCCAGTAAACATTAGATGGTACAATTAAAATCAGTAGGATTTGACATAAAAAAATCTAATCTGTGTATGAAGCCACCTACAAAATCTAATTGTGAAAGTTGTCAATTTTATAAAATATATATGTGAAAGTTGTCAATGTAATAATATATATAATGTAAATATTATATTCTCCTTGATTATTGATTGAAATCACTAACTGAAGTTTTCTTTTGTCTCTTAGGCACATTTTTATTTGTCTTGCTGTTGCACACATTAACACTGTCTTTGCTTATTTTGATGCCCAGTATGAAATACCACAGTGTACTCTAGAGCTTCAGTACTGGCCATTAAGGTCACTAAAATTTGGTCTCCCTTACTTAATCATCACCAAGACAAAGGTTTCTAAGAAGACTTGCTAGACCTTTTGATTGCTTCAGTGAAGACAACTATAATTCTCATAAAAAACTGATGGCTCTCAATGGTTTCTGCTACAAACTTGTTTGTAGGCTGTCTAGGGGCATTGGGTTTTTTATGTTCTTTACAATTGCTTGCATCTCTGGACTACAAAAGCAGACATTGGGACCTTGAGAATTGGTGTATATTTTACTAAATTATAAATATTGAACACTTCACCAATTTTCTATATCTAAAGTTGCTACTGGTGATATGTTGGTAGTAATCCACACTGGCAAAGAGATCAAATCAAAGATGGACATATATTAAGTTATGTGTAATAATGAGGAATGACACAGCAAAAAGGATTTAACATGCTTATGACAGTCTATATAATGCTTTGTACAAAAGCTTTTCTGGCTGGTGACAGCTTCAATGCCCTATCTGTATTAACCCTTTACTACCACATCTATTTAGCACTATAAAGAGTAACTAAACTACTTTGTAATAAAAGTATCTTTTCTGTGTCTTGTTTGTCTACTGCAGTGATAAATCTATCTGAAAGAGCATATACCCCTTATCATCTCAGAGAACTGAATGTTTATCCTTGACAGCCTGTAAAAAGTTACGTTGTGGTATAGAAAAAAGAAGGTGATTTACAGAAACTGCTTAAATAAGGAAGAAAGAAAGGGTAAAAAGAATGACACAAGATCATATCTACTTAATTAACCCCTTAAAGAGGACCTGCCCCCCTCACCCCGACTAACAATGTGCCAATGGGGCTCTGTACCTGTGACATTTTTCTGATAACATATCCCTGTGATTTTGAGAATGTTTTCTCAGGAGACACAGTACTTTATGTTAGTAGTATCATTTTACTGATCAGTTAGTTTTTTGGGGGGTAAAAATTCAATAGTTTAGGAAAAATGTAAAAAAAAATTTTGTAAAAACCTTATGACATTTGTCTTCTTTTTATTTCCATCATTTGTTTTCCATCATTTGTTTCCTTTGTTTACAGGTGTTAGAAGGTTTATCATTTTAGTAGCAAGTTCTCAGATTTTTTAAAACTTTTTTTAAAAAAAGCATTTTTGGTGACCAATTTAGTTAGGAAGTGCTCCATAAAGGCTTATGTACTGTAAACCCCCACAAGTTTTATGAACTTAACATCATAAACTATCCAAATCAAGATTTGGGAAGTCTGTTAACCATTTAATTCTTTCTCAGGAATCAAACAAAAATGCATAAGAATATTCTTACTTAGCCTTAGGTATTAGAGGTAAATTTTTAGAGTACGGCAATACCTAACATCAACTATAATATCAACTGCTGCTTTGTCACACAGTAATGTCAAGAACAGAGTTAGTGCTTTGGGGTTTTTTTGCAGGCCAGTTTGGCTATAAATGTTTTGTGGTGCAACAGCATACTTGAAGAGCTCCTAAAGTACCAGTACAATAGAAAACCCTCAAAGATGACACCATTTTGGAAACTACACTCCTTAAAGAATTTATCTAGGGCTGTAGTGAGCATTGGAATCCCTAAAATGCTTGCCAAAATCTAATACAAAGTAAATGGTGCAAAGTAAAACTTGGCGGGTTGTCCCGGTATGGCAATAATCTACAGGTTGGGCCAGGACCACATCTGCTATGAGGTGGGGTGAAGTGAAGGTGATTGTGGACCCCTTTTAGGAGCGGCATTTCGTTAGCATCGTCTTGCCAGTGGCTAGCAAGTCGGTGCTACCGGAAGACTACATTTATTTATATGCAGAGCAGTGCAGCACCACTAAGCAGGACATATGCCGGCATGTTTGATGGCGTGATCATGCACACTGTTCTGTGTCCCTTCACAGACATGATGCCTGCCGGCGGGAGATCTGAGGGAATCTGAAGGGGAGCACTGGGGCTGGAGCCCAGTATGGGGCTGTGTATACAGGGCTGGGGGGCAAGAGGCTGTGAATACAGGGCTGGGGGCAAAAGGCTGCAGATACAAGGCTAGGGGAGGGCAAGAGGCTGCGCATTCAGGGTTAGGGGGGCAAGAAACTGTGCATACAGGGCTAGGGGGGGCAAGAGGCAATCCCTACAGGGCTGGGGGGGACAAGAGGCTGTCCATACTGGGCTGGGGGGGCAAGAGGCTGTCCATACAGAGTGGTGAAGAGGCTGTGCATACAGGGCTAGGGGGGGGGGGGCAAGAGGCTGAGCATACAGGGCTAAGAGGGGCAAGATGCTGTCCATACAGGGCTAGGAAGGGGGCAAGAGGCTGTCCATACATGGCTGGGCAAGGGGGAAGAGGCTGCGTATATGGGGGATAGGATGCGTATATGGGGGAATAGTAGGTTCTGTTCCCTATTTGTCATCTTGCTTCCACCAGGTATAGTTCAGTGGGCCACAAAACCACGTTACCCCCTTTGTCAGCCTCCTTTATAAAAAATTGGAGTTGGAAGCCAGGTTTCGAATGCCCTGGCGTTCCAATTTGTTCATATTTTCTCCACTTAGTTTATTTTCAGGTAAATGTGCAATTCCCCACACACACTCTGGTAGAATATTTGTGTGGCCTGTACCAAACCCAAATTAGGGGTCACCTGTGAGGGTATTCTCAAAGTGCAGGGACGCCTACCTATTGGGTTAGGTCTCTCATTCTCTTGAAGCAAATTCAAGAGATCTCGAAATGTCTGCTGATCCTCTGCAGGTGCAGTATCCAATATAGGGGGATGTTGATAAAAGACTTTAAAAGCCAATTTTCTACAAAAGAGAAAAAGATCTTTAGTAAACTCAAATTTATCCAGTCTTCTCATAGGTGAGAGGGAAAGACCTTTTTTGAGAACCGCTAGTTCAACAGGAGATAAAGTATAGTTAGACAAATTGACAACTTGTAAGTTACCATCCACTAGATCATGGGCAGTCTCCTGTATGATCACTTGTGTCGAGTCTTGCCCCTCTTTTGATGGGGGGATTGATCCTGGTCGCGTAGCATACTCTTTTTGGGATTTATTTGATCTGTACTTGCCCCGTCTGATCTTTGGTCGGAATCGTCCAGATCGGTGGATAAAAAATCCTCACTAGAGGTCATATTGGTGTTGGTGTTCAGTCTGAAACCCCTGTTAAGGGGTTGTCTGCGGTTCCCTTTATGATTCCACCTGCATGGCCTACCTTTACTAAAATCCATTTTATCTCTCCTCATTTTGTGTTTTTAGCCCTCAATTATTTATTTTTCAAATTTGTCAATGGTATCTTTTAGTTGTAACTGAATGGGTTGTACCAAAGAAGTCAGGTCAAAGTTAGATAATTTAGTCCCTAAATTCTGAATACGTTGTCTCGTTTGTGCCAAAACTTCCCTATCATGTGTCAACAGCATGTGAATCAAAATGCCAGAGCATTGCAACAAGCCTTTTTGCCAGACTTCCTTAAAAGTATCCTCTACTTCCCATGAGGGAAAGATCTGCACCCTAAGAGCCAGATTCAATTTATTATATTCCTCCAAAGTCCTCATATTGCAAAACACTCGGTGAGAGTTTTATGTGCCTACAGTATTTCAATAGAGACCTTTTTGAAATCCATTTTTCTTTATCCTCCGTTTCCAAATCAAACACTGAGGCCTGACTAGACCAAAATGTCTCGCGTGCCTTAAGATCCATAACAAATAATACAAGCTAAGTAGCGATGTAAAAAGCCTGCAACAAAGACCCACAAGAAGCGGTCACCAAATAAAGAAGTGACCAAGAACTATGAATCTACAGCAATATATACGCAGGATGATTCCAAGACACAAAAAAACATCAAATATGTACAAGAAAAGCGTGTCAAAACAACCAATATATAAACAAGAGATCAAACTTTATTTTACACATACAAAATATTTTGACAAACAGACCAATTTTAACCCCTTAAGGACGGAGGGTTTTCCGGCTCATTTCTCACTCTCCAACTTCAAAAATCCATAACTTTTTCATTTTTACGTGTACAGACCTGTGTGAGGGCTTATTTTGTGCGTAACAAATTTTACTTTCCCGTAATGTTATTTATTTTAACATGCCGTGTACTGCGAAGCTGAAAAAAAATTCCAAATGTGGAAAAATTGTGGGCTCAGTTTTTACGACTTTCACTCTTCGCTCCAAATAACACGCCTACTTTATTCTTTGGTTCGGTGCGATCGCGGTGATACCAAATTTATATAGGTTTTATTGTGTTTTAATACATTTTCAAAAATTAAACGAATGTGTACAAAAAAGAAAAAAAAATTTTTGCCATCTTCTGACGCTAATAACTTTTTCATACTTTGCCGCACGGAAATGTGTGAGGGGTCATTTTTTGCGAAATGAGGCGACGTTTTCATTGCTACCATTTTGAGGTCTGTGCGACATTTTGATCATTTTTTATTTCATTTTTTATGTTATGTAAAAAGGTGTAAAAGTCGCATTTCGGACATTTGGGCGCCATTTCCCGCCTCGGAGGTCACCGCCGGCCGTAACCGTTTTTATATTTTGATAGATTGGGCATTTTGGGACGCGGCGATACCTAATATGTCTGTGATTTTTACTGTTTGTTATGTTTTATATCCGTTCTAGGGAAAGGGGGGTGATTTGAACTTTTAATATTTTATTAATTTTTTTTATTTTTTAAACTTTTTTTTTTCTTTTTTTTTTCACTATTTTTTAGACCATCTAGGGTACATTAACCCTAGATGGTCAGATCGCTCCTACCATATACTGCAATACTACAGTATTGCAATATATGGCGTTTTTGCAGGTCTTACATTACAATGAGCCACATGCAAGCACCGACCGCGGTTATTAGCGGTGGGGGTTTTGTGCAAAATGCAAAAACCCCCACCTCTGTATGAAGAGGACTCAGCCCGTGAGCCCTCTTCATACATCCCTTATACCTCTGCGCCGTAGAGCTACGGCGCAGAGCGTTAAGGGGTTAAAACACTTAAAAGGTGTAACAAAGTACACAAACACAAAAGACTCATTGGGATGAATATTGTGAGACCATCCCAAAGAAACCACCCTGACACTGCAAAAAATAATGATGGTGTTAGTAAATTAAACACAGTGAGGGTGCGTTCACACGTTGCAGTTAAAACTGCATCGCAATCAGCTTTGAGGTGGTTTTAGGTGCAGTTTTGTCAATTGAACAGGTGAAAGACATGAACTGAATGGGTGAATGACATTTGTGGAGCAGGTTTCCCCTTCAAAATCAAATTCACTCGTTCAGTTCATGTCTTTCACCAAAAGCAGCCAGTGGGTCGTGATGCCCCACACGTTCCGTCACCAAAGGTGACTTCATCAGGGGAGAGCAGTGGAATGAATCCGTGTGGCGGCTTTTATGGCGGCAGTGGGAGTCCCCTCACCTGTAAGATGCTCAATCCACATCTGGTTTTTGAGCCGGAAGTGTCGAGTGTCGCAATTAGATTTTTGCACACGCAACGAAAGATGTGCCAGAAAATACATTTTATGCGAACGCTTAAAAACTGTATCATGCAGCGCCTGATTCACATTTAGGTGCACGTTCCAAAAGCCATTCGTGCTTCTGTGAAATCCCTTATAATTTCAAAGTTCGTGGGTGCAAAAACAGCACAACGCATGCGTCGTCGCTGTGCCAACCAGTACATATCCACAAGTAAACTTGCCGTGTCCATTTAAAGAGATTATGTGGTACAAGAAAAGCCATATACCAGCTATTAAATAAAACAAAACATGTGGGTCCATATAAATAATTGTTAGAGCACACATGAAAACAAAATAAGTAGTAAAGATATAAAGGTCAATCCCCATATCACAAACAGGATTAAGTAATGTCCAGATCATATTAGATTATTAGATGACATATCACAAGCAGAATTAAGTAATGTGTGATGCTGTAAACATAATAGAGGTAAATAAAAAGGGAAAAAAGTGAAAAAAGAATACAAGATTGCCACTATGTGGCGCAATTAAATAAGGTTCTCATGTGGCACATATATAGTAAAATTCTCACCATATATCGCATAGATGCAAGGTACTCATTATAAGGCACATAAATACAGGATTCTCACTAAACGGCGCATGCAGATGGAATTCTCACTGTGCGGCGTATGTATACAGGATTCTCGCTAAACGGCGCATATACATAAAGTTCTCTGGAAGGAGCAGCGCACACTTTTCTTGTACATATTTGATATAAATATTTACCGTCATTGAATAAACAGCAGATAATAATATCCCGCAGTTATAAATATACCGGTATACCGAAAATTAATTTACTACACACATCAATACATACCAGCATTGCATGTACTGCACATCTGGGCTGCACTCAGGCATAGACATCACTTACTGTTAGGCTGCGGCTGTTCCCTCTATGTCTGTGTTGACATGGTTCACTCCGCTCTTCCTCCTGTAACCTTCTCATTGCTGCCCATCCACCGCCCCTAAAAAATTTCTGTCAATATAATGTCCCATAAATAACAGCCAAGTTCCCCCTGCATATACAGATAATAGACTGCTACCCATCAATACACTATAATATACGCTACCGTATACTTCCCCCTCATTAATCCGGTAGCCCCAGCAAACTTCCCCAATATATAGGCAGCCCATGCCCTCAGTATATAGCCAGCCAATATATATATAGCCAGCCCCATAGTATATAGCCTGCTAGCCCACTGTAGTATATAGCCATCCTGCCCTCTGTAGTATATAGCCAGCTGCCCCCCTGTAGTATATAGCCAGCCAGCCCCATATTGTATATAGCCATCATGCCCCCATGTTGTATATAGCCATCTTACCCCACTGTAGTATATAGCCATCCTGTCCCCTGTAGTGTATAACCATCCTGCCCCCATGTACTATATAGCCATCCTGCCCCCATGTACTATATAGCCATCCTGCCCCATGTAGTATATGGCCATCCTGCCCCCTGTAGTATACAGTCAGCCTGCCCCCCTGTAGTATATAGCCATGCCCCAAAAAATAATAAATTAATATTCATCTACCTGCACTCCATGGAACTGCATAGTCTGCCCCACGTCGCCGCGTCCTTTCACTCTAGGACCAAGGCGCCGCCTGACCAATGACGTCAGCAGCACCCGCACGCCTTGGTCTTAGAGGGCGCCAGCTGCACACAGCAACCAGCAATATGTGTATCTTAAATATACACATATGCCTGGTTGTTACAGGGGGTGGGACAGCGGCCCCAGGATAGCAGGCGAGGGTAGCCCCCTAGACGATCGCCTACCCCTCGTCCCAGCCCTGACACTGACTACACCATACAGACAACTGTGGACCATCTTTATTCACCCATACCACCTACTGTACCCTTGTCTTGCCTTCAGAGGTGAACCTAGCTTCTCTGCTGCCTGAGGTGAACTACAGAAAGATGCCCCCCATCCACAGTATAATATTTATATATTTGGTTTATCGTAAACCATATGGTACGGGTAGCATATAGCTGAAAGTATCTGTTTGTGTGAATGAGGCCTAAGGGCAAAAAATACATCAAAATCCACAAAATAAACTTCTAAACATTTCCTGATTAAAGACTAATGGCTCTGTTTCAATATGAAGTTTAATAATTTCTCTGTTAGTTCTAAATAATCACTAACTGTATTGATCACCATACATTATAAAATTGAATCATTAATCCCTCAATGACGTGGCCTGAATAAACTTTAAAGGGAACCTGTCACCAAGGAGCTCAATTTCACTAAAGACAGATTGTAAAAGCCCATGACACCTGCAGTGCAAAAATGTCTCTCTGCCTTTTCTAAGCATTTGCATTACAGTATAATTGTGTGTTATAACTTACTTTTGCATCCTGACAAAATCATAGGGTAGTCACAGGGGCTGGACTTTGGTTTGGATGCATTTCAAAAAACAACATGTGACTTGTCTGAGCTGCAGGATGCCTCCATGTTTGTGCTCCTGTACAGCTATGTCCCTCCCCCACTGATGTCAGGCTGACCAGGTTGTGACCTCTGAGAAGGAGCAGGAGGTGGAGCTGTACAAGAGCACAAAGGTGGGGGCCAAGTTCTGAGGAGTGAGTAACAGACAAGTTACATCTTTTTTTTTTAATGCATCCAAACCAAAGTCCAGCCCCTGGGACTACTCCAGGATTTTGTCAGTGAGCAAAAGTAAGTTAAAACACACAATTATATTGCAATGCAAATGCTTAGAAAAGGCAGAAAGGCAGATTTGCACTGCAGGTGTAATGGGCTTCTGCAGCCTGTCTTTATTGAAAATGAGGTCATTGATGACAGGTTCCATTTAAGGATCGGGAGAATTTTTTGCATATTTTCGTACATAGTGGTGGAAGGGGCATAACGTCATTTTCTTTTGCATGCTACCTTAGGGTGGTGGCACAGGTGGCGTTTTAAACCCATTTTTGGGCCGTTTTTTAAGCAGTCCGTTAAAAAAAACACATGCGTCTATGAAAACGAATCCGTTTTTTTGTCAACGCATCCAGTTTTTCCGTTCTTGTTAGTTTTTCTCCAATTATGATAATTAAAATAATTGGGAAAAACTGCCAAAAACAGAAAAAACTGATGCGTTTTCAAAAAAACTGAATGCGTTTTCAAAAACGCATGCATTTTTAAAACGTAAGCGTTTTTTAATGGACTGCTTAAAAATGGCCCAAAAACAGGTTCAAAACGCCACTTGTGCCACCACCCTCAGAGTGTGGTCACATGCGACACTAGTGTTGTGTTTACAAATGTAATGCTAGCGCCCAAGGCGTGGCTCGGTATATGTGCCACACGTGGTGATTGCAATACATTTTTTTATGCACTGCATGTTCTACATGTTACTATATACTGGCTGGTATGAAAGCATTTTTCTTCATGGCTGGAAGTGTAAACAGCTGTGAAAATGTTAACAAAGCTGTTTACACTCCCAGTAATGAAGAAAAACGCTTTCAAACAAGCAAAACGCATAGTAAGGCCGGCAGCACACGTGGTGTTTTGAACCCATTTTTGGGCCGTTTTTACGTAGTCCATTAAAAAAAAGCATGCGGTTTTGAAAAACGCATGTTTTTTGCAAACGCATCTGTTTTTGACCAGTTTTAATTAAAATAATTGGTAAAACCTGTCAAAAATGGATGTGTTTTCAAAAAATGCATGCGTTTTTCAAAACGCATGCATTTTTTAACAGACTGCTTAAAAACGACACAAAAACGGGTTCAAAACGCCACGTGTGCCGCCGGCCTTACATGTAAAATACATGCCTTTCTGCAATGCATTTAAAAACGAATTGCAAACATCATGTGTGGCCGCACTCTGAGGCTGTGTTCACATGTTGCAGTTCAAACTCCCTCGGAATAAGTTTTGAGATGGTTTTAGAGTGCATATTCACGTGGAAGTAACGCATGTGTTTTCAAACGCATCAGAACAGCTGAGAAGAAAAGATTTGCCTGATGCACGCGTTTATTAATGCTGCATTAACGAATGCATTAACGCATGTGTTTTATAAACGTAATGTTAACACCTTATCACCGACACTAGTTTTAAGCTCAATGACCAGACTGACCGTATTAATGATTTACCCACCAAAATGCACCCCATTCCCCCTTCCAAAAACCAAAACACAACACAATTTTGGGATAAAAAACTGGGGGTCGGCCACAGCTTTATTGTTTACAATAACAAATAAGCGACCTGTGGGGGGAACCCGGACCCTTTTCCCTAAAACTTCACCTCGCATGCCTGGCCCTGCCTCTGCGGGGGCATGTCCTAGTTGTTCCGTCAGGTGATTTAACTACCAGCCAAGAGGGTCAAGATTCCACCACAGGCTAAGCTGTGACTACCAACAACAACATGAACAATGCAATAACAAACAGCAAAGAATAAAATATTAACAAGCCAACATATACAATAATAACATAGGGAGGGGGGGATCTCTTGAGCGCGGAGCAGTCCAAAGAGGCTGGGCTAGCTCCGCGCTCAAGAATAAATATCCTGGACCACTGCCCTCACTGCACTTTCTTAATGGAGACATGCTTGGTCATGCTTGACCGCGGCGTGTAAGGGGTTAAACACCCGGGATCTGAGTTTTTCTGATCCTGGGTGTTAGTGCCAGGTCTGGGCTGTGGCAGCCCGACAGCGGCACCAGCGAGACCCGGTGTCCCGAAATCTTTTTCTGATGCGCCACCGTAGAAAGGCGTCACGCCAGAAGAAGTACCCTTAATGACTGCCATAGAATCCCAATAGGGCGGTCATAAAGGGGTTAAGAGCTATGTAACAAGGGAGCTGTCACACATTGGGGGACATTTACTATGGTGTTTCCGCCAGTTTTGTGGCGCTCTCACCACATGTTCTGCTCTCCGACCTATTTATTAGCTGTCGGGGACAGAAAAAATTACTTTTTCCGTCTGCTCCGACTCTTCTCCGAAAAGGGGCGTGGCTTTGGCGGAGTGGAAACTCAGACAGAATTAATATGTGTCACAGCCATTTTTGGGCGCTGTAAACTGGCGGAAAGTAGACCAAAAGAAAACTGGTCTAGCAGGGACTGTTGGACACATTTCTGGTGCTCGGGACAGATTTTGGTCCCGGGGACAGAAAATGGGCTCGGGGACAGAAAATGGGCTTGGGGACAGAAAATGGGCTTGGGGACAGAAATGTCTCTGCACAGCTCTACAATATTAAATGTGTGTCTTCTTTCCGAGAGCAGGTTGGTAACAAAGCCAGTGCAGACACCGACACTTTAAGTAAATGTCCCCCATTAAGTTTGGCTGCGGTCACATGTAACGTTTTGAACAACAGCTGAAGCTGAAGGTGATTTGCCTAATACATTACTATAAACATTTGCGCTCACAAAAGGCATTATAAATGCAATGTTAGCACATTTGTTAACTTTGGTTTGAAGTATGCTTTTTGTTTGGTAATTAGGAAAATCACATCTCCTCAGCTGTTGTAATGCGTTTTAAATGCAGTGAAAACACAGACAAAAACACAAAGTGTGAACACACCCTTAGGGTGGTGACACACATGGCGTTTTTAGGCCGTTTTTAGTGCGTTTTCTGATCTTAAAAAAAGCATGCGTTTTTTTAAGACACATGCGTTTTTTTCCGATCTGAAAACGCAATACTAAAAACGGCCCAAAAACAGCCTAAAAACGCCATGTGTGTCACCATCCTTACTGTCACATGTGAACATACCCTCAGATTGATGCCACACATCCTGTTTTTGGTCCGTTTTAAAGTGTGTGGCACGTCACACGTTCTGTTCTTGGCCTGGTTTTAAGCAGTCCGTTAAAAAATGCATGCGTTTTTGAAACCGCATCCGTTTTTTTTTTAAGAAGTGCTTAAAAATGGGCCAAAAACATATTCAACCGTTTTTGGTCAGTTTTTAAGCAATCCGTTAAAAAAACGCATTCCGCTTTTTGAAAACGCATCCGTTTTTTGAAAACGCATCCGTTTTTTGTTCGTTTTTTATTGCGCAAGTTCAGAAAACCTGTCAAAAATGGACGCCTTTTCAAAAAACGCATGCGTTTTTTAACGGATTGTTTAAAAACGGACCAAAAACGGTTTCAAAACGCCATGTGTGGCATCACCCTCAGGGTGAAGACACATGTGGCGTTTTTAGGCCGTTTTTGCCTTATAAATTTAACTATAATTTAGCCTTATAAATTTAACTGGTTCGGGACGGCCCACCGTTGGCGATCAACATGGTCGTAGCACCGATCGTAATATGCAGCAAAGACATGGCTAGCACCGATCGCGGGTGTTATGGCGCCGCCATCTTGCCTAGGATCATCGGGGAGTGGCGATCCGTCTCCATGGCAGCTATTTCATTTTAACCCCTTCATTACAATGTGCTGATAGCACATTGTAATGAATGAGGAGAAAAATCCCCATATACTGCCATTCTGTAGTATGGTAGTATATGATAGGATCGATCAGACAACCTAGGGTTAAACTACCCTAGGGAGTCTGAAAAATAGTAAAAAGAAAAAGAAAAAAAGTTTTAAAAAAATTTCCCTAGACATAATATATAGACATAAATATAAATAAACAGTAATAATTCTAAACACATTAGGTATCGACGCGTCCAAAAATGACCGATCTATCAAAATATATTAATGGTTTTTCACTGTGTAACCCCGTAACGGAAAATATAAATAAACAGTAAAAATTATAAACACATTAGGTATCGACGCGTCCGAAAATGCCCGATCTATCAAAATATATTAACGGTTTTTCACTGCGTAACCCCGTAACGGAAAATAGCGCCCAAAGTCGAAAATGGCACTTTTTTGCCATTTTGAAAACTATAAAAAAAAATCTCTAAAAAGTGATAAAAAAATGACACCACCCACAGCTCCGTACAACAAAGTATAAAAGTATTAGCGCCGGAAGATGGCAAAATCAAAAAAAAAATGTTGTACACAAGGTTTTAATTTTTGTAAATGTATGAAAACATTATAAAACCTATACAAATTTGGTATCCCCATAATCGTACCAACCCAAAGAATAAAGTAAACTTGTCATTTGGGATCGCTCAGTGAAAGCCGTAATATCCAAGCCCACAAGAAAATTTTTCACCACTTTCACTGCATTCGGAATTTTTTTCCCACTTCCCAGAACATGGCATGGAATATTCAATACCATCACTATGAAGTGGAATTTGTTACGCAGAAAGCAAGCCATCACACAGCTCTTTACGTGTAAAAATAAAAAAGTTATAGATTTTTGAAGGTGTGGAGTGAAAAATGGAAATGAAAAAACAGGAAAGGGCCTTAACCGGTTAATCTCAGCGGTAGCTTGTGGAGTCTGGAGTATAGATAATCAATGTGTTCCTTCACTGACTGAACTGATGACAGGTGTGGTATACTTCCAAATCGCACCTCCTCCTATGTGCATTTTAGTTCAATGGATGGGTGTATGTTATGTTTAATATAATGTATGTATGTTTTAGGGTGTGTTGATCAAGATAGGCTTATCCAGTTTCCCATTAAAAACATGTGCCATTATACAATAACAAGTTCTACAACATTTATGAAAGACATGTGGGAGAGGCAGTGTTTGAAAAGTAAGTTTAAATTATCCATTGACATTTTTTCTAAACAACAAGATTTTGCTAATTATAAAATGAATATTATGTATGCCATACTAATTTATGAGCATAATTAAGCTAACTTTCTTGCTATTCATTTCAATAGTTTATTACAATAAATTGATTAATTAGCTATAATATTAATTACCTTTTGTATATTTGGTCATTAAATCCAAAAAAACTAGTATGCAAATAAGTGTATTGTTTATTTTCAGCCAAGTTTCAAATGTGTGACTTTTCGCCTGACACAGAAACCTTTCTCAAACACTGAAATACAAACATAGATAGATGGCAATGTATTATAGTTTATGATGACTCAAAGAAAATGATAGTATAAATCATGTTGCAATGACAATCACATACAGTCTCCCATAGGTAGCATCAGGAAATGATCAATTCCAACAGTGAATAGTAGTATAGACAATAGAAAATTTTATTCTCATAACAAGCTACGTTGTGGGGTTGATAACTTAAATTAAGCCAGGGCCGGTGCTAGACAAAGTGGGGCCCTGGGCAAAACTAAAAGTGGGGCCCCAAAATAAAACTATTTTATAACCAGCCACAGTCAGTAAGAGGCTCCCTTTAGTATGGTAATACAATCTGTAATATGGGAGAATTTTATAGGAGATAGATAGATGATGGGCAGTGCGGTGGCTCAGTGGTTAGCACTACAGCCTTGCAGAGCTGGTCAACATCTGCAAAGAGTTTGTATGTTCTCTCTGTGTTTGCGTGGGTTTCCTCTGGGTCCTCCGGTTTCCTCCCACACTCCACAAAATGACTGGTAGGTTGAATAGATTGTGAGCATTATTAATTATAATTATTATGATAGAAGATAAATATGAAAGATGATAGAGATTTCCAGATGCAGAACTATAACGTAGTTATAGTATATATACAGGAGATGGATGAGAGATAAATACAGTAGAAGAGAAATAGAAGATTGATTGAAAAATAGATAGAGAAAAAGGGAGATATGTAAATGGTCAGATTATTTGATATAGATAGCTAGACAGATAGATATATAGACCGGAGATAGATGATAAGCACCTTCACCCAGGAATTCAACCAAGGGCTATTAACCCTTTCACCGCCAGACATTTCTGGATATTTTGTCGCCTTATCAACCAGAGCAATTTTTACAATTTTGACGTTTAAAAAATAAACTTTTGCCCCATTTTCAAAATTGCATTAAAGATTTTATAGACATAGGCTCCTTCATGCAAATTTGATTCAAACTGAAACATTTTATAAAAAATACTTAAAATTTGAACTATGATGGCAAAAAATGTTCTCCAAACAGAAAATATTTACCTTCACATCTCCTAAATGTAATAGATGGACATGTGTAGAGTTCACAAATGTCCCATATTGATATGGTCACATAAATAAATCCACATAATATCACTAAAACTGTAATAACTAGATATCTGCTTTTCAGCAAGAAATTTTAAGACAGTCACAACCTGCAAAATATAGCAATAAAACAGAATAAACAGTGAAGGCGCCATAAAACCTATAGAATTTTGAAATCCAACAACCAGGCGATGGATTTGGCAATTGACATTCAAAATTGCCTCTAAAATATGTACAAATCCAGATACTTATAAAGTATATAAAAAATATACTTTCCTAAACCAGTAAAATGTGAGGAGATCATACAGACCCCACATGTGTATATTCACCAAAATATGCAGCAAAGGGAACGTTACACCCACAGGGGACACCAAACTACGTGAGCATCACAAAGATCTATCATTATATGCTCCTTACACAATGGTCACCTAAATAAAAACTATATATCCATAAACCCCTCTTATGACATAATAAAAGTCACGTTTAGATGTGCGCCAATGTATTATCTGCACAATAACAGAACCCTCCGCGCTTCATAAGAATCTGAGTGAGAACATAAGATAAGATAATCCTTTATTAGTCCCACAGTGGGGAAATTCACAGCGTTACAGCAGCAGAGAGGGTACAGAGAGTGAAGTACAAACTATGACAACAATAATATTAGGGATAAATGAACAAAAAGAAAAGGGGGATAAAAAGACAAAAAAGAGACAAGCAATGATCGGCATCATAACATGGGTGTAAGTAATGGAGGATGGTGGGAAATAATAACTTTATTCCATGTGTGTGTTTTTGGTGTTACATATAACGTTATGGACATGTTCTGGGTCCCGGTGTTAATATGTAGCGACATTAGGCGAAGAGGATCGAATGTTCATCGTATCAGTCAATTTTTGCAAAAAGAACTGTCACAAATAAAAGGCAATAAGAGAGAAAGTGTGTTCCCAGATAGTTCTGCATAGAGAAGGGTTAAAAAACATGAACATTAGTTGATTTTATTCCTTCTCAAAATGTAGTAACATATAAAGTGAATTATCTGTGAGGTGCAGAAAATTCTCCCTGTAGCCTGATGGCTAAGAATCTGGAGGGGGGACTCACTTCAGGGGGCTGTATCTCTGGCTCTGTGACCCATAGAACCTCACTTATTTTTCCCTATGAAAGAAGAGAGTCTCCTCTTTTATATAAATGTGTTTCTAAGTGTCAGGAAAACGGAGATATTAACTGTTTAACTGCTGTTGTCAGTGATTTTTATACATAAAAATGGCACCTGATATTCTCACTTTAAACCTGAATATCTCTGGATCCAGAGCACCTAGAAACACAATTCAAGATTCATTTGAAAGAAGACATTCTCCTCTTCCAGGGGGCCGGGAAGAGGCAATTGCCCACTTTGCCTACCCATAGCGCCGGCCCTGAATGAAGCACAAATTGCATCTGACACGTATCAAACAGATATTCAATGAAACCATAGTCGCAAGTGTCAATCCATGGAGAGAAATCGTAAATCCTAATTCGTAAGCACCCTACTCTACTTGATGTGCAGCTGTACATTTAAAGATATCTTTCCTATAATATAATAATATTGCATGCATCACAGGACATAGGTTTACAAGAACCAGTTCTATATACTGTCCTTAAACCCTGACCCCAGCTGCACAATAAAAAGTCTCAGAAAAATGTATATACTACTTTTAGTACTTGGAATGTTTTTTAGGGGGTGGGGCTGGTAATTGCATACATGGGGATATTTAGCATGGGGCACCCTTCCAAAGTTACCCCACCAAGGCATGAGCGTAGTGTGGGGGCAGCTGGATTACCATGGACTGGAGTGGCTTGCCGTAGTTGCAGCCTAGTGCCAGGATATATGATGGTGGCTTGGTCCACAAGAACATGGCCTCATCCACACCTGTCCAGCAAGAAGAAGGGTAGGCCGAAATTTTGTGTGCTGTCACACAGTGCACTCTTGGACAGTTCTTGGACAGTTTTTTCAGTCAATTTAAAAACACAAAGGGTGAAAACAGCATGAAGGAAATCACAGGGTGTTACAGGGAGACAGCAGTCAATTGGAAGCAGCATGAGTAGGCCACAAAGTGGCACAATGATAAGAGTGTGGAGGTAACGGCAGAAGCAGCAGCAGGAGGCCACAAAGTGGCACAATGATAAGAGGGTTTTAGAAGCAGAAGCAGCAGCAGGAGCCCACCGGTGGCAGCAACAGAGAAAGCCCCAGAGTGACACAATGAGATAGTGTGGAGGTGGCTTCAGCAGCAGCAGGAGCCCACAGAGTGGCCCAATGATATAGTGTGGAGGTGGCGTCAGCAGTAGCAGGAGCCCACAGAGTGGCACAATGATATAGTGTGGAGGTGGCATCATCAGCAGCAGGAGCCGACAGAGTGGCACAATGATATAGTGTGGAGGCGGTGGACAATTCCAATTCCTGGTAAAGATAGTAGGAGGCAGGTGGAGCAACTGGCAGCAGATGTGTGGCATCAGGCGGTGGCAGCATCAGAATAGTGGCTGAGACAGGTAGTTATAACCCAGACTTATTTCTCAACGTTTGGGGGAGCCGTCATAGCTGATCTAATCGGATGTATAAGGCATTGGTGAGTTGAAATCCTGGCCGATCCAAGCCTGATTCATCTTGACAAAGGTCAGTCTCTCCACATTACGAGTGGACAAGCGGATTCTCCTTGGGGTAATGATGGCCCCCACCACACTGAACACCTGCTCTGATGTCACACTACTGGCCGGCCAGGACAGCTTCTCTACTGCAAACTCCGCAAGTTGCCGCCACGTATCAAGTTTGGCTTCCCAGTAGTCCATGGGATCCTCTACCTGAGGTGCTAACGTACTGTGTAAGTAAGCCACCACCTGCTGGTGCAGGGTCTGATCCATGTCCTGCTGCTGCTGGTGGCGGCTACCCTCCTCCCTAGGCAGGTGAAGGAAGTTGCTCAATAAGGAATCCAGACTTAAGCTGCTGCTGATGGAGCTGCTACTGCTCCTACCCCCCCCCCCCCAGCTCGCCACGGCAGCCGTGGCAGTAGTATGTGAGCGACGACTGCCAGGAATCCCCCGGTCAGACCTGACAGCGTCCAACTGTACAGTATTTCTCTATAGTATGCCAGTTATTCCTCCCTCTCAGCAGCTGGAAAAAAGTCACCTATTTTTGCCCAGTAGCGAGGGTCCAAGAGTGTGGACAGCCAAAAGTCATCCCTATGCCGGATGCTGACTATTCGGCTGTCACTAGTTAGGCAAAGCAGCATGCTGCGGGCCATCTGCGCAAGTGACTCCGATGGACTCCCGGCCTCCATCTCCACTGTATACTCCCACGGTGCTTCTGGGTCATCTGCCTAGTCTTCTACCTCGTCCTCAGGATGCTCGTGCTCCTCCTCTCTTGTCACCTGAGTGGAAAAACCAGCATAGCAGTATATGGGGATTTTTATCCTCATATATTACAATGTGCAATTTAAGCAATTGTGCAATTTAAGCTCGGCGCCGATCGGTGTACCGTTAAGTCTTTGCTTCAATATTCCCGTGAGCCCTCTCCATGCATCAGCACCAGATGCACGCCGTACATACGGGGTTAAAATGTATATATACACTCACCGGCCACTCTATTAGGTACATCATGCTAGTAACGGGTTGGACCCCCTTTTGCCTTCAGAACTGCCTCAATTCTTCTTGGCATAGATTCAACAAGGTGCTGGAAGCATTCCTCAGAGATTTTGGTCCATATTGACATGATGGCATCACACAGTTGCCGCAGATTTGTCGGCTGCACATCCATGATGCGAATCTCCCGTTCCACCACATCCCAAAGATGCTCTATTGGATTGAGATCTGGTGACTGTGGAGGCCATTTGAGTACAGTGAACTCATTGTCATGTTCAAGAAACCAGTCTGAGATGATTCCAACTTTATGACATGGCGCATTATCCTGCTGAAACTAGCCATCAGATGTTGGGTACATTGTGGTCATAAAGGGATGGACATGGTCAGCAACAATACTCAGGTAGGCTGTGGCGTTGCAATGATGCTCAATTGGTACCAGGGGGCCCAAAGAGTGCCAAGAAAATATTCCGCACACCATGACACCACCACCACCAGCCTGAACCGTTGATACAAGGCAGGATGGATCCATGCTTTCATGTTGTTGACGCCAAATTCTAACCCTACCATCCGAATGTCGCAGCAGAAATCGAGACTCATTAGACCAGGCAAGATTTTTCCAATCTTCTACTGTCCAATTTCGATGAGCTTGTGCAAATTGTAGCCTCAGTTTCCTGTTCTTAGCTGAAAGGAGTGGCACCCGGTGTGGTCTTCTGCTGCTGTAGCCCATCTGCCTCAAAATTCGATGTACTGTGCGTTCAGAGATGCTCTTCTGCCTACATTGGTTGTAACGGGTGGCGATTTGAGTCACTGTTGCCTTTCTATCAGCTCGAACCAGTCTGCCCATTCTCCTCTGACCTCTGGCATCAACAAGGTATTTCCGCCCACAGAACTGCCGCTCACTGGATGTTTTTTCTTTTTCGGACCATTCTCTGTAAACCCTAGAGATGATTGTGTGTGAAAATGCCAGTAGATCAGCAGTTTCTGAAATACTCAGACCAGCCCTTCTGACACCAACAACCATGCCACGTTCAAAGGCACACAAATCACCTTTCTTCCCCATACTGATGCTCGGTTTGAACTGCAGGAGATTGTCTTGACCATGTCTACATGACTAAATGCACTGAGTTGCCGCCATGTGATTGGCTGTTTAGAAATTAAGTGTTAACGAGCAGTTGGACAGGTGTACCTAATAAAGTGGACGGTGAGTGTATAATAAAAATAAGAAAGGTAACGATGCAGAACTTTGTGTATCAATGGTGGTGAGTGTAGGTCTTCCAAAGGGTCTGTCGAAACCAACAGCGATCCTTAGAAGCAAGCAACGTTTCGCCCCCTCTCTTTGAAGGCATAGCTTGATAATGCCTTCATAGAGAGGACGAAATGTCACTTGTTGATTTGGTGGAATAAAGGAAATAATTTCTCTCGGAGTGCTGCTTCATGCTCTAGAAAAGAAAAGTGTAGATTACGACTAGTCCTCAGCTATAAAACAAGTATAATAATATATTTTTGGGATCGTTTTATCATAGTAATTATACACCGTATATAGTCGAGTATAAGAGTTTTTCAGCACCAAAAACCCAAACTCGGCTTATACTCAAGTCAAGAAACAAAACAAACAGTGTACTCACCTTTCGACACCCCCCCGGCAGGTCCTCTTCTATAGATCGATGCACTGGTATCTTCTCCGCGTCCCCGCGCTGCCTGTCACAGGGATTGTGACGTCAGCTGTTCGCTGACATAGTACTATGTGGGCCGGCATCAGCACAGTATGATGCCAGCGAGCAGCTGATGACTGCTGTGGAGGGACACGGAGAAGATACCAGAGCATTGATCAATAGAAGAGGACCTGCCGGGTGGCGTCGGAGGGCGAGTACACTGTTTTTTTTTTCTTTTTTTGCAGGCTTTATACTACAGGGGGCCGGCAGGCTATATAAGGGGGGCTGCTGGCTTCATACTGGTGAGGCTGTGAACAGTGCATTTCCCACCCTCGGCTTATACTCGAGTCAATAGAAGGTCAGGTACTGGTTTGTACCCAGCTCATCTCGGCACCCCTAGTGGTGGTGGGTACCGGGGTAATGGTATTTGTGTTAGTGTAAATTTGTCAAACTAAAGCTACATTCACACGAACGTATGGGGGACGTATACACGACAGGCATATATACATCCCCCTCACAGCGCCGTACGGGAGCAGCTTCGTACCCCGTAGAAAGATACGACATGCCGTGCGCTGTGCATTTCTATGCAGAGGGGTGGGAGTGAGCAGCGCTCTCCCCCTCCTCCTCGGCACGATGTACTACAGTGTGTGCATGTAGCTTTATTCTATGGCAAACACTAAGGCAAGCCCTTAGTAATGAGCAGCATCAGCTAGAGAGCACCACCACTATGGCAAATTGCACAGTGTACTGCTAAAAAAAAAATTATGGCAAAAATTTTATTGAAAAGAAAACGCAGACACACCCTCGTTTTAAAAAAACTGGTCATCGACGGAATCCATCGAATCTGAAATAGTTCTCAGCAGACACAGTCCTGTAATTAAAAAAAACACACACACAAAAATGGCTCATTGTCTAGGGATGGGGGGGGGGGGGACATGCAAATTGCCAAGGGAGGGGGAACTTTCTCGTTGTCAAGAATTGGGGAGGAAAGGAGAACATTATATATACATACTTTCACATATATATTCCCTCGACACATATAGGGGTGTGTGTGTGTGGACACAAACAAGGACAGACGGACACGCACACAAGTACTCAGGAACCATTAGTGTCAATTTGTCAAACAAATTATATGGCAAACACTAAGGCTGGCTCTTAGGAATGAGCACCGTCAACAAGTCAGCACCACTACTATGGCAAATTATACGGAGTGCCGCTAAAAAAAAAAACATACATGTTTTATAACGAAATACTACTTTTCATTGAAAAGAAAACAGACATAATAAAAACAGACTAATAAAAACTAGTCATTGATGGAATCCAACGAAGTAGAAGTAGTCGGGTCGGGGGGCCTTTACATTCTCCCACATCAACATTATATATAATAGCAGCAGAATGCAGATATATATATAGCTTTGGACGATGGAGGACATGGGCAGGCCGCATTGCAAAGTGTTTGATGACTTTTAATACTTTAGTACTGCTGTATTCTACCCTCATAGACTTCAATGAAATCTGCTAAGCCTATCTATCACTTAGTGGGAGGGAATAGAATAGGAAAATGTAAATTTTTTCCTTTACTCTATTAGATAAACTGTATACTGTTCCAAAACTTTGACTCACACATTTGGAGCACTCTGGGCATATACTCGAGTATAAGAAAAAAAAATGTGCTGAAAAACTCACTCTCGGCTTATACTTTGTCAGGATCAGTGGATCCTCTGGACCACCGCAGGAGATGGAACTAGCCGACACCTGGGACCGGAGTCTAAGTGTAACCTGGTTTTCACCAGAGCCCGCCGCAAAGCAGGTTGGACTTGCTGCGGCAGGATACCACCAGGTTGTTCCACAAGTGCGATTAGCCCGTGGTGGCAGCCGAGGTCAAGGTACCTTAGCAGAAGACAGTCTCGTAGTCAGGTCCAGGCTCAGGGTCAGTGCAGGTGGCAGAGATGCAAGGTCAAGTCCAAATCCGGGGTTAGCAATGGGAGGTCCAGGCAGGTGGGAACAGGAACACAGGCACACAGAACACAGCAACACGGAGGAACTCGGGTAACACGGCTACACAGGACTCAGGAGTGGAGACACACAGGAACGCAGGAATCCACAGGAATGCTGGAATACACAGGAACGCAGGAATAATCACCAGGAAGCTTTCTCTTAGGCTGTGAGGCACAAAGATCCGGCAGGGGACACAGGAAGAGGCAGGATTCTTAAAGGTGAGGTGTTCAGCAAGTGCACCAATTAGCGGTGCACTGGCCCTTTACATTTTCGGCAGGAAACGCGCGTGCGCCCTAGGAGGGGGGGACGTGTGTGCACGGCAGTCCGAGAAAGAGCAGGATCCGGGAGAGGTGAGTGAATTGGCCAGGGTGCAGCGGGGGACACAGAGGAGCATGGATGCGCCCGCGATCCGAGACAGGTCTTCTCTTCTTCCGTCGGAAGCGTCAGGTACATGTGCAGTGGCCACGCAGCTTTGAGGTCAGCCGCCACTGACATCATAGTGTGTATCAGCCAGGCCGTGTGCACGGACCAGTCGCTGACCTGGAGCTGAAGCAAGAAGAGGACCTGCCCAGGGCATCCAGAGGTGATTACTTTTTTTTTTGTGCCGGGTAAACTGGGGGTTAGCTAGCTATATACTACAGCGGAATGGCTGGCTATATACTGGGAGACAGTGACCAATGCATTTCCCACCCTTGGCTTATACTTGAGTCAATAGGTTTTCCCAGTTTTTGGTGGTAAAATTAGGTGCTTCGGCTTATACTTGAATATATATGTTGTGTGTATGGAAAAAGACGAGGTATGAATCTACTCTAACAGTTGAAATATTTTTTGATAATAATTTAGATATCACAAATAGAATATAAAAAAGTAGTAATTAGTATTATAAACATTTATATATATTTATTATTCATTAAAACAGGTGAATATATTTAGGCACAACACGTAATATATTTAGCCATGCTAAATATGTACTGTAGAATAAAAGGCTGTTCCAACACCTGGAAGCACAAAGATAAAAACGTAATAATTCATGTATTTCCAAAAGACTGTCATAAAATACGCAGGTGGTTAGCAAGCACCACAACATTTTCATAAACTTGAAGAAACATTAGAAAAAATTCTAGATGGTAAAAAAACTGACCATTATCGTCTATGTTCACAACACTTTGAACATACTGCATGCCATTATGATGGGATAAAGCAAAAACTAAGATTCAATGCTTTGCCTACGATATTCCATCACTCAGAGCTATTAGATATGACAGATACATACGTTATTGAAAGTAGACCTTTGAAAAGAAAAAGAAAAACTTTAGAACAACCAACAACATCATCATATAAGCAAGATAGTACAAATATTTTATTTTGTTAAGAAATGGATGTTGAAGATGAGCTTGTTTTAAATTTACCACTCATGTCCATGGTGGCAGTTCAAGATAATACTTCCTTTATCTTGACTGAAGATAAGGGAATCAACACAGATGTATTTTTGTCGAAAATTCATAGAGCAACAGCAACAGATAATTTAAATGGTAAAAGAAGCATAGGAACTCAAACAACACTCAAACAACATACAAAAAGTAGTGGGTGTAACTGCTCAATATTAACCCGAATCAACTATAACAGGATTCAACAATGAAAAACAGGGAACGATGTCCAACACTATACATAAAAATAAAAACAACAACAACAACACACTGAAAGGGTCTAATTTTTCTATTGCAGAACTTGATCGAGAATCGCATACATTCCTAAATTTAGATTTAGTTACTAGTGAAACTATTCTAACTTCTGAAAAAGACAACCCACATGAAACTAGACCATTGATTTTTTCATCAACTGATAACCAACAAACTATAAATGAAGAATCTACAATTATACCAAATTACAACAAATTTACTTCTGAAAGTTATAATGATTGTTTTAGCAACTGTTCTAAGGATTCCGATGACTCCACCTATTACCCTATGGGCTATTATACAGACTATAGTGATATTGACTTTTGATATTCATTTCAAGAGTCTGATGAGGAACAAGAACATCAAACATCTGAAATTGGGGATTTTGAATTACTCACTGGAATTTGTGATGTATACGAACCTAAATATTTAGTTTTTAAAAGTTGTATAGAAAAACTTATACAGGCGGTCCCCTACTTAAGGACACCCGACTTACAGACAACCCATAGTTACAGACGGACCCCTCTGCCCACTGTGACCTCCGGTGAAGCTCTCTGGATGCTTTACTATAGTCCCAGACTGCAATGATCAGCTGTAAGGTGTCTGTAATGAAGCTTTATTGATAATTCTTGGTCCAATTACACCAAAAATTTTGAAACTCCAATTGTCACTGGGGCAAAAGAAAATTTTTTTTCTAGAACTTCCATTATAAAATATACAGTTTCGACTTACATACAAATTCAACTTAAGAACAAACCTCCAGACCCTATCTTGTATGTAACCTGGGGACTGCCTGTAATGAAAATACCTTGCCATACAGGAAAACCTGTGGTAAAAAATTAACCCATTTCCATTTTAAAAAACTTGGCTCATTTGTTAACGTTCATGTCAAATGTGATAGTGGCCATGATTAAAGCCAAGATTAAACAGAACACCCACTGGAAACCTCCTTTTTGCAAGTGGAATAGTTTGCTAAATATATACTTTATTTCAAGATCAGCTCATTACAGATACCAGCCACAGAAGGGGGTGATCGCTGGGCTGGCCCTAAATATTATTCCCCTGGAAGAGTAGCCACGTTGTGATACAAATGTGAAGCATTTGGAGTGTGAATGATAATTACATCAATTAGAATGTGACAATGTGGCCTATTAAGTTTCTAATAAGGACTTTACAAAATGGAGTAAAACCTTGTCCTTTGTCTCATCCATGATGTGATCACGCAGTGTTAAAAGCGAGAATCACGCGCTGCACAGGACCAGCGCGTGATCATTGATACATATGTTACAAAATGATGATGTGACAGTATCTAGTACGGAATAATACCTTTGTTCATTCCATGTTACAAAATGATGATGCGGCAGTATCTGAAATAGATAGTGCCTTTGTTTATGAAATGATATAAAAGCAAGGGGATCCTGACAGGGGGCAGGGACTTTTCCAGACTCTCGAGTGGACGCACTTCGGTCTGTGATGTTGATCCGGAATTTTCCTTGCCCTGCCGAGGTCCCCCGTCAGGATAAGTGATGCTACAATATCCGGTAATGTATTGATGCTTACTTTCTAATTAATATGTACTCAGTATATAAGCAATAATTGTTAATCTGTTATTCAGCAAATAAAAATATTACTGTTTAAGATTAAATTTGTATTGACCGTAGTTCCTTCCTAATTAGTATATTAGTGAGCGCAGTAAGTAGGACGCTAGGTCCACCTTATTTTTTGACAGGCAATACATTAATTGGCGTAGTCGGCAGGATTCCGTATAAAAACGCTGTGTTAACGGTCTGTGAGAACAGGCCCAGGCTGGATATTCCGCAAAACTGTCCAGAAACTTTACCGTATGCAGCCCTATTGCACGGGTCGGTGGAGTTGAAGGATAGGTGGGATTGAAGGAGCGAGTGGAGTGGGCTCACGGATAACACAACAATATACGGGAGACTGTAACAAAAGAACCAAAGCCTTTGCAAACATTCTGACATTATAGGGTGGTTGTAAAGAAGGTAGGGAACCCCTGTGCAAAATTTGACCTCTTGGCAAATTGCCAAAATTTTCGATCTTTTGGCACCGAGCCAAAACATCAGAAAATGTTCAGGAGGCGAAAAAATCACACCCCAGAGGGAATAGAAGTGCCCGGCTGGTCTGAGGCACCATATTCTATCTTAGCACAAGAATTAGGAACATCAGGGTTAGCTGAACCCTGGGAAAGTAAACTCAAAACCTGTGAACCCGTAGATCTAGTGAAAACGCTAGAAGGGGTCCCCGCAAAGGTGGGTGATGCAGTAGCGTTGGGAAGACGCACCTGGATTCTTGTGAGTGCATATCGCGCGGTGCATCAAAAGAATCAACTTCTGTTAAAGAAGTGCTCTCAGCTAGAACAGAAAATAATCGAGCTGGGAGGTCAGAAGGTGGTGTTAGAATGTAATACCAGGCTTCTGAAAGATAAGTTGGAACACTATCAAGGAATAGCTGAAAAGGCAGCAGTTAAAGTAGCCCAGAACAAATATAAGAAAAGAAGAGGGAAGGTGAACAAACAGAAGGTACACAAAAGCATTGCAGTAGCATCAGTAGGAGATTGGGATCCCGATAAATGGGATGGTGATATATGGGATTCATCTTCCTCAGGAGAAGATTTCCCGGAGTGGGAAGATCCCCCAAATCCCATCATTGATCCCCCTGGATTAAAAGCTAATCCAGTAAGAAAACGTTCAGAAAGAACTGAACACGGGATGGAGCAGGCAAGAGATGCCGGAGGAAATTTAATGTTTGATGAAAATGGGGTCGCTATTTTGGTGCCTGTCCCACCGCAGACCCGAGCTCGGACGTTTGTAGAGGATTTCTCTCAGTCCGAGGTGGATAGTATACTCTACCAATTCAAACAGAAAACAGGAGAAAGTGAGATAGCATGGATGGTGCGTATCAATGAGCAGGGGGCAGCGGGAGTCACCTTTGACCCCCAGGACATTGTGAAGTTTCTTACTTTACCAAGAGACCCTACGATACAAAGGGCAATGAAAACATATTTTGCTTCAAACCCCCAGGAAAATAACCAAAGCTTACTGATACTGATGGCAAGATGTATGATGGATAAGTATGTGACTGAGGCAGACATACCAGTGCCAGATAAACCCTGGTTTTCCCTGAAAGATGGTATAGAACGCCTCAAAGAAGAAGCGATGCGCAGCGCATTGCCGGTTCTGGGAGTTGATGATGACTTCCTGAATATGCCTTTAACTGCTAGCATGAGAAATAGATTGGTAAAATCTGCCCCACAAGCCTATAAAGCAGTCATCCTAACACTGACTGTGGCTATGACTGGAGAACCAGTGGGGAATGTGTTAGGCAGAATGAGAGACCTACAGGACATGGGGGACTGGAAAGAACCCTCTGCACCTACCTCTCATCCAGGTAATAAAAAACCTTACAACCCAGTATACCAAAACAAAAGTAAGGAAGGGGAGGATCGGGTATCTCGAAAAGAGATGTTCCAATCCCTCCTAAAAGCAGGAATTGAGAAAGAGACCATAGATGGAAAAGAAACTGGAGAACTTTGGCGTCTTTACAAACAAAAGGTGCTGTCTGCCAAGAAAGCATCTAAGACCCAAGAAAGGAGTGACGCCAAAGTAGCAACAAAATCTAAACTGGAAGCCCCAAAGAAAGTAACATGGGAAGATTTCCAAAATATCTACCCATGGAAAGAGATGCAGGAGGCAATGGCCATCCATGCATCGGCTCCTGTCCCGGAAGACAGTGAGGAAGAAATAGCATAGGTAGCCAGCCAAGCCCCCATATGGATAAAAAGAGATGATCGTCCATATGTCAAATTAGGAATCCATTGGAAAGGGGGCAATGTACAACATGTCCCAGCATTAATTGATACAGGGGCGGAGGCTACCTTAATACATGGAAACCCCAATAAATTTAAAGGACCAAAGGTTCCAATTGCGGGACTAGGAGGAAAAGTCATAATGGGAGTGCAAACAAAAGTTGCACTAAAAATTGGCAATCTACCCATTCGAAATTATTCAGTGCTAATAGTCCCTGTACCCGAATACATCTTGGGTATAGATGTACTCAAAGGAATGACCCTTCATCTACAAGAAGGGAAATATGCATTTGGGGTTAATAAATCCCAGATCCAGATGAGACCAATACTGGTGGGAAAAGTAAAAATGCCTCCAGTACATGTTCCTCCTGCTGCTAAAATGGTAGCGATGAAACAATACCGCATACCCGGAGGACATAAGGAAATAACTGAAACAATAAAAGACCTGGTGGAAGCAGGGGTAATGAGGCCCACCACCACTGCTTGGAACAATCCGGTATGGCCTGTCAAGAAAAGTGACGGCTCATGGCGGATGACAGTGGACTACAGGGAGTTAAACAAACAGACTCCCCCATTGACAGCCGCAGTACCAGACACCATAACAATAGTGGAGACCATTCAAAGCCACTCAGGAACTTGGTATGCTGTGATAGATTTGGCTAATGCATTCTTTACTATTCCCATTGAACAAAAAGCACAAGATCAGTTTGCTTTCACCTGGTTAGGTAGGCAATATACCTTCACCAGGTTGCCACAAGGTTGGTTGCACAGTCCAACCATCTGTCATCGAGTTGTGGCTGAACATCTGGATGAAATTACACTTCCAGCTGGAATGCAGTTTTCTCATTATATCGATGATATAATGATACAGGGGAAAAGCAAAGAGCAAGTGGAGGAACAATTGAAAATTCTTCTGGCCCATATGCGAGCAAAAGGTTGGGAAATCAATGAGGCCAAAGTCCAAGGACCGGCTGAGGTAGTGAAATTCCTTGGAATTCAATGGAACAAGGGGCATAGGGAGATCCTTCCCAAAGCCCGACAAAAAAATTATTAATTTCCCAACCCCAAAGTCTAAACAAGAAACACAGTCCTACATAGGACTATTTGGATTCTGGAGACAGCATATCCCACATTTGGGACAATTGCTGGCTCCCCTGTACAAAGTGACCCGGAAAAAATATGAATTTCAGTGGGAAGAAGAACAACAAGTTGCATTCGAAGCTGCTAAAGAAGCCATACAGCAGGCAGTGGACCTATGGCCTATGGCAGCTGGACAGGTGGAATTGCATGTGACAGTCCGACATATGTATGCCACCTGGTCTCTTTGGCAAAAACAGGGAGGAAAAAGAGTTCCTCTTGGATTTTGGAACAGGAAATTACCAGATGCTGGAGAAAAATACACGCCCTTTGAACAACAGTTGCTGGCATGTTACTGGGCTCTTGTTGAAACCGAACAACTGACAATTGGACATGAAGTATTGATAAGACCAACAATACCCATAATGCAATGGGTACTGTCAAACCCAAAGACCAATAGGGTAGGACATGCTCAGGAACAAAGTATCATAAAATGGAAATGGTACATTTCTGAGAGAGCCAAAGCAGGAGAAGGCGGGACCGCCTCTCTGCATGAGAAAATAGCAGAAATCACAGAAGAAGACAATCCTCCAATAACCACACAGGTGATGGAAGAATCACCAGTGAAATGGGGAAAAAGCTATGAAGATCTCACTGAAGAACAACAACAACATACTTGGTTTACTGATGGCTCAGCCAGGTATGTGAGTGGGAAGAGAAAATGGAAAAGTGTAGCCTACAATCCCAAATTAGGTAAACATTTGACAATGGAAGGAGATGGCAAGAGCAGCCAATATGCAGAGTTATATGCTGTTTTCCTTGCACTAGCATTTGAGAAAGGTGGAATGTGTCATCTGTATACTGACTCATGGTCAGTAGCAAATGGATTGGCTACTTGGATGATGGGTTGGAAAAAATACAACTGGCTTATTCATGGGAAAGAGGTATGGGGAAAAGAGGTTTGGGAGCAAATCGAAGAGATAGTGCAGCAAACTGTAACTACTGTATTTCATGTGGATGCTCATGTGCCAACTGACTCACTTGAACGTTTGTTTAACTCTGAAGCAGATAAAGCAGCAGCAATCAGAACGGCCGAGCCCGCTAGTGGAAACCACGCAAGTACCGGTGAGATTCAGGCATGGCTTCAGGGTACAGCCGTTTGGGCACACAACAAATCAGGACATTTGGGAGAGAAAGCCACTTACAGGTGGGCAAAAGAGAGAGGAGTGCCCCTAACCATGGACATTATAAAAGAGACAATTTTGCAGTGCCCCATATGTCAACACTCACAGAAACGGGAGGTTCCACACACTGTAATGGGGCACATAGCCAGAGGACAATTACCAGCACAGATATGGCAAATTGATTTCATAGGGCCCTTATCAGAAAGCAGAGGGTGCAAATATGTTTGTACCGCAGTGGACACCTATTCAGGACTGATGGTAGGGTTTCCCTGCAAGGCCGCAACTCAATGGAGTACGTTGCGCACCCTGGAAATGATCACACAGTTCTATGGGGTGCCTTTACAAATACAGTCAGATAATGGGTCACATTTCACAGGACAACAGGTGAAAGATTATGCCCACGAGAACAACATCCAGTGGGTGTATCACATGCCATATTACCCACAAGCTGCCGGTTTAATAGAACGCATGAATGGGATGTTGAAGGCAGCCTTGAAAAAATTAAATCAATCAGATACCTCATATGGCCAATGGAGAGATAATTTGAGTGAGGCTCTTCAAGTGTTAAACAACAGACCAATCACTGATTCCATGACCCCTTTAATGAGGATGCTCACTCCCAATTTACAGGTCTAATCAGGTCATTCCCACCGCACTCTGGTGGAAAGTGCATGAGGAAGCAAGGATCCCTGAAAGGGCTACCCCACAATCAGCAGGGTTAGATCTCTGTTCTGTTGAGACCTGGGTAATCCCATCGGGAAAAGTCCAGATGGTGGCCACTGGTTTGGGATGTAGCATACCACCTGATCACTATGGCCAGATAGCTACCCGATCTAGTATGGCACTAAAGGGAGCTATAGTGGTGGGAGGAGTAATTGATGCTGATTATCAGGGAGAAATCAAAGTGTTGATCAACAATCAAGGTCAGGAGTCCTTACTTATTACAAAAGGGGAAAGGATAGCACAAATGTTGTTAATTCCCATAAACCTATCTCTGGCCCAAGAGGGAACTGCCCCAACTGAAGTCACACAACGGGGAGACAAAGGTTTTGGCTCTAGCAACATAACAAATGTAGGAGCAAAAGTGTGGGTCCAGAATAATCAAGGACCACCATCACCAGCAGAGGTGATAGCTGTAGGAAAGGACCGCACACTTCTTATAATGCGACCTGGTAGCGAAAAATGGGAATATATCCCACAGGAAAAGTGTTATTTGCGGGAATAATGCTATTCTCTTGTTAACAGGTTCTATGTGTGCTAATATTTGGAATCCTTGGAGGCGGGTATTTGGGTGTCGATGGATGGACACCAGGAAGACATCTCACTACGGAACAGGTGTGGCCGCACAGACGTCCAGGAGATTGGAATGTATACAACCTCACGGATAAGGGACCAAGTTGGAACCAGATCCTATTCTCAGTTAATCTTAGTTTGACGGATGAAAGAATATGGTATTATGGGCCTCCTAATGAAGATTTATGGAACTATCCGGGAAGATATAAATGGCCTTATATGGTGTTCACCAATGGATCTGGAACTGTGACAATACAGGCGGAGGACGCAATATACTGTTGGACAGAAGGGATTGATAAAGCTACAGGGTTGGGGAGAGTAAATAATTCAATATGGAATAATTACATGAGTAAGGCACATAATACTACAGAACATACCTTTAATCTGACGGGAAGTATGATAATAGCTTGTGCCAATGCTACCAACCGACAAGTAAACTTTCCTCCCAAACAGAGATATCCACCCTGTGATAATTCAACAGGAGCTTATAATGGCACTGGACCTTGTTCCGGAAAATGGGGAGGAATTCCCGGATGGAGGGATTGGATGTTGGTATACTTGAATCAGGCCTATAAGACTGATCCAGGACACATGAAAAGGATTCCATCATCATGTGTGAAAACTGGAACTCAATCTCGAAAGACTGTGGTTTCAGTAATAGTGACATTTCCATCTGATGCTATTTGCCCTGTCCGGAGAAGAAGGGCATGGTATGACACCATATTGGGAGGGGTGGGAGCTGTCACTGGAACTTTGAACTCTTTTGATATAGAGACTTTAGCAAATAGAATGAGTAATGCGGGAAAAGGTATACAAGATGTTTTAACTTTGCAAGGACAATGGATGCCTACAATATGGCGTCCATGGAACCAAGCTTTGGGGATAGATGCATTTTTGTTACAAATGAAAACTGCTTCTGATTCTTTTATGTTTGAAGTTGATTCTAATGTATCTAAAGTTTTTAATTGGACGGTGTGTACATTGCAGACTATGTATCAAATGCAACAAAAGACGACAATGCAAACTCAGTTAATGACTGGGAATGAACAGGTATGGAGGACCGTGTTTAATAACACTATACCCAACACCTCATGGTTAAAAATAGAAACATCTAAAATGATATGCAATGACACAGCTTGCCAAGGTATTATCAATATATATAATGTAACCAATCAACAGATAATGTGTAGATATGTAGTGTTACCATTTATATTGGGAGCTCCAGGTCATCAATGGTTCTGGATGCCTAAGATGAATGGTTTATATCTTGATGATAATAATAAGACTTATGATTTAAGTTTGTGTGATGATACTCTGGACGGTAAGATATGTCGATTACACTCAACAGTGTATGAACCATGTCTCTTACAGAGTACAGTAAATGTATGTGAATTTACTATTTTGCCTACTACCTTCAAAATGTTAGTGGAAATAGGATCCCAAGAGATTTGTGTGATTACAGATACTCCAGTTATAGCAGGTATGAAGGTTCCCTTTGCTGGGTGTTTACAAAATGTTTCCACCTTACAATGGGAAAACCAAACATTCCTGTTAACACATGATTTAGATATACAAAAGACGGTTTATTGGAAACCTAATATATTAACAACAAATAACTGGGATCTGAATCTCACTAGATTACAGAATATTATTACAAATTCTGAAGAAGGTCAAAAGATGATAAAGTCATTGAATAAAACTATACAGCAACATGTAATTAGCACTACAATTGTAGCAGGAAAGATTGTTAAGATGGGTTCTTCCATCCAAGAAGCTACATCACATCACTGGTGGGACATTTTCATGGGATATTCTCCATCTGCAGAGAGGATGTTAAATTGGTTGATACATCCTGTGCTTGTAATTGCTATTATTGTAATTACATTATCTATCTGGAATTGCTATATGGCTTATAAATTGTTTACCAGACCACGAGTTGTCATGGTCAACTACAGAAACGTCAAATAGTCTACATTGTCAAGGACCGATTGTGATACAAATGTGAAGCATTTGGAGTGTGAATGATAATTACATCAATTAGAATGTGACAATGTGGCCTATTAAGTTTCTAATAAGGACTTTACAAAATGGAGTAAAACCTTGTCCTTTGTCTCATCCATGATGTGATCACGCAGTGTTAAAAGCGAGAATCACGCGCTGCACAGGACCAGCGCGTGATCATTGATACATATGTTACAAAATGATGATGTGACAGTATCTAGTACGGAATAATACCTTTGTTCATTCCATGTTACAAAATGATGATGCGGCAGTATCTGAAATAGATAGTGCCTTTGTTTATGAAATGATATAAAAGCAAGGGGATCCTGACAGGGGGCAGGGACTTTTCCAGACTCTCGAGTGGACGCACTTCGGTCTGTGATGTTGATCCGGAATTTTCCTTGCCCTGCCGAGGTCCCCCGTCAGGATAAGTGATGCTACAATATCCGGTAATGTATTGATGCTTACTTTCTAATTAATATGTACTCAGTATATAAGCAATAATTGTTAATCTGTTATTCAGCAAATAAAAATATTACTGTTTAAGATTAAATTTGTATTGACCGTAGTTCCTTCCTAATTAGTATATTAGTGAGCGCAGTAAGTAGGACGCTAGGTCCACCTTATTTTTTGACAGGCAATACACACGTCCAGGAGCCATTTTAGAGGCAAGGAAGAAATGTCTGACACAGAGCAGAGGAAAGGTGTGCAAAGAGCCGCTCACCTGCTGCCCAACATAATAATTCTCCCTCTGATACAGAAGAACCCACGCTTAAAGACATCCTTACAGCTGTTTCTCAATGTAATAAATCACTGGCAGCCCTCAATTTTAAAGTGGGGTCCATGACGGAAGATATGTCTATAATGTGTCATGATTTTAAAAAGCTCTCAGAGCGCACTAAAGCGCATCAGAGAAATAGAAAAATAGTCGGCACTCACCGTTTTTCTTTAAAAATACTTTTTCTTTTATTTCATACCGTTTAAAAAAATGTTCTGTTTCACAGGGAGAGACATCTGACAGCAGGAAAAAAAAAGTGAGGGTTGGAGGGACGAATCGTTTCACGCTAACCTAGCGCTTCATCTTGCCTGCTACTGCATGGCGTTCCAAACAATTTATGCTGGCCGCCATGCAAAACTCACTGACGTCACAAAACACACCCACAACCTTAACCTGTTGCTATTGGTTAAAAACATAGATTGGGCAGGGGTCGAAATTCGACTGCACCCTTAGAAAGGCTAAATGCTGCGTCGGACCAGAATGGAAACTACTTCGTTGTTTTCCTCCAATCACTGATTTAGTGGGCGGAGCTAAGTGTTTGAAGGCAGAACGGACCTTAGTGAAGACTGAATATAGGGCGAGATCACGTATCTCCCACGTCATGGGTGGAGGCGTGGTGCAACAGCTTTGGGGAGGAGATTGAAGGATACAATATCCAATACATTTTGGAGGGAGGGTGACTAGGAAGGAGACTGACGTGGACCTAAGAAGGAGCTAAAATCTATTCTTACCAGATAGTACGGTACGGGGGAACTTAGTAAATTCTTCTCCAAACACAATTAAAGGATTTTTTTAAAAATACAAACACGTTTGTGTTGACACTTCCATCTGGGGGGTTCCCTTTTCACTGGGACCTGTATTTTAATAGGCGACTGCGGTTACACACCGTGTGGGTATATGTGGTGTGAGACACTGAAGGGGTTAACTGTGGATGGGCGGTATGTTTCCCCTAGGTTTTCCTATTATGCAAGACCTTAGTGCTGAGGTTGTAGTGTCCAGCACCTTGGACACAGGTGGTAGGAACAGTCCAATCAGCCTGGATAAAGCCGCTCAGCAGAGCTGAGAGTGTGGTCTCTCTGAGTGGAGGCTGGAGAGCACACAGCCCTGACCTCTGTGCCTGGAGCAGCCAAGTATTTTGTTAGTGGTGAGTCAGAGAATCACTGTATAGTTAGTACCCTGACGGGTAGGATATTATTTTATTTTGTTGCCTGAATGAGAAGGCTGTTTTATTTTGTTCCTGCTGCAATAAACGCAGGCTAGACCTGTTTTGGACTGTACCTTGGTGTCACTGTCTTGAACTGCATCACAGCACCCCGCTACCACGGTCTCTACTGGGCCAAATCTCCCACATATGGTGCTTCGGATTGCGGGCAGTTCAAAAGACACACACCTGAAAAGGCTCGCTACATCCTGCAACATTGCATGGCCTGGGTGAAAGCTGCAGGCAAATTGCAGGATAAAGCCAAGATGGAGGACTTTATTAAGGCCATGCTCCAGCAGCAGGAGGAGAGGTCCCGCCAGCAGCAGGAGGAGGCCAGAGCTAATCGGCAGCAGCAGCAGGAAGAGTCCCAGGCTAATCGGCAGCTGCAGCAAGCCATACTCCAGCAGCAGGAGGAGAGGTCCCGCCAGCAGCAAGCCATGTTCCAGCTGCAGGAGGAGAGGTCCCGCCAGCAGCAGGAAGAGTCCCGAGCCATGTTCCAGCTGATGATGGAAAAGTTTTCTGGCATTATGGCAGCACCGCAAGCGACGACTACTGAGGGGTCCCATACTGGTTTGCAAGGGTACCCGGTTGTCCAGCGTTCCGCACGGGCTGCAGTACAAAAGGCTTTACAAAAAATGACGGCGACCGACGACGTGGAGGCGTATCTCACTGTGTTCGAGCGAGTAGCTGAGCGAGAGGAGTTACCAGCTGAGCAGTGGGCAGATGTCCTGGCACCGTTCCTGACGGGCGAAGAGCAGAAGGCTTACTACGACCTGAGTGAATCGGAGGGCCGTGAGTACCCCCAGCTAAAGGCGGAGATTCTGGCTCGTCTTGGGGTCACCGTTCAAGTTCGTTCCAGCCAGGTCCACCAGTGGGCATACTCAGAAAAACTACCCCCACGCTCCCAAATGCATGACCTGATCCATCTTGTCCGGAAGTGGCTACAACCAGAGGACTGCATCCCAGCACAGATGGTAGAGAGAGTGGTTCTTGACAAGTTCACCCGTTCTCTGCCCTCTCGGCTCCAGCGATGGGTTGGACAGGCCGGTCCCACAAATGCTGAGGAACTCGTGTCCCTAGTAGAGAGATATCGGGCTACGGAGGAGCTTCTACTTACCTCTACCACACGAAGCAGTGCCAGTGACAAGGTCACCAAACCATCTGGCAAGACTGCTACTGCGGAAAAGGGGAGACAGGTCAGGTTGGGAGGGGGTTCATTGGGGGCGTGGATACCCAGAAACCCAGTGAGGCTCGTGACAGGTCATAGCCGTATCCAGTGCTGGCGATGCCATGAAATGGGCCATATTGCTGCCAACTGTCCACTGTCAGTGGAGCCAACGGACTGCAACCAGACCCGGCGAGTGTCACTGTTTGCCCGGCCGGTTCTGGCAGCCGAGTCGGTAATTGATCCGGAACCCCAAGTGTGTATGGTCACAATCGGGGGTCACACGGTGGAAGCCTTGCTAGACTAAACTTTGGTTGATCCTGGACTATACAGTGGGCGGAAAGTGGGAGTGTTGTGTATACATGAGGACACTCGCGAATATCCCACTGCTGTCATCAACCTACATACCCCTTGTGGTACTATTACCCATGAAGTGGGGGTGGTGGGGACCCTGTTTCATGAGGCTATTATTGGCAGAGACTTACCAGTGTTTTGGGACCTCTGGAGACGAAGACCCACCTCAGGTGCTGTTGCAGATAATGGACATCAGGTGTCTCCGGCCTTGGCCCCTGAAACCTTTGAGGCCAATGTACCCACACCAGTAGTAGGGGTGACCCCATGTGATGAATTCTCTCCCCTAGAGGTCCTAGCTGGTGAGGTCGAGGGCCACGAGGAGGTGGCCGACATGCAGGACCTTGAAACTTCCCGTGAAAATTTTGGGGCTGCACAGCTACAGGACCCTACCTTATTTAAAGCACGGGAGAATGTTAAGGTGATAAATGGGGTACTCCAAATACCAGGGGCTGACAAAATATACCCCCGAATGGTGATTGTTGGGGAACTGTTGTACAGGGTTGACCAGGTACGGGGTGAGGAGGTTGAGCAACTTGTAGTACCCCAATCTCACCGTAGGCTGGTGCTAGATTTGGCACATAAACATGTGCTGGGAGGGCACTTAGGTGCTGAGAAGACCCGAGAGAGGATCCTGCAGAGATTTTTCTGGCCCGGGGTGTGGGAGGAGGTAAACCGGTATTGTAGCTCCTGCCCTGAGTGTCAACTTACTGCCCCGGTGTCCCACTTCAGGAGTCCTCTGGTACCGTTACCAATCATAGAGGTGCCGTTTGAACGGGTTGCAATGGATTTGGTTGGCCCCATAGTCAAGTCCACAAGGGGGTAACAGTACATCCTGGTTATCCTGGACTACGCTACGCAGTATCCAGAGGCAATCCCGTTAAGGAACATCTCCTCCAAAAACATTGCTAGGGAGCTGTTCCAGGTATTCTCCCGTACAGGCCTCCCCAAGGAAATCTTGACTGACCAGGGAACCCCATTCATGTCTAGAGTAATGAAGGAGATGTGTAAATTACTCCAGGTTAAACAGCTCCACACCTCTGTATATCATCCTTAGACAGATGGCCTGGTCGAGAGGTTTAACAAGACCTTGAGGGGGATGCTAAAGAGGGTGTTCAGCAAAGATGGGAAGGACTGGGATTGTTTGTTGCCTTATTTGATGTTTGCCATACGTGAAGTTCCCCAGTCCTTTGTTAATCCTGATGGGCTTTTTCAGTATGTGGTACTCCCCTTTGGGCTACATGGGGCTCCCGCCACATTCCAGAGGTTAATGGATCTCGTGCTAAAACCTCACCGGAGATATGCCTCGGCCTACCTGTATGACATCATAGTCTATAGTAACGATTGGGAGAGTCATCTAGCCAAGGTACAAGCAGTGGTAGACTCCCTGAGGGCAGCAGCGTTGACAGCGAACCCCCAAAAATGTGCACTTGGTCTGGAAGAGGCCCGTTACCTGGGGTACCGTATTGGGCGAGGTGTCATCAAACCCCAAGTAAATAAAGTGGAGGCGATCCAGCAGTGGCCACGACCTATGAGCAAGAAGCAAGTGAGGGCTTTCCTAGGCATAATGGGCTATTATCGCCGATTTATTCCCGATTTTGCGACAATAGCGGCACCCCTGACTGACCTGACCAAGGGTAGCAGGTCGGTAATGGTAAAGTGGAGTGAAGAGGCTGAGGGGGCGTTTCAGCGACTTAAGACAGTTTTGTGCAAGGGACCGGTACTGATCACCCCTAACTTCACCAAGACCTTTATTGTACAGTCTGACGCTTCTGACATAGGTTTAGGGGCTCTCCTGTCCCAAGTAGTGGAGAGTGAGGAACATCCCGTGACATTCCTGAGCCGCAAGCTCACACCCCCTGAGAAGAACTATAGCATAGTTGAGAGGGAGTGCTTGGCGATTAAATGGGCTCTGGAATCCCTGAGATATTACTTGATAGGGCGACAGTTTACACTAGTGACCGATCACTCTCCCCTCACCTGGATGAGTCAGGTCAAAGAGAGGAACGCCAGGGTCACAAGGTGGTTCCTAATGTTGCAGAACTTCAAGTTCACGGTAGAACATCGAGCAGGAAAGCTGCATGGGAATGCCGATGCCCTGTCCCGTACCCACTGTCTGATGGCCAAAGGTGTTCGCCCCCACAGGGTCAAACAGAGGGGGAGGGTATGTGAGACACTGAAGGGGTTAACTGTGGATGGGCGGTATGTTTCCCCTAGGTTTTCCTATTATGCAAGGCCTTAGTGCTGAGGTTGTAGTGTCCAGCACCTTGGACACAGGTGGTGGGAACAGCCCAATCAGCCTGGATAAAGCCGCTCAGCAGAGCTGAGAGTGTGGTCTCTCTGAGTGGAGGCTGGAGAGCACACAGCCCTGACCTCTGTGCCTGGAGCAGCCAAGTATTTTGTTAGTGGTGAGTCAGAGAATCACTGTATAGTTAGTACCCTGACGGGTAGGATATTATTTTGTTTTGTTGCCTGAATGAGAAGGCTGTTTTATTTTGTTCCTGCTGCAATAAACGCAGGCTAGACCTGTTTTGGACTGTACCTTGGTGTCACTGTCTTGAACTGCATCACAGCATCCCGCTACCACGGTCTCTACTGGGCCAAATCTCCCACAGTGGGTTGTTTATGTTCTTTTATTGTTGGGGGGTTGGAAGGGAAGCTCAGGTAAACGCTTGGTGGGGGTCAGAACACATTGTAAATACATATTTGCATGTCTGGTAGTTTTAGGCCATATAGGTGGAGTGCTGCTGCCCCCTTGTGGGGATAGAGGGCCTGACAGTGTCAATAGGATTTATTCTACTAAACATCTATGGCGCTACCTATAGCTATAATTACCTGGAATATACGGGGGTTGGGTGAGCCGAAAAAGAGGCAGGCAGTGCTGGACACAGTTAAAAATCATACCCCAGTGATTTGCTGCTTACAAGAAACCCACCTAACGAAACAAACAACTAGAAATCTGAGTCCTAAATGTATCATTCAGTGTATTCATCTTATTCCAGAGGGGTCAGTGTTCTCTTTCATAAGCAAATATTATTTACCTGCCATGAATCCCTACCAGATAAGGAAGGCCACTTAGTATGTTTATATGGTGAACTATATAATGTACATCTTATGCTACTGGCAGTGTATGTACCCCTGCCCTACTCGGCGATAGTTCTGAAGAAGCTACTATGTTTTGTGGAAAAGTACCCAGGGGTTCCTATATTAATGATGAGAGATTTTAATAATGTGCTTGATGACGCACTAGATAAATTTAGTGATTCCCACCCCTCGCCTCTGTCTAATACTCCTACTCTTTTTGGTCACACAGTGACTGATATTGGATTGATAGATGTATGGCGCATGTAGCACCCCATGGACAAACAATACTTCTTAGTAATGCTGTAAAAGCAACGGAAGGGGCCAATGTCTTACACCCGTCTGAGACCAACAAACTGTCATGGGAGGGGACGCAGAACCAATTCACTGAACATTTACTAACTCTTGCTGATAATATAAATAAATAACTCATTTGGAAGTATCCTTATGTAGCTACTTGGCCTCACCTTTGAACTTCTTACAGTTGGTGTTAAGTGCACCTATCAACAGTAAGTTTTTAAAAGGCAAATGTTTCTATCTCACTATTTAATCCCCCCGGGACAAGGGTATTGAGGTTGAAAATCCACTTACTTTCAGCTCTCGACATTTTGTTAATAAAGTTTCCTCCCCTTTGATCGGGGGGGATAATTTCAATGCCGAAAATGCAAGTTCCGGATAATTGTCCTGAATGCTTTTCCATGAAGTGTCGGGACAGCGGGTACCCTTTATTCTTTTTCTTTATGTTTCATATATGTTCGTTTATTCTCTCCCCATAAGTAATAAATACACAACGCTAGGTGACTTAGAGAGTATAGAAAACCAAGAACCAGGGGGAATAATGGAGGACTTGACACCAACCATGAGAACGAACAACAGAACCCGAATAGCTGAGAAAAAGAAAAAAACTGTGAGACAGGATTTTTTTCAAGCAAGAAGTGGAAAAAAACCAAAAGAGGTACAAGGGGAGGGAAACTCCCCCAAAAGAAAAAGACATTAAAACAACAGAATGATGCCGTAAAAATCTACAATATTAGCAAATATATACTAACCAAAAATGAAGAAGCACTACTGAAAAAAGGCCTGAAATTTGCACCTACAGCAAAATTCAATAAGTTTGAGGCTTTTATTGGAGTAAAGAAATTCATGAGAAATCTATCATTAAAAAAGTATTTTTATAAAAAGATTGATAACAATAGGAACACTAACATGATTTCTCCCTCCAGTCAATTTTTACACACAGATCTGAAATGCAAATCAAAAATGCACCCACTGAATGAATATTCAGAGGCTTTCAATGCATTTCAACAAGCAACAATAAAAGATATAAGAAATCAGAAAGTCTCAAAACAAACACATAAAAACAACCTTTCCAAAGGTGAAACAGAAAAATTATATGTAGGAAGAACAATACGGCCCCTTTATAAGAGAATAAACGAACATATACGAAACATAAAGAAAAAGAATAAAGGGCACCCGCTGTCCCGACACTTCATGTAAAAGCATTCAGGACAATTATCCGGAACTTCCATTTTCGGCATTGAAATTATCCCCCCCGATCAAAGGGGAGGAAACTTTATTAACAAAATGTCGAGAGCTGAAAGTAAGTGGATTTTCAACCTCAATACCCTTGTCCCGGGGGGATTAAATAGTGAGATAGAAACATTTGCCTTTTAAAAACTTACTGTTGATAGGTGCACTTAACACCAACTGTAAGAAGTTCAAAGGTGAGGCCAAGTAGCTACATAAGGATACTTCCAAATGAGTGTAACGATCCCTGACGAAGGAGACCGTCCTTGTCTCCGAAACGCGTAGGAAATTTGTTCCTCCTTTGTTTCCGTAGCTCCAGTGGTGACGTCACCGAAGCAGACACCGGAGAACTCCGAACAGCGTCCACGCACATCCGAACGCGGTCACCGGCCAGGGCTGCTCCGGATCCGTGGCAGAAGAAGCAAAAAAGTGCACCTATCCCTTACCTTCTACCCGAGCATCGCAACAAAAGGTAAAAAATCAACTTTTTTCATATTGGAGGAGCGCGATATACACAAACTATATTTATTTACATTTTCTTATTAATACCACGATAGGAGGTATCTAGTATATTGCAGCACCGATCAGACGCAGTTGCGCCAGTAAGCACTTATCTTTATAACTCTTGCTGATAATAAGGACCTCTTTTGCAGGCAGAGGTTCTATGAGGAGGGGGAAAAAGCCATTCACCTTCTAGCCATTATGGCCGCTAACCAGAGGACAGCCACTCCTATACCAGCAATTAGGGACCCAAACGGCAAAGTAATCACCCAGACCCCCGAAATAATAGAAAGCTTTAAATCTTTTTATTCCTCCCTTTATATATCTAAGGTCAGCCCTACACAGGAGCAATTAAACAGCTTCTTAGATAGCCTTAATCTACCTAAACTAGATAGAGAACAAAGGTTGTCATTGGAAACTCTGTTTACATTGGAAGAGATAGAACTAGCATTAGACTCTATGTCCAACAATACGGTTCCAGGAATAGATGGAATTCCAGTTGAAATCTTTAAAACATTTAGAGAAACTCTTCTTCCCCGCTTACTAACTTTATATAACAAGGATTTGGACTTAAGTCACCTGTCATTGTCAATGAGGGAGGTGGTCATAGTAGTTCTCTTAAAACCAGGAAAGACCCCCTTGAAATGGACTCTTATCGTCCTATTTCACTCCTTACAGTTGATATCAAACTTGATGGCCAAAATGGCCAGGATCTCTAATGTCATCACGGCGGTCATACATACTGACCAAGCAGGATTTATGTCCAATATGTCCACAGCTATTAATCTGCGCCGGTTATATTTAAACATCCAAGCCTCCTGTAGTCACTTACTGGATGCTGCGGTCGTGTCTTTTGACGCGGCCAAGGCATTCGATAGTGTAGAATGGCCATATTTATTTGCACTATTGCGAAAGCTAGGATTTGGGCCCAAATTCCTGGGGTGGGTAAATTTATTATACTCCTCTCCAATGGCTAGACTGCAGATAAACTCACTGCTTTCCTCCCCATTTCCATTGTATAGAGGGACTCCCTAGGGGTGTCCGCTGTGGCCGCTACTATTTGCAGGTTGTAGTAGAGCCCCTGGCGGCTGCCCTGCGGTCTGCAGGAAATGTAAAAGGTTTTCAATACGGAGAGCACCAAGAGAAAGTTGCACTATATGCTGACGACCTGCTGTTGTTCCTGGACAATTGGTCCCCCTCTCTGCAAGCGGCAATAGATATAATAACATCTTTTGGTTCCCTGTCAGGCTTTATTATCAACTGGGCAAAATCGGTGGAAATGCCTTTACTTTACCCCCGTCAGGCTGTTCAAAATGGGATATAGAGTTGATGATTGCTGCCCTAGGTGCGATAGGCCTGGTGCAGATCTGATCCACCTGATGTGGAACTGCCCCAGATTACGTCGCTTTTGGCAAGAGGTTCTGGATTTGATTGATTGGACATACTCCACAGTTGTTACACGTACTCCTCTTATATGTATTCTAGGTTCTATGTCTGAGCTGCAACTGCATAAATTGACGGTGCTGCGACTGCTATATATAGCCAAGAAACGTATTGCTTTCCATTGGAAGGATAGTGCGCCTCCACGAATTTCGGAATTTATACTTAGGGCTAATTTTTTTACTAAGATTAGATAAATTTGTCTACCAAAAGCGGAACTCAATGAAGAAATTTGATGACATATGGGGGCCATGGCTTGATGCTCCAGGATTAGCTCGTCTAACCCTTACTAGAGATAGAATACTTAGTGGTAATGTAAGATAATTATTATCATCACTTAATTAAAAACAGTACGGCAGACAATGTATGCAAAGGTTTGTGACTCTCTGTCAGTAATTACTGCTATATTAATACTGGCTGTTTTATATCTGCATATATTATTGCCTGATTTACTGTACATAATGTAATATGTGTGGCCTAAAAGGTTTAAGGATATCCTGGATGGACTCTGGAAACAAATATACCCTAGCAGGAGATGTATGACATTTAGCCAAATTTGTTGGACAAAAACTTTTAGTTGCCTCTAAATTCAGAAATTGCACCCCATAACAGAATGGATAGCTCCACTCAAAAAACCATCTATGGTGGTCGGCCTGGACATGTGGTAAAGACCCGAACAATTGGGTGGAAAGATGGAAGTCATCATTGATCCATATAGTAAATATTCACCAATGGGACACCAATGGTACATATTACCAATGTGATAAAACATACCAAATGGGTAGACCCGAAATCGATGCCTTATGCGAAAATAAAAGCTATTGTTGAAAATCAGAACCTTCTTCGTGACATGAAACAATTATCATTTCTTTTGTCACACGGGGGCTTTAGAGGTATTCCATTTAAGTGTCCTCAAATATAGGCCAAAAAGCATTAATTTCTTTTATGATCCTATGGCTGCACGGACAACACTAGCTGTGCTAGACCATAACAGAAATGTAGACAGAGTTCAGGCAGTATTGCATAGATATGATACAGAAGAAGAAAATCAAGGTAACAGACGATTTTGTTTGGAATATTCTAAAGGCCGAAAAGCCTGGGTTATAAAAACTCCGGGTCTCAGGAATTTCTAAAAAATATTTTACACAAAATAGTACTCCAAAGGAGAAAGGGAGACCAACTGGGTAAGCATGTTACTTTCGCTTCCAAAAAACATAGCTCCAATAGAGAGACATTCACGTCAGGAAATGATACAGAAATTAAATTCTAGGTTTTAAAAGAAAATGAGAATTATAGTATTTAGAAATACTGAAGGACTTTTCAGCCCCCTCCATATGACTAGGATGTCGTCAATATATCTGACCCCCAACTCCACCCTCCAAAATATTGGTATCTACCTTGACAAGATCTTACACCCCTTTGTCCGTTCCCGTCCATCATATATACAGGATATGGCCTATCTAATACCTATAATTGATGGGATTACAATTGAGGAGGGATGTATTCTATGCTCAATTGATGTTGAAGCCCTATACTCATCGATTCCGCATATCTTTGGCTTGAAGGGAGTTGAACATTTTCTGAGCTCCAGGGGTAACCAGTTCAATCCCCACAATAAATTTATCCTGGAACTTATTAGTTTCCTTCTGACCCACAACTTCTTCCTCTTTGACCGAAAATACTAACATCAGCTCAGGGGCACAGCCATGGGTAATCCATGTGCACCAATTTATGCCAACTTGCTCCTGGGCTGGTGGGAGGAAACCATGTTGTTTAGCAAAGAACGGGCACAAATGGTTGAGAGGGTGGAGTTGTGGGTCAGAAATATTGACTATTTTCTGGTCATATGGAGGGGGGATGAAAAGTCCTTCAGTGATTTTGTGAAAGAACTAAATAACAATGAGATCCATGTGGGCTTCACATTTGAAGTCGGCAGAAGGACCCTCCCTTTCCTGGATTTAGAGATCAACAGAGAAAGGAGTGGAGAAGTGAGCACAAAGGTTTACAGAAAACCTACTTCCACCAATGCAGTCCTAAGATGGGAGAGCCATCATCCTCTACGTCTAAGGAATGGCATACCCAGGGGCCAATATTATAGACCAAGAAGGAATTGTTCAACTATGGAGGAATTCAAGATCCAGGCCAAAGACCTCAGGATACGAGGTAGGAGGTAGGAAAGGTAGATCATTAAAAGATCGTCAGTCCAAAGTAATTTTATAGCCCCCCAAACACAACATGGCTGAATAAAAACACCCCGACTGGGAATTTCAAATGCGGTGGATGTATTGCTTGCACGTATATGCAAATAAGCAAGACCTTCACCTCTACAAACACAGGAAGTAATTGTGAGGTTAAACACTTTATTAACTGCAAAACGAGAGGGGTTGTCTACAATATGACATGCAGATGTGGGATGGAGTATATAGGGAAGACCAATAGGGAATTGAGGAGACGTATAGGGGAACACCTATTGAATATTGACAAAAACAACAATACATCAATAGCAAGACATATAAATCAAAAACATGAAGGTGACACATTGGCTATATCTTTCATGGGTATTAATATAATGAAACAGCCACCAAGAGGGAGTGACTGGGAACTAATGACCTTACAAAAGGAGTCATATTGGATTTTGGAGTTACAAACAGTAAGCCCCAACGGACTGAATGAACAATTGAGTTTTAAGTGCTTTCTATAATATCTTCAAGATGGCTCTGTTAGAGACTCATTGGGGCAGCCCAGTTTCAAAGTAATAAGTATATGATGAATCAATAACAATCAATCAGATATTACAGGCTGTGATTGGACATTCTGGTCCAACTAGATACCACCTTAGATAGAGGTGACATCTTACATTTACACCCATAGGAACAAAACAATTAAAGGGTATGTAGAACCTATATATATTCCCCATACACATACATTCTTCCGATCTGTGGAAGTGGCATATCACAATTATACGGAAGAGGGGAGTATTCTTTTATTATCACTTCAATGTTATGAGGAAAAGTTGTAAATTAACTATGTTTTGTTAGCACTTTGAGCCAATATAAATGTTTTTGTGGTTGAGATATTCCTTTTATATACAAAGGTTGGTTGAATTTATATGCAGGGATGTACCGTGTAATTGTCTTTATGTCTGCTAGATGGTACAGTGCAGGCGCACTGACCTGTACAACAAAACACATTTGTTTTTTGGCACGATGCCGCGCGACACATTTGTTTTGGCGCGCACCTTCAAACACATCTTATGGATTAGACAAGGTCACTTCCGGTGGCGTCCGAAAACAACATGAAAACATTACAACCAGGTAAAAATCCCTAAACACCCATTAGCAGACTTCTAGGTGGGGCTTATTATATATATAAGGAAAGTCGCCTCAATAGGCTAATGCTCACTAGCCAGGAATACCACTCAGAAAATGAGTACTTAATCTCTCTGGGGGAACAACTAAGGAAGGCCTGTGTGTGACCTTAATTCAGATTCCAAATGTTGCCCCAGATATGTTTCTATCTCCCCCCTTGGAGTTTTCTAGTCCTAACTAGACCCCTGATGATTCACCCCAACTGGTGATGAAACACGTAGGGAAGGGAAGGACGGGGAGCACTTTTTTGGTTAAACCCTTTAGGGCAAGACAGTACACTGATCTAGGGATGACATGGGTATTGTCCTTGTCAGGACGGGAGCAATCAGGGCTTTAGGGGCCGCATAGTGTTGAGGGCAAATTCATACAAGTGTCCCCCTTTCAGGTCTCCTTTCAGGGATACATATCCTGAAGCCTGACACCCGACTTGGTAAGATTGCTCTATTTTTTAATCTTTTTGTGCCTGTTTTGTATTTGTACTTAGGAAGTGATCCCACATGCCCCTAACCCCTTCCCCTATCTGATGTGAAAAATAATAGTTGAGCCCACCCTGCATTCAGAAATACTGATACCATAATGATATAAAAAAAAAAAAAATAAATAAATAAAAGATTTGTAGTTTCCTATGTTCCACAAAAAAATCTGTTTCCACTATTCTATGGCGTACTCCTGCAGGAGGTGATGTATTTGAGCGAGCAGGCACTTACACAGATATGTACAAACATGCCCACTCTGCTATATCTGGCATGTGCCTATGTTCACATGTAAAACATGTGGGAGGGACTTCTTTCTATACTCCTCCTCCAGAGGCTAGTTTCACCCCTAATAATGAACTAATCCTTTCATTACTTCATCTGGTTATCCAAATAATACATTCGCTCTATTGTACAATAATGTGTGTTGGACTGTACTAATGAGGGAGGACAAATTTATATGTTTTACATCATTGAAAAAGAATTCATTGACATATTTCTATATTTTTTTTTCATAATGATTAACTCAGACAGTGAACAATACCTGGAAGAAAGTGTGATAGAAGTAATAGAAATATCTTCTGAAAGCACAGAGTTAAATAGATTTCCATTACAGCTTGAAGTCAATTAATACTGCACACTACAGTGACTATTGTCAGGCTTGCAGGTGTGGATCCTCTGGACCACTGCAAACGATGACGTAAGCCACTACCTGAGACCGGAGTCTAAGCGGTACCTGGTTTTCACCAGAGCCTGCCGCAAGGCGGGTTAGACAAGCAGCGGCGTGGTACCACCAGGTCGTTCCTCAGGCGTGACTTGTCTGCAGTGGCGGCCAAGGTAGAAATACAGAGACGGCAGACAATCTCGTGGTTGAAGGCAGGCACAAGGTCAGGGCAGGCGGCAGAGGTGCAACGTCAGAGTCCGGTCCAGAGTCAGCAACAGGAGGTCTAAGCAGAAGGGTACGGGAACACAGCACACAGGACAGCAGCACGGAGGAACACTGGTACACGGGAACACGGAGGAGCTCAGGTAACACAGGAACACGGAGGAGGTCAGGTAACTCTGGAACACGGAGGAGGTCAGGTACACAGGAGACACAGGAACGCAGAAGACACAGGAACACAGGAATCGCAGGCAAATCACAAAATAGCTTTCTCTCAGGCTGTGAGGCACAAAGATACGGCAAGGGCTTGCAGGAAGAGGCAGGCTTATATAGAATTAGTCAAATGGCCAGCGCCAATTAATGGCGCACTGGCCCTTTAAATCTTAGCGAGCCGGCACGCACGAGGAAGGTGAGAGAAGCCGGCCACCGGACCCCGGGGAGGCACGGGTGCACCCGTGATCCGAGACAGGGATTGCGGGAGCACCCGTGACAACTATTTGTTATTTTTATGACCTTGTTTTTGTATTAGATTAGAGAAATGAATTAAAACTGAATTAGGATTTTCGATCTTCAAGGGAAGTCTGTTGCAGACATATTCAAACAAAAGCAACAAATGACCCTGTATGGATAAACTTTATTTTTTCAAATCACCAAGTATACTATTTATAAAAGTTAAAAGATTGGTAATTGGTCCCCTCTGTCCCTTCAATAGAATATTAATTGACCCAGATGTCATGACTCCAGCGTCCATGAGTCTGCGCCATGTGTCTTAAATGGCTACTTAAAGGAAACCTACCATTTGATTTGATGCATTATGAAGCAAACATACCTTGAAAATGCTGTAGGTACACTGATGCAGGATCATATCTTGGTTAATCCCTGTGCTGAGTGGTTTTGCTGGTAAAACAGATATAACATTATGATGAAGCTCTGTCACTTCTATGGCTGGTTCAGTGCTTGCTTTCCCACTTCTCATAGCATGAGAGTTTCTCTCTGCAGAAGATGATTATGCAATCAGTTTTCTCACTGCCAGACAGAATAATATATTGCTGCACCATCCACCAACTGCTGTGTATGAGTGATCCAGCTCAGATTGATTAGTGCTAGTGTTGACTAGTAATGCTTGGTCATGCTTTACTTAGCAGCCATTTGTAATTCCAAGCTGTGTTACATGCTGACCCAGCTTTCCCAAGGTGGGGAAAATGTTATAATTATTTTTTCAGCAAAACCACTCAGCTCAGGGATTAACCAAGATATGACCCTGCATCAGTGTAGCAACACCATTCTCAATGTAGGTTTGCTTCATAACGCATCATATAAAATGGTAGGTTTCCTTTAAGAACATGACAAAATTATACTTCAAAGAAAACTTAGTCATAAAGCAAATATTTCAAGTTCTGGTCAACGAATCCGGATCAGCATCCCCTTATAGTCGAAGGATTTCGGAGTTGGGGAGCCCAGAAAATGGCTATTAGACAACTGGGCAAACATTTCATAATGGTGTTTGGTATTGTTATATTTGTTAATTCATGCTGGGAAATGTGGTGGGCATGTCTTCTTATCGGGGGACTCTTGGAAAAAAATATAACATATTTTGGGAATATGTCCCTGACTTTCACCTTTATTCAGGTGTAGCCACACCCCTCTCACATTACAAAGGGGGCGATCAGGTGTTTAGTTAAAAGTAACCATAGAATTCTTGTTATCTACGGGGAATGCATTTTCATTGGTTTTCTCCACCGCGAATCTCTATGCCAATACAATTAGTAACAGGTCTGTCTTTTCTTTATTTTATCCCTGTTATGTATGTCTGTTATTTCACCTTTTTTGTAACTATTACGCATTGTGCCTATTTTGCATATTAAATAGTACTTTAATACGTTTTTCCTTGTGCTCTGTACCGTGAATTACTGCTAACCTGTGTTACCTTGTGTGTGTTTGTATGCTAACAGTAGCTATAGGCAGTGTGTGTCTGTGCTAGTAGTAGCTATAGACAGTGTAGGTCCAGGTGATCTGTACGGCACCTAGAAGAGTGTGTATCTGGGTGGATGTGAAGGCAGCGACAAGTAAAATGGACAAAACGGGTGACTGTATCGGGGTGCAGAGTGGCTCTGTGCAGTAGCATTCCATAGGCACGTAAGTGGTAGGGGGGTACATAGTGTGGTTGTGGTCCTCCTGGCCTGTGCATGTGTAGTGTCTGGGATTCGGATGCGTTTGGAGTGGCTATGCTGTTTGCTGGGGAAGCAGGAATTACCGTAAGGACACCATTTTGTGTGACTGGGCGTAGCTTAAAGGGGTATTCTCATATGGGCATTAACATTCAGTTTGATTAATCTGCCATTAATAAACATTTCTTCAATTGGATGTTATTAAAAAAAATGTTCCCGTGTGAAGATAATTTTCCATAAATGTAGTCATTTTGTCCCTTAGAAACAAGATGGCTTCCTCGGATACGGCCACCTCTGCTGGAGTGAGTGCACAAAGAAACAAAAGGTTATTGTATATGAAATGTCCGGTAGTTATGTCACACAGCCGTCCTGTGGTAATGATTGCTGAATCCTGGTGGTCCGGCAGGACTCTATAGCGCATGTCTGGCCACCGCTGCCAGAGTGTGACGTGGTCGTATCCGAGGAAGTTATCTCGTTTCTAAGGGACAACATGACTACATTTATGAGAAATTATCTTCACACAGGATCATTTTTTTTAATAACATCCAATTGAAGAAATGTTTATATATGGCAGATTAATGAAACTGAATGTGAATGCCGAGACGAGAATACCCCTTTAAGGGCTAATTTGCCTGGTTCCCTGGCGTAAGTGCACCCCTCTGGTGAGTGGGGTTTGTGACACTTACTATCAATGATCTATTCTAATAACTAAAACCGTAGGGTAGTTTACAACTTTTTGTATTTTTCTCTTAACCCCTTATCACCGACACTAGTTTTCAGCTCAATGACCAGTCTCGATTTTTCAAATCTGACATGTCTCACGATAATTGGAACAAGAAAACAAAGAGGGGAGGGTAAGCGAGTAGGTGTCACATCCAAAATATACTAATCAGATCCAGAGAAGAAAAACAGCGGATGTGTAGAAAATATCAATTTATTAATTCATAAACAAGACAATAAAAACATTTAAAAACCCAATGAAGGGAATGACAAACATAAAGGACTCTCCTCAATAAGGTATTCCTCACGTAAATGACAAAACAAAAATAGAAAAAATGAACAAGGCTGTCAATTAGATATATATATACACATCATCCCAATAATGGGGTCCAAATAATGCTTAAGAAAAGATTATATACAATTAAAGTGCATCGTGGATTCAATCACAGACAGTTTCACTACAACAATGTAATATAAAACACAAAGATGATAGTGCACAAATAAAGTGCTGTGTGCAGAGTAATAGCAGCCAAGAGAACATAAGGGAGTAGGTTCAAGTGAATAAAACAGAAAGTAAATGCATCATATTACCTAGTATAATGTATGAGGGGGAGAGCCCACGGATGCCCCACGCGTATCGCCCGTCTGGCGGGCTTCCTCAGGGGATAAGGACAGGGAAATGAACCCAGGTATTTAAATGGTCTAGCCCCGCCCCCAGGGGAAGGGGGGGAGGGGTTTTGGTTGCCGTGCCGCGCCGCCTCCCGCATAGTGAATTCATATCAAATAGTAAGGACACCATTTTGTGTGACTGGGCGTAGCTTAAGGGCTAATTTGCCTGGTTCCCTGGCGTAAGTGCACCCCTCTGGTGAGTGGGGTTTGTGACACTTACTATCAATTATCTATTCTAATAACTAAAACCGTAGGGTAGTTTACAACTTTTTGTATTTTTATCTTAACCCCTTATCACCGACACTAGTTTTCAGCTCAATGACCAGCCTCGATTTTTCAAATCTGACATGTCTCACGATAATTGGTTATAACTTCGGAACGCTTTAACATATCCCGGTGATTTTGAGAATGTTTTCTCGTGACACATTGTACTTCATGTTAGTTATAAAATTTAAGTGATACGTTTTGCGATTCGTTCTGAAAAAAAGTGAAAATTTGGCAAAAGTTTGTAAAAATTCTTCATTTTCCAAGTTTGAAATGTTCTGCTTTCCACATAGGAAGTAAAACTACCCAAAAAGCTTGATAAATTACATTTACGGAATGTCTGCTTTATGTTGGGATGATATTTTATGCATCCTCTCACTTTTCTAGGATGTTATGAGGTGCAGAACTTTAGGTGCGATTTTTCTCATTTTCATGAAAATTGCCAAAACTCACATTTTGAGGGAAAACTCAGCTTCCAAGTGACTTTGTAAGGCCTAAATAATAGTAACACCCCATAAATTACCCCACTATAGAAACTTCACCCCTCAACGTATGTAAAACAACTTCTATTAAGTCCATTAACCCTTTAAGTGTTTCACATGGGTTAAAACAATATGGACCTGTGATTTAGAAACTATGGAATTTTTTTGGAAAATACATTCATTTAGGCCAAACTGACAGTTTCAGAATAAATTAAATGATGAAACGCACTGCAACGTTTGATGCCCAATTCCTCCAGAGTGTACTGATACCACATATGTGGTGGTAAACTTCTGTACGGGCGCACGGCCGAGTATAGAATGAATGGAGGCGCCATTCACTGCAGATTTGTATTGCCACATTGTACTACCTATACATTTATTTTTTTTGGTAATGCAAACATATGAGGCTTATTTTTTACGGGATGAGATACAATGTATAGATAATTCATTTAGGGGGGTCTATAGCTTATTCATGAGATTTTATTAACTATTTCAAGGGGGACACAAACAAAATCATCAATTTTTATTTTGGATTTTTAGCATTTTTTTTCCCCCCGTTCACCGTAATGTAAAAATAATATTTTATCTTTATTCTCTGGTTCACTACGATTGCGGTGATACCTCATTTATATAGTTTTTCTTATCTTTGCTCAATTTTCCTGAGCAAAACCAATATTGGAGAATATCGCATTGTTTTTACTATTGACAACTTTTGTATTTTTATGTTGTCAGACCTGGTTGAGGGCTTATTTTTTGCGAAAAGAGTTGTTCTTTTCAGTCGTATCATATTAGGGAACGTAGCTTTTTTTGATCACTTTTTAGAACATTTTTTGTGATTGTGTTTGATGAAAAATTGTATATTACGGGAAGTTTTTCGTAGTTTTTTTTTTCATTGTTCACCGAGCGGGTTCAATATTGATTTAGATTTATTGTACAGATTAATACGGACGCGGTGATACCAAATATGTATGTTTTTGTGTTTTATTTACTGTATTTGCATTTTATGTGTTACTGGGGAGATTATGGGACTTTTATTTTATTTATTTATTTATTTAATTATATTATAAAAAGATTTAATTTATTTTTTAACTTTTTTACATTTTCTACTTCTTGGCTTGAATAAGCGATCATCCGATCGCTTATTCAAGCCTTTACACTGCAATACACTTGTATTGCAGTGTGTAGTGTAAGTAACTGAACATGCTGCGCATGCTCAGTTACTTACAGCCGGGTCCTGCCAGGAAGGCAGGACCCGGCGAGAAGAGGAGCCAACAGCCTCGGGTCACTCGTCAGGACCCGGGGCAGCGGCAGGAGGGATCGGATCCCCCGGTAAGCACACCGGGGGGGTCCGATCCACGGGGGACACACTTGCACACCGCGGTCATGCTTGACCGCGGCGTGTAAGGGGTTAAACACCCGGGATCGGAGTTTATCCGATCCCGGGTGTTAGTGCCGGGTCTGGGCTGTGATATCACAGCCCGACACCGGCACTATACTGACCCGATGTCCCGAAATCTTCTTCTGACACGGCGCCGTAGAAAGGCGTCGCGTCAGAAGAAGTACCCTTAATGACCGACGTAGAATCCCGATAGGGCGGTCATTAAGGGGTTAAGGAATTTAAGTCATTATTGATGCAGTTGCATAGTACAGTTAACCCCTTAAGGACGGAGGGTTTTTCGGCTCATTTCTCGCTCTCCAACTTCAAAAATCCATAACTTTTTCATTTTTACATGTACAGACCTGTGTGAGGGCTTATTTTGTGCGTAACAAATTTTACTTTCCCGTAATGTTATTTATTTTAACATGCCGTGTACTGCGAAGCTGAAAAAAAATTCCAAATGTGGAAAAATTTAAAAAAAACGTCACGTTCTTGTGGGCTCAGTTTTTACGACTTTCACTCTTCACTCCAAATAACAGGCCTACTTTATTCTTTGGTTCGGTGCGATCGTGGTGATACCAAATTTATACAGGTTTTATTGTGTTTTAATACATTTTCAAAAATTAAAAGAACGTGTACAAAAAAGAAAAAAAATTTTTTGCCATCTTCTGACGCTAATAACTTTTTCATACTTTGGTGCACGGAAATGTGTGAGGGGTCATTTTTTGTGAAATGAGGCGATGTTTTCATTGCTACCATTTTGAGGTCTGTGCGACATTTTGATCATTTTTTATTTCATTTTTTATGTTATGTAAAAAGGTGTAAAAGTCGCATTTCGGACATTTGGGTGCCATTTCCCGTCTCGGAGGTCACCGCCGGCCGTAACCGTTTTTATATTTTGATAGATCGAGCATTTTGGGATGCGGCGATACCTAATATGTTTGTGATTTTTACTGTTTATTATGTTTTATATCAGTTCTAGGGAAAGGGGGGTGATTTGAATTTTTAATATTTTATTAATTTTTTTCATTTTTTAAACTTTTTTTTTTCACTATTTTTTAGACCATCTAGGGTACATTAACCCTAGATGGTCAGATCGCTGCTACCATATACTGCAATACTTCTGTATTGCAATATATGGCATTTTTGCAGCACATTCATTACAATGAGCCACTGACTCATTGTAACGAATCTGCAGATACCAGATAGTCTCGGGTCAAACGAAGACCCGAGGCTACCATGGCAACCGATCGCCGGCCCCCCATGACGTTCGGGGGCGCGGCGATCGCAAAAAAGATGGCGGCGCCCGCGGCCCGCCGTCTTTTAAATGCCGTCGGCGACTTTGCCGTCGGCAACGGAGGGGTTAATAGCCGCGGTCGGTGCTAGCGGTGGGGGTTTTATGCAATATGCAAAAACCCCCACCTTTGTATGAAGAGGACTCAGCCCGTGAGCCCTCTTCATACACTCCTTATACCTCTACCGTAGCTCTACGGCGCAGAGCGTTAAGGGGTTAAAGAAGAAAAATAAGAACATCCTCATTGTTTTCAAAATGACCCACAGTGCGACTGTCGACTGTTGACAATGCTGGACGATTCAACAACAGTCAATGCAGAGAAGTCAATGAGCTTCAGAAATATGTTAGGATCTCATTGTGTAACCCTGAGTTCCTCCAGTATATAGAGGCAGAGGACTTTCTGGAGAGGGTACTAAAGGTACTAAAGATTAGTACTAAACTTAATGAGAGACAATTTTATTAAAATAGAAATCTGTGAGTATTATCATCAATGCAAACCATCCCCCCCCAACACCCACAAAAAAATATGTGAAAATATTTTTTCATTGGATTCGGGGTGGACGTGGTATAGAACTTTTTTTCAAATATAAGTGACCTAACCTTCACAAATAAAGTTTTTACCTTTGGATTCAATGGGTTATTTTAACCACTTCACACAACAGGATGTACTAAGTTCTGGTGCTGCACAGGGGTGTATGGAGAGAGCTCACAGGCTGAGCTCTCTCGATACACCACAGATGTCCGATGTATAATATAGCTGACAATTGTCTGTTACTGGCGCGGTCACCTAACATTGCTCACTTTGGACGCTGGCAACTTGGATGGCCCATTGCTTCCCCTGTGACGTGGCAATAGATACTTGTAGGCTTGCCATGTATAATCTCCAATAGCCTGTACATTACAGGTTATTAGAGATCATCATTAAAATTGTTATATATTACAATATAGTAGTATTGCAGTGCATAGTATGAACAATCAGACCCTCTAGGGTTAAAGTACCCTAGAGAGTCTGAAATAATGGTAACATTTAAAAAAATATATATTAAATAAATCCATTAATTTAAAAAAAGGTTTAAATACCCTCTTTCCCTAAAACACATATAAAAATGAACATTAAAAATCATAAACATGTTAGGTATCACCACGTCCCAAAATGTCCTTTGTAGCGAAATATGAAAAAGAATTTGTTTTCCGGCTCTGCAGTAGATTGCATGAAATACTGTATATACTCGAGTATAAGCCGAGGCCCCTAATTTTACCACCAAAACTGGGAAAACAAGTATAAGCTGAGGGTGGGAAATGCATTGGTCACAACCTCCCAGTAAACAGCCAGCCAGCCCCCTGTAGTATACAGCCAGCCCCCTGTAGTATAAAGCCAGCCAGCCCCCTTTAGTAGCCAGTCACCTCCATATGGTAGCCAGCCAGCCCCCTTAGTATACAGTCAGCCCTCAGTTTGCCCAGCACTTTAAAAAAATAAACTTACCTACTCACCCTCAGGTGTTTGTCAGGGCTCCTCTTCTGTTGGTGCTGAAAAACTTGGCTTATACACGAGTATATATGGTAATCAACAATAAAAAGTACAGTTTGTCCCACAGATAACAAGCCCTCAAGCATATCTGTAAAAGTAAAAAAGTTGTAGCTTTTGAAATGAGGGGAGTAAAAAACTGAAACACAAAAACAAACAAGGTGCTAAGTCCCGTAAGGATTAAAAGAACTGTTTTGTAGAATGTTTGGTAAAGCAACAAAATTGGTAAAGGTCTTTTCATAGTATCTTCACAAATGGCCTCTGCGCCACGTTAGTGGGCGTTGCAGCCCTGAAATAATCGCAAATGCTAGTTTATTGCTAGCACTTTCGATTATTTAGCCCTCTTCACGCACGAGCGCCGGGGTATGATAAATATCCTCCAAAGTAGTAACAACATTACCGTATATACTCGAGTATAAGCCGACCCGAGTATAAGCCGAGACCCCTAATTTTACCACCAAAAACTGGAAAAACCTATTGACTCGAGTATAAGCCGAGGGTGTAGTATACAGCCAGCCAGCCCCCTGTAGTATACAGCCAGCCTGCCCCAAGTAGTACACAGCCTGCCCCCAAGTAGTACACAGCCTGCCCCCAAGTAGTACACAGCCTGCCCCCAAGTAGTACACAGCCTGCCCCCAAGTAGTATACAGCCTGCCCCAATAGTAGTATACAGCCTGCCCCAATAGTAGTATACAGCCTGCCCCAATAGCAGTATACAGCCTGCCCCAATAGCAGTATACAGCCTGCCCCAATAGCAGTATACAGCCTGCCCCAATAGCAGTATACAGCCTGCCCCAATAGCAGTATACAGCCTGCCCCAATAGCAGTATACAGCCTGCCCCAATAGCAGTATACAGCCTGCCCCAATAGTAGCATACAGCCTGCCCCAATAGTAGTATACAGCCTGCCCCAATAGTAGTATACAGCCTGCCCCCAGTATGCCAAGTGAATAAAAAAAACAAACTTAATACTCACCCTCCGACGATACTCACCTTTGATGCTCCCTGTCAGCGGCGGTGGCTCCCGGTCCTGGCGGCGGCTTCCGAACCTCGGTGACAGCTCCCCTCTTCTTTCTTCACTGGCGGCTCCCGGTCTCTTTTCTTTTTCACTAGCCAGCAGTCGCGTCCATGCGACTTGCCGGCGGGCGCACACTATGATGCGGCAGTGTCGCCGCCGATGACGTCATCAGCGGCGACAGCGCCGCATCATAGTGTGCGCCCGCCCGCAGATCGCATGGACGCGACTGCCGGCTAGTGAGGAAAGAAAAGAGACCGGGAGCCGCCAGTGAAGAAAGAAGAGGGGAGCGGAGCCGCTGCCAAGAATCGGGAGCTGCCGCCGAGGATCCGGACACCGGAGGGTGAGTATTATTATTTTTTTTTTGCCCCTTTATGTTTGCCCCTTAGTTGACTCGTGTATAAGCCGAGGTGAGGTTTTTCAGCACATTTTTTGTGCTGAAAATCTTGGCTTATACACGAGTATATACGGTATATGTAATTTATTAGAAATCTCCACCAAAAATTTCTTACACCAAATTCATTTCATTTTTAGGGATTTTCGTCTAACAGCTTACAACTCTCATCAGCATAGGATTCGTATTCCTTGGATTGGGAAATAGAATTCCGAAACCATCATGTGTGGTAAATCAAATCCGAAGTAAATACTAGGATCCAAATGGAAGATACACAGGATTTAAATGGCATTCTGGAAATCCTGCCTCAGAAATACCAAATGAACTAAATTTCTGAAATGTTATTAATCATTAATTAATTATTAATTTTTTTTTTTACGATTTTGTTAGAATAAAAGGTCAAGAGTTGTTTACAAAATATTATAACATAAAAAGTTTAATCCAAAAAATTTGGAAAACAAACTGTCATTTTAAATTTTCAAAAAATTACAATTCCAAATAAATTACAGAAAGAGACATTGGGGCAGATTTACTTACCCGGTCCATTCGCGATCCAGCGGCGCATTCTCTGCGTTGGATTCGGGTCCGGCCGGGATTCATTAAGGTAGTTCCTCCGACGTCCACCAGGTGGCGCTGCTGCGCTGAAGAGCATCGGAACACACTCAAGTTCACCGGCCTTTTCCTAGGGAAGGTAAGTGCAAGCTCCGCGACACTTGTTTTTTTTTAAATGCAGTGGTTTTTCGGAATCCGTTGGGTTTTCGTTCGGCCACGCCCCCCGATTTCCGTTGCGTGCATGCCAGCACCGATGCGCCACAATCCCGGGGCAATTCAGGGGAAATCGGCGCAAATCAGATATATTCGGGTAACACATCGGGAAACCGCAAATCGGGCCCTTAGTAAATAACCCCCATTGTATTTGAAAGCATGTCTCAACAAGTTGAAATGCTCAAACCAGGACTTGTGTCTGGCAATCATTTCTTCCTTGTTAGGGTGTGCCCTATAATTTCAGGATAGTCCAGTGTTCTTGATGACTATGAGAAAGCTTTCTCCCCCTTCACCATTGAAACTGCGTCTTTCATGATATACTATAAGAAATCCTGGTAGGTGGGTTCATACAGGTTCTTAACCACCCAATCTTTTCTTCCCTTTATATATTCAAGGCCGATCCTTTCATTGCGTTCTGGATTTTTACTATAATTTGAACTTTTAACCACACACCTCACTTGGTTCACATTATAGTTGTGATCAAAGGATGACAATAGGGTATGAGCAACCATAGAGTCTATAAAATAATGCAGTCTATTAGGCCCGTATTTGAGGCAAGTGCTGTGGTAAATCTCTAGATCTCTTGTGTGACAAAAGTTGGAAATATGCTGGAGATCGTTCAAAAAATTCTAGTAAAATGTTCATGGGCTGATGAAGGAGTCTAAATACATTTAGTATTTGAAAACTTGTCTTCCTGTAGTGTTGGGTGTTGACTTGTATTATATTCATTGCAATTGTTCCATTTCTGTATATTTGTCACATGTAAAATGACAGATTTCCATTTAACCACCAATAGGGCAGTGTACAGTACTTCTTAGAGGGTCATATCTATCTTTGGATGGTTGCACATAATGTGATCTTGTGGGTGGCATACAATAATACTTCTAAGTCTTTATTATATTAGATGTTTTCTTTTGCATATATTCGCGTATAATCAAATGTCTGTATGGATGCTGAATCTAATGTTAATATCCAAACTGACTTCACAGTCTTTATATTTGTTTGCATCATACTTTACATCTGTATATTTAAGGTTATCATTTGTTGATACATGATTTCAACTCACTAAGCTTATTATTTATAAAGAATTATGCTCCGTTGGAGAAACTGTTGGCCAATGTTGCATATTAAAATACAGTACTACACTTTGTATGAGCAAAAATAGTCCTATTTGCTCCATCTGTAATATGCACTTAGTTACTTTAACCCCTAAAGGACCAGGCCCTTTTTCGTTTTTGCTTCTTTATTTTTCACTCCCCACCGTCAAAAATCTATATCTTTTTTGTTTTTCCATGTAGAGAGCTGTGTGATGGCTTGTTTTCTGCGTAACAAATTGCCCTTCATAGTGATGGTATTAAATATTCTATGCCATATACTTGGAAGCAGGAAAAAAATTCTGAATGCAGTAAAAATTATGAAAAAACACATTTACGCCATTTCTTGTGGGCTTGGATTTTATGTCTTTCACTGTGCGCCCTAAATGACATGTCTACTTCATTCATTGGGTCAATTCGATCACGTGGATACCAAATTTGTATAGGTTTTATAATGTTTTCATACATGTACAAAAGTTAAAACCTCCTGTACAAAAAAAAATTCTTCATTTTGCTGTCTTCTTGCGCTAATAACTTTTTCATACTTTGGTGTACAGAGCTGTGGGCAGTATCATTTTTTGCTCATCCCGTGAGCCCTCTTCATACAGGATTAGAATCAAATACGGAACTGGGGTCTCAACAGGAAATCACACAAAGAACGCAGGGCAGCAGGGAACAAGCTTTTTCAACAGCACAAGGCACGAAGATTCGGCAGGGTGGGCGGAGAGAAGCTGGGTCAAATAGGATTCTGGGTAAGGCCCGTGACAATTAACGTGGCATACAGACAGGTACGCATGCACAGCCGTGGACCTGGAAGCAGGAGCGAGGCCTGGTGAGTAGCAGGGGCACGGGAGCACACGGAGAGCCACGGGTGAGCCGGTGCAACCTGGGACATGGGTCGCTGGAACAACCGTGACACATGCTACTATGATGCAATTATGAGGGGGCACAGAGTTCAATCGGGTTTATCTAAGCGAATAGCTTAGGCATGCGCATTGAGTAGGTCTATGGAACTTGAGCTTGTTTGCTCACGAGGTGCATTAGGACGGAAATACTAGCGCATGCGTATTCAGTGGTGTATAAGCGATCTGGTATTTCCTACTTCCGGGACAAGCTGCATGTTTTTGAAACTGGGCAGGGGGGACCCCCACCGTTTATATATATTGACCATCCACACTGACTCCAATTACTTTTTCCCCTGATGAAGTCACTTTGAGTGACGGAACGTGTGAGGGGTACCCACACCCTAGCTGCGTACGGTATATTGTTCCATGTAGTGTTAGATTTTATTCGCATATAGGTTTATTGTATTGTTTTTGGTTCAATGAACTGGTTGTATATAGGGATAAAGAGGCCTCTCATTATACCATATGTATTATTTAAATTACTAACAAGAATTATTTATACACTTTTCTAAGGCAGCAAAGAGTTTTAGGGTGAATACATTTGATTCTCCTTATGGAGTTTTCTTAGTGTATGTGAATACACTTTCTAATTGTTTTTAAATGTATTGTCTGGTTGTCTTTGGATTTGTAATAAAATAATTGCTTGAATTCTTGAAATATTAAGGCTAAATTGTGAAAGATTTCTTGTCTTTGTTCATATAGTGACCTTTCAATGCCATGTTCTCTTTGACTAGGCAGTTTATTATTAATTAATATTTTTATACAAAACTCTTTGGTAGTGTATGTACTATGCTCGGTAGGTACTCGGAGGGTTGCTAAAAAAGGGTGGTTATATATGTAACCACTGATTCTAGAAAATGTAAAATGTGCCAAAACAATGGGGGAAATTTATTAATCAACTGCACCAGATTTCTGGAATATTTCAGCCAAAAAATATCTAAAAAATAGACTGCGTGTGCCAAAAATAAAGATGATGCACCACAGTTCAGACCAGTTAAAACAAGGTCTTAAAGTAGAACAGATTCATCATCACAATGATAAGCAAAAGACTAGTGATATCAGAGTCTGCGACACATAGGTCTTGAATGCTGTGCACCACATTTATCAACAGTTCTGTGCTTGCTACAACAAAAGGTTATAGGCTATAATCAGTGGGGGAAATTTATCATACCTTGTATGCCAGTTTTTTGTTTACAACAAATGAAAATGGGCAGTTCCTGGAGCCCAGTCAGAATATTGCACCTCTTTGCCCCTGTAGCACTCTCATGCCACCTCACAAATTTACTATAACTTCTGCCAGAATACATGTGCTGCACCAGACTGGAACACAATGGGTCAAGGACTACCGATCTACTAACCGAACAGCAGGCATCAGCACTGTAAAAGGTTTTACGGTGCTGGCGCTGCAGTTCGGCTGGGACTCATTGCCTCATATTTCACCATAATACAAGGACTCTCCCTTTATGCTATTATATGATCTGGCAAGCTCTGTGCTGCTCTGTGTAATCCGTGTGCGCTATATAAATAAAGGAATTATTATTATTATTTATGCTATAAGAGTTATCCTCCAGCGTTGGGCTCATTATACATCTAGTTCTGTATAAGGCTGTTTTAAGTTCTTATTTTTGCAGTCCATGTGCCCTGTTTTCAGTCCAAGGAATCTGACCAACACATTCATATCCAGGGGAGCTTAGCGCGCGTTCAGTTTGCAAACACAACACTAGTGCCCCTGGGATTGGGCCTAAGCTATAAAGGTACTGTCCCACGTTGCGTTTTGGCTGCGTTTTCAAAGGCAGACCAAAGCGCACCCCCCGGGGCGGGCCGTGGCCCGATCGCATTGGCGTTTCTATGGAAGCGCCTACAATCGGGAACGAGCCGTCTGTGTTTTGCATTAAAGTAACGCAAAACACCAGCGGCTTGTTCACGATCGGAGGCGTTTCCACCCGGTGGGTGCGGTTTGGTCTGCGTTTGCAAAAGCAGCCAAAACACAACGTGGGACAGCGCCCTAAAAGACTCCGGGTGGTGGTTACAGATCACAAGTATATCTAGAAACACATATAACATTGGGCGGAGGCATGCCCCTGAGCGCTAGTATTGCGTTCGTAAATGCAACACAAGCGCTGCATGTGAACATGCCCTTAGTCTATGGACACGTTCAGTGTGTATGGTGAACAAGATATGAATATATCGTAAGGTTTTCCATCTCACTCCACCATGTCACGTTTTAGATGCTTCTGGTAAAGCAGCTCCTTTGTGTTTTGCATTCTTTTACAGCAGTCTGTTACGGTAAACGCAGGGTGGGATGTGGGCTCCCCCTCCCGGTCCATAATACTCCAGTCTACCACCAGCTAGGCCGGTGGTAATAATGCGAAGGTTTCTGTCTGACTTGTTATAATGTGTTTGTGGGCTGTGCCAGATCCACGGTCCCAATGTTTTCTCCCGGCCTCAGAGGACGCGTATAATAATTATCGAAGCAACAATTGTAGGATGGTTGTTGCTCACGTAAAACAGCGCAGTACTACCAAACTTTCCGACAGCTGGTACTGAAATGAAGCCGCTTGTGATATGAAAGCACCTTTTTCAATAAGCCTACATTACGACTCCTGTAGTGAAACAAAAAACCACAGAACTCACGCCAAGAAATCACTTCTTTGAGAAAAATGGTGGGTGGGGTTTAAAATAGGGAATGTTGGGCCGAAACCTGATGTCACTATGGAAACGACAGATCAGCTAGCGATTAGCGACATCTGATGTCAGTCACACCATCCCCGCCAATCCAGCGGCTTTGACTTCTCCTTCTTTCTCCACCGTCCTTCCTGACAGGAAGCTCCGCCTGCTGTACCCTTCGGATTGGTCAGATTCGAGGTGGTACAATCCGGTATCCCGGCTGTGGGACCTGCAGGCGGAGTGTTCCATTAAGGAAAGAAGGGTGTTCGGGCCTAGGCTTGGCTTGTGGAGCCTTGCTGGACCCGTCGTTTCTTTTCACGTTGTTCCGAGTAAGGTGCAAGAGCTCGTTAATGCGGCTGAGAATGAGGCCGTAGGCACCTTGAAGTCCTTAGGAGGAAGAGAGGCCATCTGAACATAGAGACATGGACAGTCAGGTACTGAAAGAGAAAGGGAGGTACTGAGAGGTGAACGTAGGCTTGCTCAATGTTTCTTTTTCCGCATGCATGAATGCAGATCTCTCTAAATAGAATGTATCACTGGGTGCTATGCTCAATGGCTCTCAACGCAACTTTAGCTCAAGCTTTTTGTAATAATATAGAAATAGTTAATGTATATCACAAAGCATAGTAAAGTGACAATTGAGAACAAGTGAGAAGTAAAACAGTAATTTGAAGTGAATTTGCCAAGCATCCGTATAGCTAGAGAAACCAAGACCTGTGGAAAATGGGCCAGGTGGGTTAGCACCAAGGGTAAATTGTACAAGCAGGTGGAGGAGAATAGGCAGGTGACGATTGTGGCTTAAGTGGACAGGGCGAGAACATATTGCGCTAGAGTTTAGTGTTAAGCAGAGCTGTGTGAGGGATACTGTATCAGTACAGTGACAGAAAATTACAGACTATGCATGAATGTGTTATAGGCCAACTGTCCAGAAGAACATGACATACTTTGGGAACCATAAATGTATATTAAAGGAACATATTGAAGAAAAGTGAGATACAGAAGGCTACAAGAAACTGACCGAGAATGATTCCGGTAGCAGCTCTTGGTGTCCGGTTATCCTGGAAGCTGGCCGTGTTAGGTATTAGGAAGCCACCATCTTATAGTGGCCGGCAACATAAATGGGACAGGTAGAAGGACACTGTAAAAGATGGTAGAGTGCATTACCTCGAGCAAGGCCAGAAAAATCAGCACTACTATGAAATGTGCTTCTTTAGAACGGAAAAAATCTGCAAGAGACATGATCCCCCCCCCCCTCACACCTTGAACAATATAGCTGAGTTGTGATTGCACTTTTGTGCTGATGTCTAGTGGGGAAGCAAACCTTTGTGTGTGTTGTAAGTAGGAGCTGGACTGTGAAAAGGGGGTAGTATGGTTGATAAAACACACATGACCTTCATACTCGGGCAAGGAAACTATTTTGGATTACAAACTTGCTTTTGATTATTTTTGCGTACATATTTGTTTTATTGTTCGGCTGCGTGACCCGAACATATTGGCAGCCAAACAGCTAATTCGGCAGATTGACTTCCCCAAAAACTAGCTATGGCTATGATTTTCCAAGCAATTTGCTGGATTGTCTGTTCGGCCACCAGTATGTTGGGCAGCATAACTCGGAAGTGTCGGGTCAGCTCAACTTTACTGACAAGTACAATTGGTGTACATGTGAGCATGCTGTCAATATACTGAATCAGTGTATTTTATCAACAATCAGATTTTCACACTTCTTTGTCTACTACTGATCCTTAATTATTTTTAAATGTCTTAAATCGTTTAAACAAAAACTCCCTCAAATGTCATCTTTTCATTGTTTACTTTTCTAGAAAATAATGCATTTCCTAAAAACCACACATGACTGATACTTACATAGCTATAACAATTCCTCTTGGTGAATACTGAAGGAAATCTTCAGTCGAAATCAAGAATGATAAACCATTGGCATTGATCTAGTCTTGGATCTAGGTGTGACTGTGGTAATGTTTTTATAATTGTTATCCATTGCCTCCTTCCTTCTAAAAGCATCTCTTATAATTATGCTAATGACACTGAAGGGGTTCTGGTGGTGTTACCCCATTTGTGTAGTTTCACAGGCTGTTATACTGTGCATGAGCATATCGGCCTCTCCATCTGCATGCTGTAATCTCAGACAGTGGGAGGGGGTAGTGCATCTGCCCAGTATAACAGCCTGTAAAGGCTTGTGCTTTCAAGAAAATTTCCTAGTGATTTGGCTTTTCTGAGGAAATTATATTAACCATCTTATGCATCAGTGGCGGGGATCTGCCTTTTGCTGCCCTTATCTTTCCTGTACTCCTTGGGGTACATTCACACAGCGGTATGCCCGCCGTGTGGGCATCCCGCCATGTGCTGGAGAGGAGGTGACCCCTCCTCCCTCCATAGAGAATAGCGGCGCACGGCCGCGCACACACCGAAAGATAGAGCATGCTCTATCTTTTTGCGGTGTGCGGGCCGGATCGGTGCCACACATGTGTGGCACCGTATATGCGCCGCACCGCTATTGCCGTCTATGGGGACGTACATCAATCCTTGATCGAAATGTTTAGTTTGGCAAATCCCTTTAATAATAGATACCCTTCAGTGAAAAGTTAGTGAAAATATGAAAAGCTTTTAGGGAAATGTAAAAAGACTTTAGTTTATTGTAAAATCATTGAATGGTTTCATTCTGCATGTGAACATCATTTAATAAGGGGAATAATGTTATGCTGGTCATTCTACAGTGTACTGTTCAGGTGAAGCTGGAGCTGGGACACCGTGCTCAACTGAGAAAGAAACCCACTACAGAGGGATTCACGCATGACTGGATGGTGTTTGTTCGTGGTCCTGAGCAGTGTGAAATACAGCATTTTGTAGAGAAGGTTGTTTTTAGGCTGCATGACAGCTTTCCTAGGCCTAAGCGGGGTGAGTGACTATTGTTATATTTGGTTATTTTAATGTGTTTAAGAGCAATGTTATTTAAAGTTAATAGAAGTGTTCCAGCTTCTTGTGGCACAGCCTGAGTGCTCCAAATGCCTATTTAGTATATAGAGTAAATTGGGAATATTTTGAAAACTGCATAACGGAAATAAGTGCAGTCCCCTACACAGCAGATTCTAATGCGTGGTGGAGGTGGTACCGTGAAAACTAAATTGTCAAATACTCTTTGAAATAGGACAGTTTTTGTCAAGTATTAGAACACTGATTTTCTATGTTTAGGGGACTTGGTGTGGTCCTGCAATCCTGTAAGAAGGACATTCCCAGTGTCCTTTTTACACAGCTTGCATCTTCTTCAAGAAATAATTGTAATTTGTAAAAACAGGGATATGGATGCGCTTCCAGGTAGATGCGTAAATCCAGATGGTTTAGATAAATAGATTTTTTTTAAAATTTAGTATTAACAGACTACGCGTTTCGACGCCGTGCTGGCATCTTCATCAGGTCAAGAATACTGGGAAAATAATAAAATAAAACGGTATTAAAAAATGCAGTAAGTATAGGATTTTTTTGTGCAGCTTATTTTTATTTTTGTGACCTGATGAAGACACCAGCTGGGCATCGAAACGCGTTGTATGTTAATAATAGATTAATAGATAAAAAGATCTATTTAGCTAAACCACCTGGATTACATTCTACCAGAAAGCACACCTGTATTCCTGTTTTGGTTTTTATTTTTTTTTTGTTATCCCTTAGGGTCCCTTCACCCGACTACAGGGGGGGTTATTGATGCATCCGTTAGGTACAACTAATCTACCCTCCTTTTTTCCACTAGCCCAGAACATGTTTTTGGACTCCTAGTAGTCCATCTTTTTATTAAAAACACCTGCACCCCCCCTTTTTTTCTATTTTTACAATAATATATATCTTCCACCCACTGTCAGCACTCCAAGGCCCTCTCCTGCTTGTACAGTGTGTCCCCTACTTCCACTTTAACTCTCTATAAGAGCCTGCACATTGACTTGTCCTCTAGTACAACAATGCAAGTGGAGCAGAGAAGCGGGGCCTACAATGTGAGTGGGCTGCGATATGAGGGGAACATAGAAGGGAGACCGGCTCCACTCTGTGTCCTGACTCCTGACGCTCTGGGTCCTTAAGGTCAGGACCCAGAGCAGAGCGCCCGCAGGAGAGGACCCAGGAGGGGTTAGTACTTGTCAGCTGTACTGTACTCTATCCCTGTCCTCTCCTTCTCCTGGCACACTTCTACTCCGGGTTCTGATGCTGCTGCATACAACCACAGACACAGAGCTGAGTGGCACACTAAGGAGAGAAGAACCAGTAAAGGAGTGGAATTATTTATGTTTTTTTTTTTGTCTGCTCTGGAGTCTGCAGTATTATTAGTTTTGTTGTAGGGATCTCTAGGATTGTTTTATATGAGGCCCCCAATATTTTTCTGCAGTGGGAGTCTCCAGTATTTTTAGTTTCATGCTCTGGGGATTTCAAGTATTGTCTTTTATGGTGTTTTCAGTATCAATATTTGCTCTGGAGATCTCCAAGTATTATTGTCTGCACTGGGGGTCTCCAGCTATTTTGACCTGAATGCATTATTTATGGGGTGATATTTTTTCTGTACTGTGGTATATATAATTTTTGTTTTAGCATTTTGTGCTGTACTGTGGTTGTTGGTGCAACCAGGCTACTGGTTACTGTTGCAGCCCCTTAAAGTTGAGCATTGTGACAGTATGGCCTTTGGACCAATAAATGTTGTTAATCCCTGGCCTAAATACTTATATCCGGAATATTATAGACCTTTTAAAGGAAATTTCAAAATTTCCCTTTAAATTTTTTTGTATTATTATTATGTTTGTGAAATAGGTCCCTTTTTTACGTCTCAGACTCCACCAAAATTATCTCCTCCTCTGATTCAACAGCCCTGGCCCTGATTACCCAGGTTATAGAAATGCATCTTTGAAGCACCTGCTAATACTTGGGGTTGTAATCAGCCCTACCACTGGAGGGACTGTCAAGCCAGGTCTGGTCAGTAGAGCCCCATTGACAATCCCCTTTTGGAATTGTGGGCTAGACTTTGGGTGGTTTGTGTTGCTGAGACTCCTAAGGGGGGTCGCCTTTTTTTTTTTCAGACTTTTTTTTCATAAACTTGCACCATTACTCAATGTCCTGAGTTTAACTATACACCTATTAAGAAACTAAGCCAATTTGCACAAATCTAATCTGTATTGATTTGTATATAAAATATAAATACAAAAAAAAACAACCAGAGTTTAACTAGTACATTTAGGGGTACAGCATACCGCAGATAAGCCTGGTTTCATACTTGCCTAGTAGAAAGAACTGGGATGGACTTTCACATTTTCATGAAAGAGCTGCGGATTGTCGAGATGTCAGAATTATTGAAAACTGTAAGACTCTACTCTAGACAGTACAGAACACTTTAATTCTTGCACCGAATATAATTAATGTATATTGCTCAAAAAATAAAGGCTTGTAGGAAATGTATTATCGAAATCAATCATGATAAAACAGGGGCAATGCAACTGTGGTAATCTTCTTATATATGTTATCCATGGCTTCCTTCCTTCTTTTTTGATCAACTCTTTATTTATTTACATTTTTTCTTATACAAGTTAATTTTCACAGATAAGGTTGCCCTAAGTAGGGCACCCAGATGAGTTTTCTCTCCTGTCGCAGCAGGAGGACTATCAGGTTATACTGAATGTGAAATAGCATATTACCAACCAAAGCTATATAAAATTCAAAACCTCAAAAAAACAGAATTATAAACCAAAACTAGTATTCCCGTATCACCTAGGGCAGTGATGGCAAACCTTTTAGAGGCCGAGTGCCCAAACTACAACAAAGACCTGCTTATTTATCGCAAAGTGCCAACACAGAAATTTCATTTGTGATTTATACTCGCTTCTCTGTCACAGTTTTCACTGATACCAGCAGCGAGGACACCAATAAAGCAGAAAATAGTCCCAGGTAGCGCTGTCACTTTAAAATAGCTCTGTGCACAGCAAGTCCTGGGCTGTCTGGGACTGCAGGAAGATACCTGGAGTCATCTCTGGTGATGGCCTGAGTGCCCACAGAAAGGGCTCCGAGTGCCACCTCTGGGACCAGTGCCATAGGTTAGCCATCACTGACCTAGGGCGTTACATAAGGAAGGCAGGTGGAGCAGTTGACAATATCATCTGGGCGTACATGATATACAAAAAGTATCCCAGGTGGACCAAACCATGTCAAACTTATCCAGCTGGTTATTAATTTGCGCTCTCAAGTGTTCCATCAATCGTATGTTTTTAATTCAATTGTATAAGTCCAGAGCAGAGGGTGGAGCAGGCTTTTTCCAGAACAGGGATATTAGGCACTTGGCAGCTGTGAGTACATGAAGGAGCAGTCTGGCGCTTGGACCCCTAACAGTGACAGGTAGCAGATTGAGTAGGTGTACTGCAGGATCCAACGGGATATCTATTCCCAATAAATCATTAACTAGTTGCCTAACTGAGTTCCAATGAGATCGGATGACAGGGCAACTCCAAAAAATGTGCATCAGAGAACCCTCAGCCGCGCCACACCTCCAACACACATTCGGGATAGCATTGTTGAATTTGTGGAGCAACTCTGGCGTGTGGTACCAATTCATCAGGATTTTGATTTGGTTTTCCTTGTAGAGGGTGTTAACAGAAGCTTTCCTTGCTCTGGACCAAATTATTTCCCATTGCGCCCTGGAGAATTTGGTACCCACCCATGATTCCCACTTATCCATGTATTTGTGTGACACTTGGTCCGGAGTCCCTAGGGTGTTAAGGAGTCCATAGATATTAGAGATCAGGCCTTTACTAGATGGGCCACTAGCACAAGTCAGCTCAAAAGGGGTAGGCCGTGGTGCTAATCCGAGCCTAGGGTAGTCGTAATGTAACCTCTAATCTGTTGATAGGTAAATAGACTTCCCGCCAATTCAGGGTGCCTATCCACCAGTGTAGGGAATGGAAGAATCTGCCTCGTGTGAGCGTCTATAAAGTCCTTAATTTGGAATTTCCGGATCTTAAACCAGGGTTTAAACCCTGGTGAGGATATACTATCCGGGAGATGTGGGGTGAAGAGGACTGGGGTAAGTGAGGAGCGTAGTGTGGATAATTGAAATTGTACCCTACATTTTAGCCAAATTTCCCTTGTAAACTGAATGGGGCCTAAAAGGGAGCCACATCATGAACAGGGCCCCAAATTAATGTGGCCGGGTGGAATGGGGCTAACCACAATTTTTTTTATTTCTGTCCATCTATTATATGCTGGGAGCATGGTCCAGGAGGCTATATGTCTGAGATGGGTCGCGAAGTAGTACAGTTTTGGATCTGGAAAAGCAAGTCCCCCATTGGAGGTCCCTGCAGTCATGACTGACTTTGGGATGCGATGCCTGCGCCCATTCCAGACATAATCCAGGCACCTTGACTGTAGCTTAGATAGCCAGGATAACAATATCTTAACCGGTAGTGTTTCGAATAAATTCAGTATCTTAGGCAAGATCGTCATTTTTATCGTTGCAATACGACCAAGTAGTGATATGTGTAAGGGTTTCCATTTGTTCAGAAGGTGGTGAATCTCCTGAAGCAGGGGTGTAAAATTAGCCCCAAACAGTGCAGCATAGGAGGGGGTTAGGTTAATGCCCAGATATTTTAAAGAGGAGCTCTTCCATACATAAGGGAAGGCCGATTTTAATGCCTCAAGCCCCCCTAGGGGTAAGTTAATCGGAAGGGCTTCCGACTTTGATTCGTTAATTTTATACCCTGACATACGGCTGTACTGCCGTAAGGTTTCGTGCAAGTTCGGGAGACTCACCACCGGTTTGGATAGGGTAAGCAGGACATCGTCCGCAAATAGAGAGATTTTAAATTGCGTATTACGCACCATTATCCCGGATATGTCCGGATTAGCCCTTATATATGCTGCTAATGGCTTCCTTCCTTCTAAAATCATCTAGATAAAAATCTAAAGCGCCATTACATGTGGCATTTTGTTTTGCCGGCTTTGTGCCCGGTTTTGCCTTGTACTGATACTACCGGACTTCTGTATCCTTTTTGGAGTTTCCGGCTGTTTTTTTTTTTTTTTTGGGCTAGTGGCAGCTGTCTGAGCACATCATTATACCTGGAATCTGAATTCTGTGGATCTACCTATCTACCATATTGGGACGTTTGGCCTGTATTCAAGTGGGGATAAGGTGAGAAGCCCCTTTTTGGGGCTTCTGATTTAATTTGGATTTTGTCGCGAGGTATGGCCCGAGGCGCCGTCCTCTGTTGTTTTTGTCCTTTTGTGCATTTCCTTCTAAAATTAACTTTTATAATTATGCTAACTAGCCTGAAGAGCTCTGGAGGTTGTATCTAGAACCCATCAGAGCTGTATTTTAACAGACTGTTATAATGAGCAGAGCAGGTCTCCCCTGCTGGTGTTAGCTTACACAGGCAGAATGAGGATGGAGAGAGCTCATTGTAACATCTTGTGAATTTGCAGCATTGAGGGGCTCTGGAAATGCCCCTAGTGCCTTTTAGGCTCTTGAGCATAGTTTTAAAAGGAAGGAGGCCATGGTAACATATATAATAACATTACCACAGTCACAGTGCCTGGATCTATGGTAAAGTGTCCCTTGTCTATCATGCTTGATTTTTATTATGTATTTGATAAGTGCATCACACCCTGCATAAATTAAGTTCTCACAATCCCCCCCCCAAATATTAAAATGTATAGCCTGTACTATGTGACAATACAAATTTGCTCTGAATGGCGCTCTTTACCTTCAATACCCTGTTGTGTGTACATACTGCTGTTTACCACCACTTATCAGTATATTTGGGAGAATTTGGATATTAACCTCTTGACGCTCAACTTCCGATATGTGCATAGGTCGACACTGCTAATACCCTGCAAAATACATCAGTGTTGTTGAATATTATCATGAACAAGCAATCAGATGATTGTTTGTTCATGTCCCATTGTGGAAGTAGTAAAAAAGTTTAAAAAAAATGTTTTTCAATAAAAAATAAAGTAATAAATCACTAAAAATGCCCACCAGCCCCATAACATATAAAGATACATATAAAGCTAAAAAAAAGCAAAATCATAACACAAACCCCACATATATAGTTACACCGCATCCGTAACAATCCGTAGAATAAAATTCAATAATTATTGAACCCGTTTGAACGCCAAAAATTACCTATTGAATCCCACAAAAAAAATGCAATAAAAAGTGATCAACAAAACATATGTACTCCAGATTGATACTGTTACAAAGTACAAAATGTCCCTCAAAAAACAAGCAATCAACCAGCTCCGTAGCCAAAAAAGTAAAAATGTTATGACACTTGGAAGACTGCAATGCAAAAATGATAGATTTTCCCCCACATTAGGGTTTTATTTGGCAAATTTAGTAAAACATAAGAAAAAATATTTAAGTCTGGTATCGACCCATAGATAACGTGATTATTAGGCTATACGGTGAACACGGAAAAAAAAAGTAAAAAATCCAGTACAGAATTGATGCTTTTCTACTCCTGACCTCAAAAAAGTTCCTAAATTTTCAACAAAGGGGATACCAACTCCAAAATGGTAACACTGGAAAAAGCATCTCGTCCCGCAAAAAAAAATGCCGTCACATGGCCCCAATAACGAAAAAGCAACAATTTTATAGCTTGCAAAAAAAGGCCAAAATCCTGGCAGCTGCAGGACCCGCCTTCCCATCTGCGCCTCGCCGTGCGCCCATAAAACAAGTCACGGACGCAGGTGGGGGGTCTCTGCACTTAGGAAAAAAAACAGAACAAATTGTATGGTGGGATTTCTCTTTTTATCTTTTGGAAAAGTGTAAATTTAAGGGCTAAATGAAAGTGTTAACACTCTTCCTAAAAGCTGCTTCTTATAAGCTTGAGGGGTGCAGATTTGAAAAAGGGTTGGCTATGTAGGGGTGGTTTTAATGCTAAATATGTAAAATTTCATTCAAAACAGTATTTATCCCCAAAATAGTAAATTCGGAAAATACGGAAAATCGATAATCTATTTGTAAGCTGCGTGACCTCAAAATAGATTATCCAGACATTCAAAAACTATGAAAATGTAAAGTAAAGATATGGTAAATGTTATCAGCCAAAATTTACCACTAAAATGAAGTACAACATGTGGGAAAAAACAATCTCAGAATCACTTTGATAAGTAAGTGTTCAAAAGTTATAACCATATAAAGAGAGGCATGTCAGAATCCAAAAAATGTACATAAAGCTACAAAATGGCTGCGTCCTTAAGGGGTTAAGCATATACCCAAGGTAACTAATCAAGAGTTTTGATGTAAGGACCCAGCAAAGTATTACTGGTAACACCCGGAATAGTTGCTAGCGCCCAAAGTCGAAATTAGCACTTTTTTTTTTGCCATTTTGAAAAATATAAAAAGTGATCAAAAGGTTTTACAGTCATAAAAATGGTAGCATTGAAAACTTCATCAGAATTTGCAAAAAAAGATACCACCCACAGCTCTGTACACCGAAGTATAAAAAAGTTATTCGCACAAGTTTTTTAAAATTTTTGTAAATGTATGAAAACATTATAAAACCTATGCAAATGTGGTATCCCGGTGTTCCCAGAATAAAGTAGACATGTCATTTGTGGTGCATGGTGAAAGCTGTAAATTGCAAGCCCACAAGAAAACTCAGCAAATGCAGGGTTTTTTTCACCAATTTTACTGCATTTTGAATTTTATTCCCGCTTCCCAGTACACGGCATGGAAGAATAAATGCCATCAGTATGAAGTGCAATTTGCTACGTAGAAAACAGGCCCTCTCAGAGCTCTTTAAATGGGGGTGGGGGGGAATAATAGATTTTTGATTGTGGGGAGTGAAAAATAAAAATGAAAAAAAAACAAAAAAGGCGAGGTCCTTAAAGGGTTAAAGGACATCTACCGTGAGATATAGTGATGGTAAACGCCTATAACTCACCAGTCTGCCGTCTTTTGCCCTCTATAAACACATTTTTGTTATTACTTGATAGAGTATTAACTTTGATGAAAAATACTTAGATTCTATATGCTAATGAGCCGTAGGCGCTTGGGATAGCATCACTTGAGCACCACCTAGCACCAATGGCTCATAATTTATTCACGCCCTGTATATTTTAATTGTAGCTGAGTTTGCCCCAATATCATTCAGGCTGCCGGTGACATTGCCCAGCAGTCTGTAAATCTGTCGCACTTTTCATGCAAAAAATATCAGCATGTGTGTGAGACTTAGGGTGATGGCACATGTGCCGTTTTGAACGCGCTTTTGGGCCATTTTTAAACAGTCCGTCAAACGCATATGTTTTTTTTACGAACTGCATGCGTTTTTTTAACAGCCCAAAAAATGCGTACAAAACGCCACATGTTCCATCACCGTTTGACTGCCGGGTGATGTAGGGGCGGACCCTGCTGCAATTAATTTATATATATTATAAATGTATACATAATTTTAGGATACAACAAGATCTGTTGTGCTACAGAGGGCAGCTCTGTGGTCCTCTTCCAGACCCCGGGGCTTCCAGAGTCTATAGGCCATAGCCCTTAAACTGGCGTGGTGGGGGCATATACAGCAGCACTATAGATGCCACGGTCATGTCTAACCGCGGCTCCCAAAGGGTTAAACAGCTGGCTATCGGGATCCCAGCTGTGACAGCAGGTGAGGACATAAATGTACATCAAGGGGCACAACTTAGCTGCCAACCTGGATGCACATTGGCAGCTAAAATGGACATTAAATGGACTGTGTGTTACTTCAAGCATGCGGTTAACAAGAGGTTAAAGATGCTAATCTTTTTGATTGTGTAGCTAATCTTTTTGTTTCATGACATATAGTGGTATTTGGTGTATATATTGTTAGATTTTGTTGTGTGTTTCTATTTGGTAGTATGCAAGGAACCACCATACAAAGTTGAAGAATCTGGATATGCTGGTTTCATTTTGCCTATTGAAGTGTACTTCAAAAACAAGGTAACGTGTCTTCATATTCTCATTTCATGGGAATATCATTGTAGGCTTGGTAAACGTCTAGTACCTATTACTAAAATTAATGTATTGTGATACTCTTTTTATTATTATAGGAAGAACCCAAGAGAGTCTGTTTTACTTATGATTTGTTTCTGAATCTTGAGGGAAATCCACCAGTAAATCATTTACGCTGCGAGAAATTGACTTTCAACAATCCCACCATGGAATTTCGCAAGAAGTTGGTGAAAGCCGGAGGGGTGAGCATATAAAATTAGACGTAACAGTACGTTAACCCCTTTATGACCATGACATAAGATTATATATGTTCTATTTGCACATGCCCTGTGCAGATAGCGCATATTCAAAAGTCATGACCGTGTCAAAATTTAAACAGTTATATCTCCTGAACCATAGCACCTAGAAATACAGATTTGGCGTCCTACTACAGAGAGTCCCCCTATAACATAACAGGTTTCTAGATGAGACCGAACCACAGATGCTCAGTTTTAAAGTTACAATAAAAAAATTTGATATTTTTTAAAATACAGAACTTGATTCCTGTCAGTAACTTTAAAAAGGACCTTTCACCACAACACACACATGGAGATGAACACTTCAATTTGTTGGGGCTGCTATACAGATTCTGGGTCCCTTTGAATTTTTTTTTTTCTAACCCCCACGGTTACATAGATCAATCCCAGTATTTGGCCATTATAATCTGTGTTCTGTCAGAGAGGGGGGTCTGGAGCTAGAGGCGTGTGTTACCAATTACATATTATCATTCATACTGTCTGATCAGTGGCGGCAGTGTGTAATCTCACTATGCTCCTCTAGATGCTGTGTTCATAAATTGTTAACATTCTGGATATATTCAGTTAAAAATATGTTTACAGTGTGTTTACCAAGCGTTGTGTTACAAATTGTGACTTAAATGGGATTCAATGCAAATGCAATGAAAATATGAGCACATAGTAAACTCAATGTAAATGCCATGTAAACGCAAAGGAGATGCATCACATTTGCATTTAGATTACCATTGCTTTTGCAAGTGCAATATAAATGCAAACGCAATGTAAAAGCTATGTAAATCTGAACGTAAAGGCAAGTGCAACGCAGGCAAAATTGAATTTTGATGTAAATAAAAAACACAGTTAAAGAACCAGTCAGGCAAATTAATCCCAAATCTTAATATATAGCCTTGTAAACAGCCATTAGAAAGCATTGCTCTTATCCCTGCATTGTCGCTGTAAACTATGTATACTGTATACTAAAGCTGTATGCAAATGACCTGAGAGATGTCCAATGAATCCTTATTAATAAGCTGTCCAGCTTATTCATGAGTGGGAGGCTCAGCCAAACCCCTAGTGCTTGAGTGACGGTCTGTATAATGGTGTGACTGGTGCTGGCTGCCTTGATACTTCCTGCTGCTGGCGGCAACGCCTCTGCAGCCTGTGCGTGTATGAGGTACAATTACTACATGTTAAAGCAGAACATGTCAGTTACATGTGTAGCTGATGTCTGTGTCTCACATGTGTATAGGAGGGAGAGCATGTCAGCAGGTAAAGCGCAAACACTAGCAATGCTTTACTATACATTACACACAGACATGAGCAGGGGAAGGAGAGGGGAGGGGTAACACGGGTGACATCACTTTTTCTCTCCATGTGACCAGCCTCCTTTACATAATAAAGAAAAAATGATTTTACAATGATTAATGTCTGTATTAAATAGATAAAGGTTAAGATGAAATCCTTGTGACCTGCTCCAATAGGTAGTGTAGACAGAATTGGTTACAGAAACCTAATGACAGGTGTCCTGTAAGTGTAAACTCAATGCAAATGGAACACAAACACCACATAAATGCAAATTAAATAGAAATCCCACACTAATGCCAAGTAAATGCAATTGAAAAAAAAAACGGCATGTAAATGCAAATGTGACATAAATGTGATGGGAACATCACATAAATGTAAAGGCAATGCAAGCGCCACGCTAATGCCAAATTAATGAAAATGCCATGAAAACGCAACACAAATGTAGATGTAAGTGCCAGTCCAAATGTAACTGACATGACACATAAACGCGAATGCAACAGAATAGTGAAGCAAATGCAATGTAAAAGCGACAAAAATGCTACGTAAACGCAAAAGCTAAGTAAACACCAGATAAATGTAAGCGTGATTCAAAAGCTGCGCTAACGCCACTTAAATGCAAAATGCCACGTATGCACAACACAATATAGGCACCAAATTCAAAATGTAAATGGAAGTATAAGCACAACGCAAATTCCACGTAATCATAAATGCAACGCAAACCGAACATCAAATGTAAATGCGATGCAAACGGAGCAAAAAACGCTTTGTAAGCGCCACATTAACATAAGTGTGTTGCAAGCGTCACATAAACTGAACCCCTTCACGCACCAGGAGGTACTATAACATCTGGAGAGGCATTAAAGGTTGAGCGATCTCCATACACAGCGGGTGTTGGCTGTATAATATAGCTGACACCCTCCTGTTACTGCCGAGGTCGGTGCTGGCAGCTAACTTGCCATTCCATGGGCGCCGCCATCTTGGATGGGCGATTGCCGCTGCCCCCGTGACATCATTGGAGGCTGGCGATCTGTTGTCATGACAGCCTACAGTCTCATTGAAACTTGTAGACTTGCTATGTGTAATAATCTCTAATAGCCAGCAAATGGCAGGCTAGTAGAGATCAGCAGTAATATTGTTATATCCTGCAATATAGTAGTATTGCAGTTTGTAGTATTAGCAATCAGACCCTACAGGGTTAAACGACATCTACCACCAGGATGAAAGACTGTATTCAAATGAGCCTGAGAGGCTCCAGTGTCCATCAACGCCTATAAAGCCTGGAGCCCCTGAAGCTCTTTTGCATACACAACCCCAACAGGACATATGAGGAAACAGGAATGGAGTAGAAAAAAAATATCTTTATTACTTAATTTAAACACAGCATAATAAAACCATTTTAAAAATCAAGGGTGTCAGGAGAGGTAAAAGTTTATACACACCAGGACATGCGGTATACAGGACTTCAATACTTTAACATCTAGGGCAAAACAGTACCATGTATAATAGACATATGTTATATGTGCCCATCCAGTACACAGACATACTAACCAAAGAAGACACAAATGATATCTATAGTAGTATACATTAGGTGCTAAGTGATACACATCTATGCACTGGATACCTGTATGCACAGTTACCTGGTGGAAAGAAACACCCCTTTGGTTTTATAATGCTGTGTTTTAAATTAAGTAATAAAGATATTTTTTTCTACTCCATTCCTGTTTCCTCATATGTCCTGTTGGGGTTGTATATTCATATTTATGAGGTGGATTGTTTATTCCCTGGCAGATGCTCTTTTTTATGGATATAGGTCAGAATTGACCCCCCAATATATTGAACATTTGCTTCTGTTTCTCTTTGTTGTTACTCTTTTGCATACAGTCCCTCATCCTAGATGCCCTTTAAAGTGGGAATTGTGATCATGTGTTATGATCTCTAATAGCCATCAAATGGCAGGCTATTAGAGATGAGCAGTAATTTTGGTATATACTGCAATACAGTAGTATTGCAGTGTATAAAGTATTAGCAATCAGACCCTGCACGTTTTAATAATGGTAAAAATATAAAAAAAAAAAAATTAAAGCTTTTTTTTTTTTTTTTTTTTAAGTTTAAATCAATTACCTCGATCACATATATAAATAAACAGTAAAAATCATTGTAATAGGTATCACAGCTTCCAGAAATGCCCATTCTATCAAAATATTAAAAAGATTATTCCCGGCCGTAAACACTGCAACGGAAAATAGCACCCAAATATCCACATCGCCACTATTCCCTATTTTTCAATCCATGAATATTTAAATAAAAAAATGATCAAACGGTCACATAGCTCCCAGATTGTTATAAATTAATACGCCAGCACATACCGCAAAAAATAACTCCTTACTTACGATAGGTCTGTACACCAAAGTGTGAAAAAAAATTATTGGCCAAATGGAAAATATCTTTTTTTGTTACAAAACATTTACATTTTTTAAAATCTATTAACCCCTTAATGACCGCCCTATCGGGTTTTTACGGCGGTCATTAAGGGTACTTCTTCTGATGCGACGCCTTTCTACGGCGGCGCATCAGAAGAAGTTTTCGGGACACCGGGTCTCGCTGGTGCCGGTGTCGGGCTGTGATATCACAGCCCAGACCCGGCACTAACACCCGGGATCGGAAAAACTCCGATCCCGGGTGTTTAACCCCTTGCACGCCGCGGTCAAGCATGACCGCGGCGTGCAAGTGTGTCCCCCGTGGATCGGACCCCCCCGGTGTGCTTACCGGGGGATCCGATCCCTCCTGCCGCTGCCCCGGGTTCCGACAAGTGACCCGGGGCTGTCGGCTCCTCTTCTCACCAGGTCCTGCCTTTCTGGCAGGACCCGGCTGTAAGTAACTGAGCATGCGCAGCATGCTCAGTTACTTACACTACACACTGCAATACAAGTGTATTGCAGTGTAAAGGCTTGAATAAGCGATCGGATGATCGCTTATTCAAGCCAAGAAGTAGAAAATGTAAAAAAGTAAAAAAAAAAAAAAAAATTAAATCTTTTTATAATATAATTAAATTAATAAATAAAATAAAAGTCCCATAATCTCCCCAGTAACACATAAAATGCAAATAAAGTAAATAAAACACAAAAACACGTACATATTTGGTATCACCGCGTCCGTATTAATCTGTACAATAAATCTAAATCAATATTGAACCAGCTCGGTGAACTACGTAAAAAAAAAACTCGAAAAACTTCCCATAATATACAATTTTTCATCAAACACCATCACAAAAAATGTTCTAAAAAGTGATCAAAAAAAGTTACGGTACCTAATATGACACGACTGAAAAGAACAACTGTTTTCGCAAAAAATAAGCCCTCAACCAGATCTGACAACAGAAAAATACAGAAGTTATGGCCCTGAAAAGTTGTCAATAGTAAAAACAATGCGATTTTCTCCAATATTGGTTTTGCTCAGGAAATTTGAGCAAAAATAAGAAAAACTATATAAATGAGGTATCACCGCAATCGTAGTGAACCAGAGAATAAAGATAAAATATTATTTTTACGTTACGGTGAGCGGGGGGAAAAAAAATGCTAACAATCCAAAATAAAAATTGATGATTTTGTTTGTGTCCCCCTTGAAATAGTTAATAAAATCTCATGAATAAGCTTTAGACTCCCAAAATAAATTATTTATACATTGTATCTCATCCCATAAAAAATAAGCCCTCATATGATCGCATTACCAAAAAAAATAAAAATTTATAGGTCGTACAATGTGACAATACAAATCCGCTGTGAATGGCGCCTCCATTCATTCTATACTCGGCCGTGCGCCCGTACAGCAGTTTACCACCACATATGGGGTATCAGTAAACTCGGGAGGAATTGGGCATCGAGCGTTGCAGTGCGTTTCATCATTTAATTTATTCTGAAAATGTCAGTTTTGGCCTAAATGAATGTATTTCCAAAAAAATTCTAGTTTCTAAATCGCAGGTCCATATTTTTTAACCCATGTGAAACACTTAAAGGGTTAATGGACTTAATAGAAGTTGTTTTACATATGTTGAGGGGTGAACTTTCTATAGTGGGGTAATTTATGGGGTTTTACTATTATTTAGGCCTCTCAAAGTCACTTGAAAGCTGAGTTGTCCCTCAAAATGTGAGTTATGGCAATTTTCATGAAAATAAGAAAAATTGCACCTAAAGTTCTGCACCTCACAACATCCTAGACAAATGACAGGAAGCATAAAATATCATCCCAACATAAAGCAGATATTCTGTAAATGTTAATTATCAAACTTTTTGGGTAGTTTTACTTCCTGTCTGGAAACCAGAACATTTCAAACTTGGAAAATGAAGAATTTTTACAAACTTTTGCCAACTTTTCACTTTTTTTCAGAACGAAACGCAAAACTTAACACTTAAATTTTATAACTAACATGAAGTACAATGTGTCACGAGAAAACATTCTCAAAATCACCCAGATATGTTAAAGCGTTCCGAAGTTATAACCAATTATCGTGAGACATGTCAGATTTGAAAAATCGAGTCTGGTCATTGAGCTGAAAACTAGTGTCGGTGATAAGGGGTTAAAACCTACCATATTTTTCAAACTATGAAACTTGCTTTTTGGCAAGAAAAAAATCTTGCTAAAAAGTGGTTGCATCTTATAGACTGAAGGTCAGGAGCAGAGGTCGCAATAACGCCTCTGCACGCGTCATAGACGCGTTTAGAAGTTGATTTACTCCCCAGCAGCAATCTTGCAAAACACTCTGCAGGATCGCAGCGCTGGAGGCAGGACAGGGAGGGACTTACTGCTCACCGTCCTAGCCTCTCCCGCGGGGCGTCGAGAGATAGGTGAAGGATGGAGGAGCCGAGCGAGGGTGGGGGAGGACTCGAGCGAGGGGTTGGGAGGGAGATCTGTTGCCGTGGCTGCCTGATCTCTGTGCGATCATGCACACAGCCAGAAACCGGATCGTGCTGTCTATGTGACAGCCCGATCGTGTACTGTTACAGGGGGGCGATTATTATCAGACTCCTGTCACAGCAGCCCCTTGCTGGGAAGGTGCTGTATGCATCCTCTCTGCATGTCTCTGTATATAGATAATTGATGATAGTGATCCAATGGGCTCTTACCATTAGATCACTGTTATCTGTGATCTATATTTAAGTATATTATGTGTTCCATTTCTAAATGTGCCCCTATTAAAAAAAAAAAGAAACAAAAAAGAGCTATGTTCCCAAACCCCATAAAATAAATTTAATAAAAATTCAGCAGCATCAGCCCCAGACTGGTCTGGGGGCCGCTGTCAGCCATAGTCCGCTCTGTAGACAATATGGCTGCATTCACACAAAGTATGCCCGCCAAGGCCGTAGCCTTGCAGACATGTGTTCCGTGCCATGGATAGGAGTAAGGGGTGACCCCTCCCCTCTCCATTGAAATGCATAGGGTAGGGGCCATAACACAAGGAAAGACATGTCTTTTTCCCGTGTACTTAGCGGTACCGCTCCATTCGGCCATCTATTGGGGTATATACGTACAGCCACAAGCTTGCGGCTGTACATACCTCCCCCATATGGTAGTGTGAATGTAGCCTAAGGCTGGTGCCACACGTAGCGCTTCGTCTGCGCTTGCAAACACCGGCGGCTCGTTCCCGATCGCAGGCGTTTCCATAGAAACGCCGATGCGATCGGGCAGAGGCCCGCACCGGTGAACGCAGCTTTGTTTGCGTTTGCAAGCGCAGACAAAGCGCTACGTGTGGCACCAGCCTAAGGGTGAGGTTATTACATGCGTTTTTAAACACATCACAACAGCTGAGAAGAGATTTGCCTAATTACATTGCTGTCAACATTCCATTTACAAAACACAAAAAAATTGCATTAATGCATGCGTTTTGTTAACACAATGTTGACTGCCATGTAATTATGCAAATATCTTCTCAGCTGTTCTGATGTGTTTGAAGACACCACAAAAATGTTGTGCACCACTTGTTTAATACATGCTTGCTGTTTGAGGGCGCATTCACACGATGCGCATTCAACATTTGAAGCCTTCGGAATGCGTCAAAAATGCATAAAAAACATGAAGTAACGCATCGTGTGAATGCGCCCTAAAAGGGTTTTCCCAAGAATTCAAATTGGGCCCTATCATGTGGATAGGGCCTAACTTGAATTTGTGGGAAAACCCTTTTAAGCACAGAAAACAGGAGCTGTAACTTTTTCCTTGTATTAACCGGTTAAGGACTGGGCCCTTTCCCATCGCTGGTGTTACCGGTAAGTCTTTGCTGCAATATGCAGCAAAGACTTACCGGCTATGGAGAGGGCTCAGCCCGTGAGCCCTCTCCATGCAGCGCGACCCGTCGCGAACCAGTTAATAGACGTCTCTTAACACTATATATACGCCTAGGAGTTATATATTTATTAATGACAATTTCGTACTCCTCCTCGGTTAAAAATACTCCTCAAAAATTGTGAGAGGAGTATTATTACCCTTCTGGAAAAATGTTAGTGTGACCTCTGGTCAGGAGGATCCAACACTTCCAGACCCTTCTGACCGCTGTAATGGAGATCGGGTGAGGCACTGACATAGTGCTGCACCCGATCTCTAAGAGGAGAGCCTCCGTTCTTCCTTTCCGCGTGTCCTTACATGCATACTCACTGCCTACAGGACCTGTGTTGATGTCAGAATCATGTGACTGATTACATATTTCCTATATCATGCAAGGTCCTGATTGTTCACAACACTGTCTGCTTGATGCTCCGTATGTCCTCCTTCCCAGGCTGGCAAAAAGGTGCTGCATCTCCTCTGTTTGCAGACTCGCCCTTGCACGTGTTTGAGCTCTCTTCTTGTGGTCAGCAGCTTGTCCCTTCCTTTCCCCGCTCTGCCTCTCAGCCAGCGTTCTGTCCCGGGTGATTTAGCTTCCAACACCCTCGAAATTGCTGTATCAGGTGTGCTTTTTATACTAACTCGAGTATGAGCCAAGTAGGGCTTTTTCAGCACAAAAATTGTGCTGATAAACTCGGCTTATACTCGAGTATATACGGTAACGTCAATTACTACCTTAGTTGATGCAAGCCCTTTCAGGACTCTTTAGAAATACTTCATTATATGTTATGTCCTAGCAATTGGCTTGTAGTCGTTTGGGCTAGTTGGTTTCTTCATGCACATGGTTTTCCAGGCCACTGTTACCTGAGCCTGCCGTAAGCTATTATTGAAGAAATGCACCAGCACATTACACAGCTCCATGGCACAAGTTTTTAGTAGGCGCGGACATATCTTGTCCGGTCCGCTAGCTTTGTTATCTTTCAGGGCCCTCACTACTTCTAGTACCTCCCCTGTGCACACTGTTGGTACCATGCCTTTGGGTTTACATGACGTCTGTTCGCCTCTGCAAGCTCTTGTTCCACTTTTTGCTTTGTCGTGATGCCCTTCTGAGAACCGACTAGAAAAAGAGGTTCATGTTGTCTATCATCTGCTTTGCTAAAGTCCGAGCACTGCTGTTTTTTTTTTTTTTTTTTTTTTTTTTTTTTTGTCTAGCCCAGTTATTTTCTTAAGTCCTGTCCACAACCCCTTTAAATTATTGGATTCTAGATTGGGTAATAATTTCCTCCTATAAACTTCATTCCCCTCTTTAACCCCTTAACGCCACTTTTCACCTTCCTGACACGGCCCATTTTTATCAAATCTGCCCTGCGTCCCTATAAGTGGTTATAACTTCGGAACGCTTTAACATATCCAAGTGTTTTTGGAATTGTTGTCTCGTGACACTTTGTACTTCATGTTGGTGGTATGTTTTGCATTTATTTATGAGAAAATCAGACGTTTGGTGAAAATTTGGAAAACTTTTGTATTTTCAAAATGTTCTACTTTTACTACATATATAGGAGCAAAAAAACTTAATAACTAACATTTGCCGACTGTCTACTTTATGCGGACATGGTTTTTTATTATGCATCCTCTCATTTTTTGTAGTACATTTTTTTTTTTTGTTGTTTTGAACAACATTTTCACATTTTCATAAAACCACTAAATCCTGCTATTGAGGGACCTGTTCAGGTTTCAAGTCCCTTTTAACAGGCCTAAAGGAAAGTAAAACCCCATCAATACCCCCATTACATAAACTACACCCTTCAACGTTCATAAAACAGCTTTTATGAAGTTTGTTAACCCTTTAATTGTTTTACAGGGGATAAAACGAAATCGTATGCAATTTTGAGATTAAATTTTTTTTTAATGTGTTTTTCATAAAATGTACAAATTCTCAGTGGATAAAATACCAAGATGCTCCACAAAATTTGATACCCAATCTCTCCCGGGTATAAGAATATCCCATATGTGGTGGTAAACTGCTGTATGGACACACGCCCGGGCATTGAAGGGAAGCTGTGCCATTTAGAGCAGATTATGCTTTGTCCCTTTTTATTGGCTATACAATCTTTTATTTTTTTGGCAATTTGTACATATAAGGGCTTATTTTTTGCGACATGCAATGCACTTTACAAATACTTCATTTTAGTGGGTCATTAGCTTATTGATAAGATTTTATTAACTCTTGAAAGTACGGAGGAAAAGAAAATTGTCAATTTTGGTTTCCTTTTTTGTGTATTTTGGGGCTCGTACACTAAAAATACTTAATTCTTTATTCTTTAGATCACTATGATTACGGTGATACCTCATTTATATAGTTTTTATATATTTTTACAATTTTACTGGAAAAAGCTAACACAAAGAAAGTTTTGTATCACCTTCTTTTCAGAGACCTAACTTTTTAATAATTTTTGGTTGACCGAGCTTGTTGGGGCTTATTTTTTCAAGTGTTGAGTTGTCCTTTACAGTGGTACCATTTTGGCGCACATAACTTTTTTTTTTTTTATCACTTTGGTGGAACATTTTTGTGAAGGGATTTTATGAAAAATGTCCATTTTTGGCAAGGTTTTTCGGGTTTTGTTTTTATGCCGTTCACCGAGCGGGTCCAATAATGTTTCCGAATTATTGTACAGATTGTTACAGATGTGGCGATAACAAATATGTGGGGTTTTTTTTTTTTGTGTTGTGTGCTGCCATTCACGTGAAATGCCCCTTAACACGGCGCGGTCAAGCATGACCGTGCCATGTAAGGGGTTAACACCCATTCAGGAGCCGGCGTCAGAAGCTTAACATAATGGTACTGCAAAATGCCGGAACGCACCTCCCGCCATGCAGTACTATTACGTCAATTGTTGGGAAGGGGTTAATCTTGGTTCTCAGTTCTTTCTTAATTATATTCAAGGCCACCTTGCGTTTTTTTTCTAAAGGCTTACTTTCCCCAGCACCACGACGGCACCAACCAGAGAGAGGGATCCGCCGCCAGGGACAGGAAACCTGAGCTTAAAAACGCGCTCCTCCTATCCTGCCTCAGTGGTTTCCTGTCCCTGGAAGGGACCTGAGCTCCTCTAGTTTGTTATTTTGGGACCGCTGGTTGGCGATCCAGGAACCTACTTACCAACAGAGGCCTCCATTCAGGGAGTTGCACCCGTGGTCGGCCGGCTGCTCCCGCTTCTAGGACCGGGCACGCGCATTCAGGCGCGCTTTAAACTTTCTGGCGCATAGCAGAGAACGCGACCGGAAGTAAGGACGGAGTACTTCCGGTCCGCGGGGCAGCGAACCTAGACACGCCGCCAGACCCAGGGGGAGCCCAGGGATTATAGTACTCCTCCTTGGGTGAGTGTTCTCCTTTTCTAAATTAGTTTTTTCTTCTTTTGGTACTCTTCTGGAGTTATGTGAACCTAGAAGAGATGAGGCGGCACCGGAAGGAGGGGGGCGGAGCCTATCTCTTAAAAGAGCCCGGGCTACAGGTGGATGGTGCTCTTTAAACTCTTTCAGTATGGCAGAAAGATGTGATGCTCCTGAGCCCTTGAGGACCCCGACTCTGGTAATTCAGGGTGGTGAGTGTTTTTAGGGGAATTTTTTCTTTTGTTTCCTTAAACTGATAAGTTTTTTTTATAAAAAAATTTTTTTAGGGAGACGAGGTCCCCAAAAAAGCTACCAAAAAGACCCATCACAGGGATTGTAAAATCGTAAATTATCTACAAACTATGAAAAGAGTACCTGCTCCACATGTATTGCAAAGATTCTAGCAGAAGAGTCTTCTTCCTGGCTGGAATCTCTGCGATCTGTCATTAGAGAGGAGGTACAGGTGTCAGTTAAAGATATTATCGATCAGAGATCTATCCCTATAGAGAAAGACCTCCCAGGACCTTCCTCAGCAAATCCTATGGAAATATTATCAGTGTCAGAGGAAGAGGGAGAAATGGGGGATGCCTCTTCAGTCTCAGAAGAGGAATTATCGGGGCTGTCCTTTTATTCTTAGTGGAAGATACAGAAGGACTGTTAAGAATGGTCAGATCCTCCATGGATATAGAGGAGAAGAAACTCCATAAATCAGTCCAAGATATAATGTTTGAGGGGTTAACGGAAAGAAAAAGACGTACCTTTCCAATCCATAATACCATACAATCCCTGATCTCCAGAGAATGGAAAAATTCTAATAAGAAGTCATATATCCCTAGGGCTATTAAGAGAAAGTACCCCTTTGAGGAAAATGCTACATCCTCCTGGGGCCCTCCACCAAAGGTAGATGCTTCCATTATTAAGATCTCCCGTGGCACCTCCTTACCCTTTGAGGATATTAATGCTTTAAAAGACCCCATGGATAGAAAGGCAGAGGGTTTTCTCAAGAAATCATGGGAGTATGCGACCACTTCCTTCAGACCAGCAGTAGCAGCAACTTGTGTGGCCCACTCAGTCTTGTTGTGATTAGACCAGCTTGGAGGAGATATCCAGAACAAAGTCCCTAGAGAATCCCTAAAAGCCTCTATAGCAGGTATTCAGAAAGGGGTGGCTCTTCTAGCAGATCCCTCGGTGGATGTATTAAGACTTTCAGCTAGATCCGCAGCACTGTCTAACTCGGCCAGAAGGGCGTTGTGGTTGAAAACTGGTCAGGGGACATAGCCTCTAGGGGGTAAATTATGCGGCATCCCTTGTGACGGTAATTTTTTGTTTGGTCTCTTTCTGGACGATTTATTGGAAAAAGCAGGAGACGGGGGAAAAAAGGGTTTCCAGCTACTTCCGCTCCCAGTAGACCCAGATCCTTTCGGGCCTTTCGTAAATCAAGGTACCAAAGGAGAGATGGAGAAAACAGACCAGGTCCATTCAGACCCCCTCAGCCAAGTAAAGGCTATTTGTTCGGGCAACAATATACGCAGTCCAGGCAAACCACCTCTCAGCCACAATGACGCGAGGCCACAGGTAGGAGGAAGGTTCTCCCACTTCCTCCCTGCCTGGAGTCACATTTCAAACAGCCAGTGGATTCTCCGTTCCATATCTCAAGGGATAACATTGGACTTCAAGAATTTTCCTCCTCGAGAATTCAAGATAACAAAAGTTCCATTGGAATAGAAAGGCAACATGATGATGTCAGAAATAACCGAGTTACTCTCCAAAAAGGTACTGTGCCCTGTCCAAATAGAGGAAGAACAACTAGGGTGGCGCCTTGAGAACTATAATAAATCTAAAAGGGTTAAACAGGCATTTACAGGTACCCAGCTTCAAAATGGAAACTCTAAAATCAACGGTAAATCTGTTATATCCGGGATGTTTTATGGCGTCAATCGACCTTACAGACGCCTATTACCACGTACCGATTCACCCGGATTATCAGAAATACCTAAGGTTTGCGGTTCAGTTAGATCAAAGGATAAGACATTTTCTATACAGAGCCCTCCCCTTTGGTATTGCCATAGCTCCAAGGGTTTTTACAAAAATTATTTCAGAGATGGCAGCTTTCATAAGGTTAGGTCAGGGGCTTTTTATACCTTAACGGACGATTTCCTTTTAGTGGGGCCCTCAGAAGAAGCGGTAAGAAACCAAGTAACCAGAGTTCGAGAAATTCTAAAATTTCTGGGATGGTTAATAAATATAGAAAAATCAGAAATAGTCCCATCTCAACAGAAGCTCTTCCTGGGGGTTCTTCTAGACTCAAATTGCCAAAGATCCTTTCTTCCCAAAGAAAAACAGGAAAGGATAAGTGAAAGTATAACAAAAATGTCCCTCCTGGGGAGTCTAGTGGCCACCATTCCTGCAGTTCCCTGGGCTCAGTTTCACATAAGAATTTTACAGAATTTTCTTCTTCAGGTTTGGGACAAAAATCCTACTTCCTTAGACAAAGAAATAGGAATGCCGGGGTTAGTATTAGAGTCCCTAAACTGGTGGTTAGATCAAAGAAACTTAGAGATGGGTCTCCCTTGGGTTTCAAATCCAGAAAGAATTATCGCAACGGATGCAAGCCCGTGGGGTTGGGGTGCACATGTAGAGGGCAGCATATTTCAGGGCCAGTGGCAAAGAACTACTGGCCATTTTGAAAGGGTTAGAAGCAGCTCTGCCTTTTCTGAGAAACAAAAATATTGTAGTAAGATCAGACAATACTACGGCAGTAGCCTACATAAGGGGGGACAAGGGGTCCACACCTCATGCAAATCGCCTCTCCGGTTTTCCAGTTAGCAGAGTCACACCTGGTATCGCTAAATGCATTATACATAAGAGGAGCAGAGAATACCCAAGCAGACTTCTTAAGTCGCAGTATCGTCCACCAGAGTGAATGGGTCCTCAATGGGGAGATCTTTAACATAATAACCAAAAGGTGAGGCCTCCCAGAAATAGACCTTTTTGCCAACAGGGAAAATCTAAGGGTGAGACATTTTTTTTCTCTCTAGATTGCAGGGATCATCCGTTGGCAGTGGATGCCTTCTGCCAAAATTGGGGACACCATCATCTGTTATACGCCTTTCCACCCATGATCCTAATTCCCAGAACTCTGGGGAAGATAAAACGTGAAAAAGCAAGGGTCATTTTCATCGCCCATTTTTGGCCTCGCCGTGCTTGGTTTTCAAGTCTGCGGGACATGTCAATAGCGGACCCATGGGATCTACCAGTGAGGAGAGACTTATTATACCAGGGCCCTATTTATCATCCGGAGGTGAGGAGTCTTCATCTCACGGCATGGCTATTGAGAGGTTGATTCTGGAGAAAAAGGGTCTGTCGGGTCAAGTCATTTCAACCCTTCAGAAGAGTAGAAAGCCTGTTACTTATAGAATTTATTTAAGAACATGGAAGGCTTTCTTTAAATTTATGGGTCAGAGACCAATTGATATGTACAACCCTGACTTTAGTAGTATTTTAGGTTTTTTACAGTTAGGCCTAGAAAAGGGTCTAAAACCATCCACTCTGAAGGTCCAGGTGTCGGCCCTTGCAGCAATTTTTGATCAAAATATAGCAAACCATCCGTGGATTGCTAGATTTATTAAGGCTTCCATAAGACTTTGCCCTACCACTAGGTCAAGTTTCCCCCCTTGGGATTTATCCCTAGTGTTAAAGGCTCTATCAGGTCCTCCCTTCGAACCCTTAGAAGACCTCTCCCAAAAACTACTTACTTTTAAAGCGGTATTTTTAGTAGCCATTACGTCAGCTAGGAGGGTGAGCGAGATTGCTGCTCTGTCATGTAGACCTCCATACTTTACTTTATTTCCGGATAGGATTGTATTGAGACCCGACCCTAAGTTCCTTCCGAAGGTAGTCTCGGATTTCCATAGATCCCAAGATATAGTTCTGCCTTCTTTCTGCTCAAATCCAAAGTCAGATAAGGAAAAGTCCTTTCATAGTCTTGATGTCAGGCGTAGTGTGCTTCAGTACTTGAAAAATTCAGAATTACTCCGTAAGACAGACAGTCTGTTTGTTCTCTTTGCAGGGAAGAACAAGGGGACAAAAGCATCATCAACAACTATCGCTAGATGGATTAGGGCTACTTTCCAGTTGGCATATGAAGTAGCTAAAAGATCTATTCCAGAATAGATTCATGTCCATTCAACCAGAGCTCTAGCAGCATCATGGGCAGAGTCCAGACATGCCTCATTAGAGCAAATATGTCGAGCTGCATGTTGGTCTACCCCCCACACCTTCTTTAAACACTACCGCTTGGATGTGGCGGGTTCTATCGACCTTTCTTTTGAGAGGAAGGTTCTTTCCTCTATAGTCCCTCCCTAAAAGTTTTCTTCTCTGAAAATCTCTCTGGTTGGTGCCGTCGTGGTGCTGGGGAAAACAGAAGTTACTCACCGGTAATGATGTTTCCTTGTACCACGACGGCACCTGGTATATTCCCACCCGGGTGGGTTTTTTTTCCTACTTTTTCTTGGTGTCGGTCAATTGGGTGTCGCAAAAAAAAAAAAAAAAATTTTGTGTGTGTGTGTAATATATATATATATATTACGCATGCATGGAAAATTTTTCTGATGTATTAACGATAAGTCTCTTCCAAGTCTGAGGCAGGATAGGAGGAGCGCGTTTTTAAGCTCAGGTTTCCTGTCCCTGGGGGCGGATCCCTCTCTCTGGTTGGTTCCGTCGTGGTACAAGGAAACATAATTACCGGTGAGTAACTTCTGTTTTTTCCTATTTAGGACTGCCTTCAGGTCTTTAGCCCATGGCTTGTTCTGGAAGTACCAGATTTGCTCCTCTGGAATTACCTGATAAAGGAAAAATGTTATATAGGCAAACACTCTGTCGGCTCACTCATTGATCTTTTCTGCTCAAAAGACGTTCCAATCGGTTAGGTGGAAGCATGATCTTAAGGCTTCTGTTCTGGCTACGGTCTATTTGCGCACGATTTTGGTTACTGGTAAAAATCTCTTCACCTGCGGTTTATAGATAAGTATCCCTATGACTATGTTGTGGTCCAATCTGCCAAATGGCGGTTGGTCATTATTCTATATGCATCTTTTGAATTAGCCAGGACAATTTCGTCCTGCATACTTCCCAGAATTCCCTAGTGGAGCATCTATGGCTTTAAGTCTCCACATGCCTTTAAGGTGGCCTTGAATGGCAATCTCTCCGTAAGGAACACCTACTGCCTGACTATACTACACAAAGCAAGACAAGTGTGAACTCCCGGGGCAGATAGTAAGGACAAATACCTACTATTGGTAGCTCAATGTTTACACAACACTGCTGTTTCTTGATGTTGCAGTGGTTGGGGTGCCCGTTCAGTGTGTGTTTGTGTATGTAGCAGTGCCCACTGTGTATAGCAGTGCACAGTGTATGTAGCAGTGATGTGTGTTTTCTAATTCTGTTTGTGTGTTAATAGCTGAGCTATGTATGTAAATGTATGGTTGTAGGAGTTCTCTGTGTGCTGTGCTTTTGTGCGACAGACAGGGATATTTTAATTGGTGTAAAATATATTTTTTCCTTTTTGGAAGACTAAATATGGGGTTCGTCTTAAAGTCTGCTAAATACGGTAATAAAACCTTTATCAATTTGGTATCCCTGTAATTGTAGCGACCCAAACACTAAAGAGTGTGTCATTTGGAGCGCAGAATAAAACCCATAAAAACAGTGCCCACAAGAAATGGCCACAAATGTGTGTTTTTGTCAATTTCACTTGGAATTTTTCCAGCTTCCCAGTACATTCCATGGAGTATTAAATGGCACCACTAAAAAGTATAATTTGTCCCGCAGATAACAAGCCCTCACACATCTGTGTAAATGTAAAAATAAAGTTATTGCGTTAGGAATGAGGCAAGTCTTGAAGGGGTTAAGGACGTAGCCAGTTTGTAGCTTAAATTGATATTCCCATTTCAACAAGGCATTGTTAAAAAAAATGAAAAGTTATATCAATTTACAATATCCTTTTATGTATCTGTTCTTTACAGTTTTCTAGATCTCTGCTTGCTGTCCTTCTATAGAAACCTTCATTGTTTATTTCCAGTGAATGGACATCTGACCATGGTCACTGAGGTGCATGGCTCATTATATAAAACTGCTCTTATTACTCTCTAGGATACTAACGGCCTGTCAACCTGAGTGACCATGGTCAGATTTCTGTCCACTGGAAGTAAACGTAGAAGCTTTGTATAGAAGGACAGCAAGCGGAGATCTAGAAAGCCATTGATACCGAAAGTACATTGGAAAATTGTATTTTTCATCATACAACTAAATAACATTAACCCCTTAAGGAGGCAGCCATTTTGTAGCTTAAAGTGTAACTGTCACTAAAATACATAATTCTGCTCCAGTTGTCCCTGGGAATCATTCCTTAAAGTATTTTGCCTCTTGGTCCTCATTTAGTACCTCTTTTGGCCCATAGCAACCAGGGTTTTCAGCTCTCAAAAAAACTACAATCCGCAAGATGGAGGGCGGGACTTCCTCCTGTCACCTCATCACAAGCGCATGCTGCTGACCAATGACACCAGAGCTATCTATCTATCTAAAAATCAAAAAATGGTGGCCCTCCAAGTTCAGTGAAAAAGGAATTCTTTTATTCCAAAAGTGCTACGTTTCAGCTCCCATATCTGGAGCCTTTCTCAAGCCAGAGGCTCCAGATATGGGAGCTGAAACATAGCACTTTTGGAATAAAAGAATTCCTTTTTCACTGAACTTGGAGTGCCACCATTTTTTGATTTTTATATGTAAAAGGATTTAACAAACCTGAAGGTTGAGCACCCGATTTTTCTTAACTGGAGCAGCTGAATTGTTTTATTTTTATCTATCTATCTATCTATCTATCTATCTATATTCTAAGTAAAACTTCGGCACAGCACATGATGGGACCGCTTGAAGACTTGGAGTCTCTCCTGCCATTTTCTGCTGTGGAGTGTGAGGTGATGGGGGAGGAGGGGGGGGGGGGTAGAACAGGTACAAGTCTTTTTTTCTTTTTGCTCTTTTTGCCAACTCTTGGTTTTGGCTAACAGTATTTAATGCAAATATCTGTTCATCTAACAAAGATGTGAGGTTGCTCTTACACTGGAGTTTATTTTGCAGGTCATGGTCATGCCAGAAGGAGCAGAGACGTTATCAAGACCAAGCCCTGACTATCCCATGTTGCCAACTATTCCTCTCTCTGCATTTTCTGATCCAAAGAAGGCAAAACCATCATCCTATGGATCAAAGGCTAGTATTTATATATATATGTATATGTATATATATATATGTATATATATATATATATATATATATGTATGTGTGTATATATGTATGTGTGTATATATGTATGTGTGTATATATGTATGTGTGTATATATGTATGTGTGTATATATGTATGTGTGTATATATGTATGTGTGTATATATGTATGTGTGTATATATGTATGTGTGTATATATGTATGTGTGTATATATGTATGTGTGTATATATGTATGTGTGTATATATGTATGTGTGTGTATATATGTATGTGTGTGTATATGTGTATGTGTATGTATATGTGTATGTGTATGTATATGTGTATGTGTATGTATATGTGTATGTATATATGTATATATGTATATATATGTATGTATGTGTATATATATGTATGTATATATATATGGAATACGATTAATAGTAACATAAACATGTACATGTTTATGGTTGGCTTATGTTTTTCAGGATGGCAATAAAGAAAGTAGCAAAACTTCAAAACCCCACAAAGTTTCAAAAGAGCACAGAGAACGTATTAGAAAAGATTCAGAAAGCAAAAGTAAAGAGAATGACATCGGCAAACAAATTAAGGAATCGTCTTCTTCCAGAAAAACTTCTGAGAACAAACCTCTCAAGGAGGAGAAGGCACCTATAAAAGTAGCCTTTAAGGAACAGAAACCGGCCTTGAAGGATCCTAAGATGGAAAATATGTCGCCAAAAGGTGCATCATCTGAGCCTAAGCTATCAAGCAAAAGACCCCAAAATGTAGACTCTCCTAAATCCAGTAGCAAGAAGCCAAAAAAAGGCAACTCCAAAGGACTTTCAGTTTCGGGAACTTCCCCTCGGGGTCCACCTAATCCCAGTAACAATATCATTTCAACCTATACAGAAAAGAAAATGATTAAGGAAAAAACAGGAAACAAAGCTGATAGGAGCAAACCAGATGCTGATGTGAAGAAGCCAGTAGAAAATAATGATTCCAACTCTGATGATGAGGGATCCTCAAAATCTGAGGTAATTGTGTTGGTTTGTCTGCTTGTACTTGGCGCACTCTGATGCTCCCCAATGTAATAGATAGCTTAAAAAGGGGTATTCCGGGAATATGAACGTCTGACACAAAAAAACTTAATGATATAAATAAATGAATACAACAATACTCAATGTAATTAGTCGCAAAATGTAGCTTAAATGGCTGCCACTGGAAACTACAAGTTCCATGATCCTTTAGTTCTCAGTAACTCCTCCTCCCTCTTATGCTCTGCTCCCGGTGATGATATAACAGACTTTCTTGCTCTGTTCCCATAGTAATAATGTGTAACTGCCTTCACTGCGCATCACCACAACACTGTCCATACTGGCTGCACTTCAACCAACCGACTACAGTCAAACCTAGTGGTGATCACATGACCTGCAGGTGCAGGACATGTGATGTGGACATGTGACCTGGGCCATCTTCTGTCCTGTGTATGCTCCGCAACGAACCATGTGTAAGAAGATAACAGACTGATTAAAGGGCCAGTAGCATTTTAATACTTCATTACAGTCTGTCACCAGCATTTTCTGCTAAGGGGAGCAAAATTTTAAATAACAAATAATTACACAGTAGCTTATATTTTTATTACCCATTTGTATAAGAATTATGCTTATTCCTAGAATACCCCTTTTAAAGCCTGTCCTTTGCCTCTAACAGCCGTGCCTGCATTAACAGCGTTTTGTTTAACCCTGAAGGCACCACATTCATTGCACTTACTCCTGTCCACCGCCTGTGGCAGTTTGGGGTGGTGGCGATTGTCTCCATGGCAACCCCACGGCTGGTAACGCTGACTGTATTGGGCTACATTTACACGGCCGTATGGGTGACGTATATACGGCCGCCACAGACGGCCATGGGCGCATGGCGCAGTACGAGCCTTGGTGTAGTTGTTGTGGATCTTGTAGGCACTGCCATACTTCAGTAAGGCTGGGATTAGTTTAAACAAAAAGTCAGTTTTTCAAGTGCCATAGTGAGACAAAATAAAACGTATGAAAAATTACACATGGAATTTGCCTTTGGTCAGAAGAGTGAAAACCATATAATAAGGGAATTAGTTTAAGCTTCCGTCTACTTATACAATGTAAAAACCAAATACATATACAGAAAAAACAAAAGGAAGCACACAGCCAAACACAGAACCAGATAAATATTTAAGGGGAACAAAACCAGGGAAAGGTGGTGGGGGGGGGAGGGGAGGGGGTTCTGCAGAAAGAATAGGAGGTTACACTGGTGAGTAGAAGTTGTTTTTGGGGAAGGATTCTTGACAAAACCTAAGTGGTAAAGGAGGCTGCGGGTCCAGATTGTGGAAAAATAGAGCGTTTCTATCATGGTTCTGCAGTAAAAGCAATTGAGAAATTACTGAGGGCACTGCACAGAGAAAGCTCCACCAGATGTGCAACATCCTGCTTATGGCATTCTCAAATCGCCAGCATTGATTTGAAATCTGGGGGTCCATTTGTTTCAGCTTAACTGGGGTGCAATACAATTTTGATCGTATTAGTGTTAAACTTCATTTTAAAATTCGACTTTTGAAGACTGGGTGAGTATAATAAGAATTCGTTTATTTATATAGTGCAAACAGATTACGCAGTGCTACACAGAGCATACCAAATCAGTCCATGTCCCCATAGGGATCACAATCTAATCAACCTACCAGTAAGTTTTGGAGTGTGGGAGGAAACCGGGGACCCCGAGGAAACCCACGAAAACACTGAGAGAACATACAAACTCTTTGCAGATTGTGACCTGTATGGGACTTGAACCCAAATCCCCAGCACGGCAGTGCTAATTACAGAGCCACTGTACTGCCCAGAGTTAGTCTAGCTATGAACCATTAGGCTACATTCACACTGCCGTACGGAGAACGTATATACGGCCGATATACGTCCTCTATAGACTGCAATGGGGGCGCGGCGCCCTACAGGAGCGGTACGGTGCCGTACCCGGAAAAAGATGGGACCTGTCGTATCTATTACCGTAAAACGGCGCCGTGCGCTATTACTTCTTATGGAGAGGGGCGGGGGTGAGATGCGCTCACCACCTCCTCCTCTCCCCGTACACTGCCGTTGCCCGGTACGGTACGGGCGGGTAACGGCAGTGTGAATATAGCCTTAATCTGGTGAGAATAAGAACATCCTTTATGTATAAGAGACATGCAGGGTTTTCTTTTTTTTTATGCAAGCCTTGGCAACGTCTCCAAGGCTTGTATGAAAAAAAAAAACCCTCCTGTATGTCTCTCTTATAAATGAAGGGCTTTCTTATTTTTTCCATCTAAGTTGTTGAGTGCCATTACTTTTATCTACAAGCCTGCTATTGAGAACTATGTATGTTGACTGAGCACCTCTATACAGTTCTACATTGTGAGCATTGGTCTCTGATCGGATCCATATCCTATGATGTTCTAATTAAAGGGATCTTCAGAGTGAAGATGGTGCCTGCCCCAGAGTCTTGCTCCTACAGTGATCTGTTGAGAATTCCCTGGCAAGAGCATTTTCCCAAACCCTGGTGTAGTATAGTTTTTTTTTCCAACAACAAGCCATAGAACAATGAAACGGTATGAGTTGGTGGACCAAACAAAGCTCCTCAAATCCAGACAAAAAAAAAATTTGGCCCCAGTGACAATTGGAGTTTAAATATTTTTTGCTCTAATGGGACTAAGGATTATCCACAAAGCTTCATTACAGACACCTTACAGCTGATTATTGCAGTCTGGAACTATAGTAAAGCACCCAGAGAGCTTCACCAGAGGTCAGAGGGGTCTGTCTGTAACTATGGGTTGTCTGTAAGTCGGGTGTCCTTGAGTAGGGGACCGCCTGTATTCACCCTGATGTATTCTGCACAGCTTATACATAATGCTGCATGCATACCTTCCCTTCTGAGCCATGCCATGTGCCCAGCTTGTAGTTTATTGCCACATTTGGGGTATTGCCTTACCCAGAACCTGCATTATTTTTGGGGCGTTTGTCTCCAGTGGTATGAGCTGGGCACGAGATTTTCTTACTATGCACTACCCATTAAGCATTATCTTTGGGATCCATTTGTGTGGTTAAAATGCTCACTGCAACCCTAGATTAATTCATGGAAGGGTGTAGTTTTCAAATGGGGTCAGTTCTCAGCGGTGTTTTCTACTTTACTGGTCACTAAGAGCATCTACAAATGTATGTATGTAAAATGTCCGCTCCAAATGCCAGTTCTTCCTTCTGAGCTTCGGTGTGCCCAGCCTCTGGATTATTACCACAAATGGGGCATTGCCATACCCGGGATAACCTGCATATTTTGGACTAAAATGTCAATTGTCACCACATTTGCACATATACATCTAGTGACAAGTTCCTATAGAGCAGGGGTAGGGAACCTATGGCTCGGGAGCCAGATGTGGCTCTTTTGTTGGCTGCATCTGGCTCCCAGACAGATCTTTAATAAATAGTGATGGCTGCTGTGTGTGTCTTAGACTGATCACTGGACACAGGCAGCAATGTTACCGCTGCCTACGACCTTTGTATGACCCAGATGCCATCGCCGCCATCGTCTAAGCCTGGGTCAAAGAAGAGCGTGGGAGCGATGAGGAGCTTGCTGCAGGGAATGCTGGTAAGTGAATTTTTTTTTTTTTTTCTTATTTTACCTATCTACTGGGGGGACGGGCGCTGTGGCTACCTGTATATTGGGGGACATGTGGTATGGCTACCTATCTGGTAGCCACCAGTCTTTATAGGAACCTTGGAAGTCAGCGGTGCACTGGCCCTTTAAATCCAAAAGTGCCGATGCGCGTGCTGGCCAGCCAAGATGGGAGCCGGAAAGTGGTGGGTTGAGAGAGCTCGGAGAGGGGCACAGGTGTGACTTTGATCCGAAACCTAGATTGCAGGGGCACCCGTGACACTGGGACTACCTATCTACTGGTGGGCATGTGCATATGATACGGCTCTTACGATGTCATCAAAAGTCTTGTACCCTTTACATTTGCAAAATGTACCCCATGTATATTTCTGATTACATGAAATCACAGCAGTCTCCATTGACTTCTACTCTATGGCGGCTGCTGTAAATTTATGATGTGCATTCCCAACCTTCAGGCCCTGAACGTTTGAGTTGTTATGAACTGCAATAGGCAAGGACTCCATTAATGAGAGGTATAGAAGGGGAGACGAGGGAACCCCTGTCCCGTTCACAATGGAGAATGGTAGTTAGAGCGAAACAGAAACCCCCAATGTACGCCATCAAAAGCTTTTTCGGCTTATACATATATCAGGCACATGGGGCTCTAGAGTCTCTAGCCTTTGAGATTAAAGAAATTTGTTTTGATTGCGTTGTTCCTGGCTTCTTGCCCAGAGGCACAACCCACCTGCTACTGGTGTGTCAGGAACGGAATGAATGGTTTGATTCTCAGGGCCACCAATTTGAAATATATTTTCTTGTTCACATTCAGAAATTGGAAATTGTCGCAATACATCTGATCTTTCTCTAGCTTGGAAATAACAGTATTGCATGCCTCTAAGGTTTGGTTCGGGAAGGTACAAGACCCAAAAACAGAATAAATAGCTGATGCGGATCAAACTAGAGCTGCAACGTTTGTAAAATCCTATGAGTGAAGCCTCCTGGGCCTGAACTCTTACCCTTCATAAAGGGGTTTGTGGATGAAAGAAAGTTAGCAAATTTTAATCCCATAGAGATGTTTACACAATAAACATCATTTTTAACCGCCCTTACTTTACAATTTTACTTAGTTTTATTAATGTTTTAGCTCCTATAACACAGTGTGGCGGGGACTCTCTAAGCAGACACTTCTTGATCCCTCTGTGCTATATGCTGACAAGGTGCTTAGATTATCAGGGTACAGGTTTATCTACACATTTGTCTAGCTTCTGAACATACACTAGTGTTTGACACAGAAAAAGAGAACTGAGACAGATCAACGATGAGAGATGAGAAGGATATAAAAACGCAATGACACTCTTCAGCACTGCAGTATCTCTGCTATAAAACACAGTCCACTCTGCTATACCTACTTCCCCTGCTATGAAGATCTTATCTTATCTGTAGTTTGTAGAATTGGTCTCTGAAGATGCTGCTTGCTGTCAGGAAGTGTCTGTGAGTTAGTCTTGCAATGCAGTGGGGAGTGTTAGGATAACAAAATAAGTATATTTAAGAATCTTCTCCTCATGGGAATGCCCCCTTTAATGTGTTTTAAAGGCCATCTACCACCAGGATCAAGGATTGTAAATGAAGTTCACTTACATACTGGTGTGTGCCCCCCCACTGGCAGGATACACTTTTCTGTTAGCTACTTATACCCTTGTTTTTAAGAATAAAAGGTTTTAAAGACTATGCAAATAAGGGACTTGAGGCTCTATTAAAACCCGTGGTGCCTGTAGCCCCTCTGAGTAATTAGCATAATATTAAAATCCATTATTTTTTTTTTTTTAAAAACCAGGCAATAAAAAGCTTTAGCTAGGCAGGTCTTCTGCTTGTTTCCATACTCAAAAAAGCTTCTCTGTAGATGTTCTATGACACATCTGAGGAATTGGCCTGCTTCGAGAACCCCTTATCTGACAGGGAGGTCAACAAGGCTTTGAGCTTACTTGATCTTTCTCGCTTCAACTTAGCCCCATGTGACCTTAAAATGTCCTGCAGGGAACGTTTAAGAGACTTCCATTCAAGGAGGGTATTGGCAGTATGATCACCTATTGATTGTTGTCCTAAAGATCACCTGCTAGATAATTGCATATGTATTTGTGATGTTAAGTTGCCAGCAACCCTTCCAACCCAAAATAGGAAAGCCTTCCAGGGAACCAAAAAGGGACCTCAGAAATGTGTCAATAGAGCATGTAGTTGACATATCCAGAAACCTATGTGAGAGGAAAATTTAGTACAACTTGTGATATATGTTGTTTGCCAAACCATAACTGAACTCTCAACGACGGATGTAGTGTTCTCTACGTGTCCACCAAATGTAAAACTGATTTCAGTTTACTTCGTTTGGCAAAGGAGATGAAGGACTTACTGGTGAAGGAATCAGGGTCCACATCCATCAACCTATCCAAAGTCTACACTCGGGATGATGCGAGAACTGTATGCAAAATCCTCCAGGTCATGAAAGATTTTAATATCAAAGGAGAACTGCAGTCTAACTTCAAGAAGTGAAAATGCTTAGGAAAGGCTCCTACTTTGCATTCAGTCATGCGGGCCATGATACCATTTACAGTAGAGGTTCGTAGGACAGATGGGTATGGCATTGACCACAAAGTCAGATTCATGAAAATGAAGTACCTTTTTTTTTTTTTTTTTTTTTTTTTTTTTTTTTTATAAATGCTGCGGTATCTGATACCTTTTTTGACGGGGCTTTTGAATCTTTAAAGGAGCAGAAAGATGCAAAATTACTCATGGTGGAATTTGAAGATCAACAAGTGAGAGAGAGGGAAAGGAAAGATCCTAAGACAACAAGACAAACGAACAATGACTGAAAAGACTAGGGACAGTAAGACAAACCATAACAATGTGTTACAGCTTAAATAAACATGGTCAGACCTGCTGTGCACATAGACCTCAGCAGAGAAAATATTTAGGAGGTAGTATCCAACCCATGCTAGCTGTTCTTGAGGTAATCCGAAAAAAAAAAAATCATTTTAGCTATCCAACAGCTAAAAGGATCGTTTAGTCACAAAAACTTGAGAGGAAGGGGAGGAGAGGGTAAAAAGAATCTCGAAAGTACAAATTCTGAAACTTGCATTCCAATGACATTGCTGTGTGCCAGACAGGCAGACTTGACCAGTCCCGACACATGACATACTTCCTATGCAAATGGGGTGTATCTAAAGAGCATTGAACAACAAAGAACAAATAAACTGTGCAAAGAACCTATGTTATTTGACAAGTGACAGTCTTGTAAGAGGGGGGACCCTAGTGATGTAAGATATATCTTCTGCCACCATGTTGCACTTGAAGCCAAAATGGGAAACCCTGGAAGTAAGGAATGTTCCTCTGACTCAATTTTCCCAAAAATGGGCTTGAAGGCTTTACACTTGAGTAGAGTGAGTCGGGAAAGGTCCGGAAGCAACTATAAGTAGTGAACTATTCTTTCCACTTCTCTGGCTTTAGACATAATGGCTAAAATCCAACCTGGCAGTTATCCCCGCAATACAGGGTCTTGAGATCTCCATGTTTCATTGCTCTCAACTGTGAGCCGTTGGGGTGCTGAATAGCAGGACTGCAAAGCTAGCTTGGGGTATCAGGACAGGAGCTACTCCAGTGTGCATCCTGTCACCTCCATAGCCCGGTCATGTTATCTTCCAAACTGAAATATATCCAATGAACTCCACAAAGCTTATGAATTCTTCTTTTTTGGGTTTTTATAATGGGTCATATGTTGTATCAATCCTTGAGAACCAATGCAGGGGATTCAATGCAGTATTATCCATCCCGTTTTTGTATTGGCAATAGAACAAGGCAGGGATGTCCCCTTTCCCGTATATCCTCATTGTGGAATCCCTAGCCAACGCACTTGAATTAGAGCCAACAACTCAGAGGTGTGGTTCCGAGTGGTCATCGTAAGATGGCATTTGCTGATGACCTCTTACTGTATGTTTCCTATTTTACACAGACACACACACACGGTAACAAAATTTGTTTGGGGGTGATTTAAACCACTGTTGGCATTTAATCTTCTCACTAAACCAAAGGATCAAGGAATCATGGGTATAATGGACTTCCTGCTGTATTATAGGGCCTCTGTATTTGCATGTGTGGTGGGTTTTGTTTTGAAGGTCTTCCTACAGACACTGTGTCAAGCTAGAAGCCATTTTAAACCCTTGTCCCCTACTTGACTTGCTCAGGATTTCACTAGTTCCCCCCCCCCCCCCCACTCCACCAATTTACTGTGCTAAATTATATAGAGTGCTATTGTCCTTTTAAAAAAAAAAAACCAACATTTTATTGAAAGAATATTATACTTTTTTTTTTTTTTTTTTTTTTTTACATAGAATCATTTGATTGCTTTAAATCTCTAATCACATTTGGCAGTGGTAGGTATTACATCTTCTGCATATTGTTCATACAAACTTATAATAAAAACGTTTACCTGATACCAGCTTTATTATACAACTTTCTAACAAATACTGAAAATACACAAGACAAATGCACAGAGGAAGAACACTAGGAAAGAAAGGATCCTATAAGGGACTTGCTTGTCCTGGGGCCTTTTCTCATTCCTGTTGCACCATCGGTCCCCAATAGGATTCCAGTTGGGCCCAAACCATAGTGAAAAAGTTCACTTTCATTCATGAATGCTGTCAAAAACTCAATACTCCTTACTGCTTGAACTCTTTCCAAGAAAATGAGGATAATGCCGGCCCTACTACAGTGGGTCGTTCTCTTCTGAAAATGCTCCTCCCACACAGACCACTGGCCATGTGTCGTAGGTGCTCTGCTCCAAGTCCAAACACAAACCATCCAGTCATAAATATAGATGATGGCGAAGCGGCACTAAAGTGACTGAACTCTTGCAAAGAGTCATTCTGGAAAGTGGAGTTGTTCCAGTGCTGGGCACTCAGACACCTGGCTGTGGTGAGAATGTATAGGCTAAGTTTTGTAGCAGTCTAAGGTAGTGGCTGTGTGGTTACATTTAAAGGAAACCTACCACTTTAAAATGGTAGTTATAACCCGGAAATATCTTCTTAATTTTCAGAAACTGCTGTATTGCTTGAAAAACTTGTCCCCCTTCGGCGCACCATGAGCGCGAGCAGGCGTGTGGCTGAATAGGAAGTGTTGGAGAGCCTGTGATGTCACCGAGCTCTCGGGCACACTCGCGCCTGCGCAACTTCGCATGCAAAGCCGGCCGTGCGAAGTTGCACAGGCGAGTGTGCCTGAGCGCTCGGTGTCTCTCCGGCACTTCCTATTCATGCGCACGCACGGTGCGCCGAGAACGTATGATGGTGCGCCGAAGGGGGGTTGAAATCTAATGAATGAATGAGCTTTTCAAGCAATACAGCGGTTTCTGAAAATTAGGAAGATATGCTCCGGCACTAGCTCACCCTGAGCTGGTGCAAGGTATTTCAGGGTTATAATTAACATTTTAAAGTGGTAGGTTTCCTTTAAGCAGGTATAATAAGGGATTAAGAGGTATTGAGCGTCCGCCAAAAGCCCTTAACGAACCCCATTCTAGAATGGATGAATGAGTGTACATGTCCAAAAAATATGTTCCAAGGTTCTCACTTGCTCCCCACATCGCCAGCTTACATCTGGAACATTAGGAAAAAATCTGATATTGTCGGTAATTGAGCAGTTGTGTGGTACCAGAAATAAGGTACATTATATGATTACATGATTATTACATGATTTTCCTTGTATGCGGTACAAATCGATGTTTTGGCTGTGCAGCACCTTGTTTGATGACATTATCGCCGACTATAACGGCAGGTGGCTGAGAATTCGCCTGATCTAAACCAGGTCGGTCTCTCTACAACCCCTTAACTGGTATCCTCCCACACTCCAAAACATACTGGTAGGTTGATTAGATTGTGAGCCCCATTGGGGTCAGGGACTGACTTGGCAAGCTCTGTGTAGCGCTGAGTAATCTGTGTGTGCTATATAAATAAATTCTTATTAACCCCTTCACGCTTTGGTGGATATATCCGCCACGGAGCTATGAAGGGTGTATGAAGAGGGCTCACGGGCTGAGCCCTCTTCATACAAAGATTGACTTGGCTGCATATCGCAGCAAAGACCCATCGCTTACACCCGCGGTCGGTGTTTGCCAGCAGCAAACGACAGGTTAAAACCTGCGATCGGTGCAAAGTCGGCGGCACTGAAAGCATGTTACCTGAGATCGTCGCTCCCCCGAATGTCATCGGAGGGCGGCGATCGGTTGCCATGGTCGCTTCGGGTCTTTGTTTGACCAGAGGCTGAATGGCTTCTGCCTATTCATTACAATGAGCCAGTGGCTCATTGTAATGTATAGTATGCAGAAATGCCATATACTGCGATACAGTTGTATTGCAGTATATGGTAGGAATAATCTGACCATCTAGGGTTAATGTACCTTAGAGGGTCTAAGAAGTGAAGGAAAAAAAAAAGTTTAAAGTATAAAATATTAAGAGTTCAAATCACCCCCCCTTTCCCTAGAACTGATATAAAATATAATAAACCGTAAAAATCACAGACACATTAGGTATCGCCGTGTCCGAAAATGCCTGAAGTTTCAAAATATAAAAACGATTTTTCATTGCGTTTAATTCCGTAACGGAAAATAGCACCCAAATTCGAAAATGGCACTATTTTGAAAAATATAAAAAAAATTAAAAAGTGATCAAAAGGCTGTACAGTCCTAAAAATTAGAGCAAAAAAACCGCCATCTAAAGTACCGAACCAAAGAATAAAGTAGAGGTGTTATTTGGAGCGCAGAGTGAAAGTCGTAAAAACTGAGTCCACAAGAATGTGACGCATTTTTTTTCTTTTCATTTTTCCACATATGGAATTTTTTTCCAGCTTCCCAGTACACGACATGGAATAATAAATAACATCACGGGAAAGTAAAACTTGTTACGCACAAAATAAGCCCTCACACAGCTCTGTACACGGAAAAATGAAAAAGTTATGGATTTTTGAAGATGGAGAGCGAGAAATGAGCGAAAATACCCTGCGTCCTTAAGGGGTTAAACTGATAGTACCAGGCTGAGGCACTGCCAAGAAAGAACTATTTAGATATACTTGATCAGAATTTGGCTCTGAAAAGTTAAACATAAATAACCAGACCCCTGGTATTTGGATGTTACATTATATTGTTTATATTTTACACTCCCTATGTCCAGACCATAAAGTCTGGTAGATCAGTCTCAAGATCATAAAAGGATATAACCAGAAAAAATTGTCCAGGTCTCAGGTGGGGGAAATCTCTTGACCCTCTGGATAGCTGTCGTCTTTTCTATTGCTCCCTATGCCATTCCGGCAGGTATAGGGCATCCCATTTCCCAGTCATAAATTGGAGGAACAGGGAGGTCTTATGTGTCGCAAAATGGGGCCAAGTCCAGAAAGGAGCGTTGCGTTACAGATCGGCCATATTTTGAAGCATTTTAGGGTGAATGGAAATCTCTATTGATAGATCACCCCGTGGTGTAGAATATCCAGCAGGGGCACTCGAGTATCTTCTTTTCAGCAGAGTTAGCTAGGAGAGGTCCTAATATAGTTGGATTTTTGTGCCATGGAAGTTGTGTTCCTGTTGATTGCTCGCACTGTACATGATAAGTTATTTAAGCTCATAGTCCTGTAGCCGACATATCTCAGTGGACAGAGTTTGTGGATTTCGGTTGTAGTGCCCTGTTCTGCCGCTAACCCAACACATCTATACAAAAGGATTCCTTGCCAGATATCTCCTCCGAGGATTCCCCTGCAGATAGTTACTACCGACAGGAGTCTGTAAGTCATGAAAGTATTTCACACGCAACAAAAATTTCGATGCAACCCTGCAGTAGATCACTCATAATTTTTGCCGGTAGTATGTAAATTAACTCTAGGACCTCCGTTATCCAAACTGCTTATAGCATCATGGTTGATAGACACTTTTATTTAGCTTCTGCGCATTCTACTAGCATCTGACACATATAAAAAGAGCGACGAGAGATGATATGGATATAAAACACAATGACCCTTTCAGCTCTGCCAACTCTCCTAATCAATAAAACACACTATGATCTCTGTCATATGCCTCCCTCCCGGATAAAGACCTTATCTGACTGTAGCTTGTAGAGTAGCACACTGCTGCTTGCTGGCAGGAAGTACCTGTGTAGTCTGTAGTGCGGAATAGGCAGTAGGGGGGGGGGAATGGCAGAGAGCACTGCAGTGTACAGACAAAAGAATCCATTAATGAGAAGAATCCAACCATAGTCAGCCGATTTACAGTCCTATCGAGGGACAACCAAAATCCTCTGGAAAAGAAAGATATAATTAGCAGCACGGAGCATGCGGACATGACGTACTGCTAATTATAACTTTCTTTTCTAGGTGATCCCAGTGTATCAAGACTACCGACGGACAGTAACAGGATCAAGGTGTAGAGGTGAGTATTTTATAGCTTTTTTTTTTTTTTTTCTTTTTAAAGTGGTTGATCTTTTATAATGACATTTTCTCCAAATTCAATTGCCTTCTTCTGATGCTAAACACTTTAATACTTGAAAGAGCTGTGTGAGATGTAATTTTTTGGGCTGATGCTTTCAATTGTATTGCTATTTTCATCGAGGACTTAAAGCATTTTGATCACGTTTATAAAACATTTTTATGTTGCAAAATGCTGAAAAAAGTGGTTTGGGTACTATTTTACTTTATGGTATTAAACATGGGGAATAATATAATATATAATTATTAAACATGGGGAATATATAATATTTTTTTTTCTCTAGGGAAAGGGGGGTGATTTAAAATTTTTATTTATTTTTATTTTTTACTATTTTTCAAGCTCCCTAGGGTACTTTCCCCTTCCCGACGCGAATCGTAATAGTACAGCGCGGTGGAAAGGTACTTAACGACCGGCACCATACTATTATGGCGTGTGGTAGGTGCCGGCTCTCGTTCAGAGCCGGCACCATGAAGAATGGGTGTTGACTGCATACCCCTCGATTATTTCATTGAGGGATGTAATTTGCAAACTAGGGTCACTTGTTGGTTTTATTCATTTATTTTTTATTTAGGTTTTCTATTTTCCCTCCAAGCCTCTGGATTTATTAGCACATCCTTTGTAATTCTCCAAGTTCTTTATTATTAGTATTTATATTCCAAGTGCTTTATCATTGCGGATCCCTGCTGTATTTTCTGGTTAGCGTTTAGAACCGCATGTAGGGCCTTTCTCCCGTTAGGAAACATGGCTTCCTAATCATAGACCTGAAATTTCATAGTGGCACAAACTGGGCGTCACCTAACGGGCATCATATTTGGAAACCACCTGAATGTCCAAAATGCTAATTTCATTCCTTGTATTACACTCTGCCACATATTATACTTTGCTAAATTCTACAAGGCGTGGGCATTCAAAAATAAGGGTCACTTTTCCGGTTTTCCTCTGTTTTATACCACTAGGGCTATTCAAATGAATCCTGACGCACGTGGATTTCTGTCAAATTTGGTTTCTAAAAGGCAAACATCCCTCTTTCCTTCTACTGTGCGCCCATACAACATTTTATATGCACATGTGGGGTACTTCTACACTCGAGAGAAATAGTTTTAAATATTGTGGGGGGTTATTTATTTTTTATCCCTTGTGGCTATAAAAAATTAGGGGTACAAGTGACCTTTATAGGAAAATTTCCACCTTTTTTCTTTTTGTCTCTTGTTGGTGCTTTCCATCTTGGTACCACTAGGGCAGTGGTGGCGAACCTATGGCACGGGTGCCGGAGGTGGCACTCACAGCCCTTTCTGTGGGCACCCAGGCCTTCACCCCAACACAGAGTTCCTGCTCTGGGAACCCTGATTCTTCCTCTTCAGGGGACCCTGGAGGGAAGCTACAATCCACATTTTTCTATCCTTCTATTGTATTGGTGATCTCATGATGCCAATACGAGTGAAACCTGTAATACAGCAGCGATCAATAAGTTACTTGGCACTTTGCGACATACAGGTGGGTTTTTGTTTGTACTTTGGGCACTCTGTCTTCAAAAGGTTGGCCATCACTGCACTAGGGCATCCTGACGCATGAAATCTTTTTCAGCCATATTTGTCCTCCAAAAACTAAACAACTCTCTTTCCCTTTCAAGTGCCACTTTGTACCAGCACTGTGACAAAATGGGTATTGGCATACTCAGGAGGAGTTCCACTAAACAATGTAAAATGCATTTTTCTTTTTAACCCATTGTGAAGGTGCAAATTTTAGTGTTACATTTTCTGTAATTTAACTTTTTCCATTTATTTTTCACCCTCATGAAACGCTCATAGTTGACAAACTTCCCAAAGGGTGATGTGTTTTTACTGCCAGACACCTTTGATTCTAGGTGGCTGCTATCTCATCCCCGCTGAAGTCCTGGTTTAGACACAGTTGTAACACATTGGCAACAGATACAAATGTGCAGGTAACCATAAATAATAATGAATGAACCATATAACATCACCACTGTGTTCAGACTGGGGGAAGCCGCTGCCCCACACATATCATCACCGCTCTGTGGCTTTGTCAGGGGTAATCTCCTATACCAATTTAGGGGATTTATAACTATGAGCTGTATATTAACTCCTCCCGTGGAAAGGACGTGGAGTACTGCGATGACTCGGGCACCGCATCACAGCCGCACAGGTGCGGTGCCGCACTCCTCCTGCCTCCATTGTGAGAGCAACGCGCAGGCCCGCGAGGGACACTGACGTGCCAAATCACCTGGGAAACAAGTCTCTTAATATGCAAGTCGGTGTAAACACAGCTTTGATTGCTTGTATTGGGAGATTCAACATGTGGGAGTGCCATCTGATACATGTGGATCCTTGTACAATGATCTATGCATTTCTGTTGGTTTCCAATGTATATTCTGCATAAAGATATCTCGACAATAATGAGCGTGATTCAGCTCACATAGTGTATCAGGTAGAATTCTATAGGAGAGGACAATCCTGAGCATACATATACAGTATTCATTTAAAAAAAAGGGGGGTTATCCTCTTCTAGACATATATATGTCCACTAGTACAGAAAACTCTATACCACAATTTTATCTCACCGACTGCACCTATAGCTAAATAACACTAGATGGCAGTAGAGTACTAAAAAATATAGATTTATAGATGCCAATCAATTGTATGGAGAAAAGTTAAGGTGGGTACAGACAAACACTTATTTAAAAAACATAGAAAAAGATGAGAAAAAAGTAAGTAAGGAAGGTTTAAAAAAAACTTATGCACTGAGCGAGGGGGACTTCCAGCTGGTGAATGTAAACGCTACTTATTGCATCATTGTTTGCCCGGCCAAATTGTAGTTATATCTGTACCTTGCTATTGCACTTATTATTATTATATAGTTGCTCTCTATGGAGTAAATGTTTTTACCTTCTTTTTTTGGGTGCAGGGAGGAATGGTATGTGCCGGTCACCAGTAAGGGAGCCTCTGCCCGGTGATTACCTCAAGGCGCGTTTCGCCAAACTGCTTCGCCAGGAGTATACAGTATTAATGAATACAGGCAGTCCCCGGGTTACGTACAAGATAGGGTCCGGGGGTTGTTCTTAAGTTGAATTTGTATGCAAGTCAAAACTGTTTATTTTGTGGCCCCAGTGACAATCTGAGTTTAACCCCTTAACGACTTGGCCATTTTTAATTTTTTCACTTCCATTTTTCACTCGCCACCATCAAAAATATATAATATTATTATTTTCAATAATATACAGCTGTGTGATGGCTTATTTTCTGCGTAATTAATTGCACTTCATAGTGATGGTATTTAATATTCCATGCCGTGTACTTGGAAGCGGGAAAAAAATTTGCGACGTTTCCTTGGATTTTACAGCTTTCATTGTGTGCCGCAAATGACATGTCTGCTTTATTCTTTGGGTCGGTACGATTACAGGGATAACAAATTTGTATAGGATTCATGTTTTCATACATTTACAAAAATGAAAACCTCCTGTACAAAATATATTTTTTTGGGATTTTGTCATCTTCTTCTGGCTCCAATAACTTTTTCGTACTTTGTTGTACGGAGTTGTGGGTGGTGTCATTTTTTGTGACTTTAGATGGCGTTTTTTTTTTTTTTTGCTCTAATTTTTAGGACTGTACAGCCTTTTGATCACTTTTTAATTTTTTTTATATTTTTCAAAATTTGGGTGCCATTTTCGAATTTGGGTGCTATTTTCCGTTACGGAATTAAACGCAATGAAAAATCGTTTTTATATTTTGAAACTTCAGGCATTTTCGGACACGGCGATACCTAATGTGTCTGTGATTTTTACTGTTTATTATATTTTATATCATATCTAGGGAAAGGGAGGTGATTTTTTTTTAATTATAATTTTTTTTTAAACTTTTTTTTATTTTTACTATTTTTAAGACTCCCTAGGATACTTTAACCCTAGGTTGTCTGATCGACCTATCATATACTGCCATACTGCAGTATGGCAGTATATGGGGATTTTCCTCCTCATTCATTACAATGTGCAATTAGCACATTGTAATGAATGGGTTAAAACGAGACAGCTTCGGGCCTTCTTGAGACCCGAAGCTGTCATGACAACGAATCGGCGCTCCCCAACATTGCCGTCGACGATCGACATGAAAACACCCACGATCGGTGCTAGCAATATGCAGCAAAGACTTACTGGCTATGGAGAGGGCTCGGCCTTGCAATGTGCCTTATATGAACCATACTTACAGACAACAGCTGCCACCTGTAAGTATGGTCTGCCACCTGCTGGTCATTCATCCTTACAATCAGGTGCGCCTTATAATCCAGTGCGCCTTATATATGAACCTAGACATTTTAGCAGGCATTTATTGATGGTGCGCTTTATAGTCCGAAAAATACTGTAGTTATCAAGTTATTTTGGTGATATGACTAACTTTCCAAAAGCTTGAAAATTTTTAATTTGGAAAAGTGTTTTTTTTTTTTTTTTGTCAAATTTCCATTTATTTCATAATTAAATCTTAAACCTATTGCGTAAATTTTGACCAACATGAAGTACAATGTGTCACGAAAAAACAGTCTCAAAATCACCCGGATATGTTAAAGCATTCCAAAGTTATGACCACTTATAGTGATACGTCAGATTTCAAAAAAAGGGCCGTGTCGTTAAGGGGTTAACCCTAGGTTGTCCGGTCCTACCATATACCAGGCACATTTGTAACAAATGGGCAGAGAACATACAGCCTCCAGTCTTAAAAAGACCCAAGGCTGTTGTGCCTACAGATCGTGGCTCCAAGAGTACGTCACAAGGAACGACCGTCTAAGCCAAGATAGCTTTTTAACATTTTTTTTTTTTTTTAATCATTTTTTTTTTTTTTTAATAAGTGACGCTTTAAATGATCAAAACAAATTAAAATGGCCATGATAAATTAATTTCCTATTATGTGACAGTCATTTTATTATATAATATGTACAGCCCCAGTTAAACAGGGCGATTATGACCTGCATTTTTCATAGTGATGTTGGGGATTATTTATTGGGAAGTATTTAAAATATATATTGTTGTTTTTTACTTTATATTTCCTCCTTGAGGTCATAAAACATTTTCACTTTTTTTTTTTTCTTAATTTAAAACTTTTTAATTTTCGAAGTTTCCTATAACTAGGACATCTATTGGAGCTATAGTTGGCTCACAACTGCAAACAATTCTTGGTTGCTGTCCATCCTGCCCCAGGACTCGCCACCCCCTGCTGGTAGGGAGCCAGATGATAATAAAGAAAAAAATTAAAATCTTTGGAATTGTGCAGATGCATGACAAAGGGATTTTTGCCAATGTCCCAGAGAACCTGCTGTCATGTAAATATGACCTTCCTGATGAGATCCCTTTAACTTGCAAATTTGAATTATATTTTAAAATAAGGCAATAAACATGAGCTTTAGATTTTACTGTATTTCTTCCTCTAAATGTTTTTCTTTTTGATTTCTCTAGTCCGTTCCATCCAGTCCTTCAAACAGCAGCTCAAGTTCGGATTCCAGCTCTGAATCTGACTTTGAACCATCACATAACCACAGCCAAGGTATGCCAGCACTGTTTTCCTTTTAGGATTGCTCAAATTCCATGCTGATAGTTGTCATTTTGCCTGTCCCTAACCTATCAAGCCATTGCATATTTATATAGTAAATTAGTTAGCAATACTCCCTGTTTATTACTTTAGAATTTCATAGGATTAACTATGTAGGCTGTGCCAGATTTCACTCTCGAAATAATAAGTGCCAGTTCACAACTCCATTATTTTATTTATTTATTTTTTTTTTTATATTTTGAGTCAAAACCAGAAGTGGTGAAACACAAAGTACTGGTGTAAGTCTTGCAACTATACTTCACTTCTGTTTAGTCACTGGAAAGACTTGCATCTGTTCCTTGTGTTTGACCACGGAAAGTGGTGTTTGACCAAGGAAATAACGGAAAATATAATGGAGATATGAACTGACCCTCAGTTTAGAGCATGTAGCTTTTAGGGAGGTGGTTGACCAATCATATGTAGTTCGTGTTCACATGTTGTGTTTTGAAACACAATCCACAGGCTTTCCCTGTGATCACATGTTGAGGTAAGAGACTGAGATAAGAGAGGGGGAAAAGACTAGAGGAATCCGTGTAGCATTTGGAAAGAAAGACCTGCTGCATTGGATGGAATGGTTTGTAGAGGAGAGAGTAGGTGGAAGACTGATTAGTAGGGATTTACTGTAGTTTAGACAAGAGAGAATCAGAGCAACAATTAGTGTTTTATAGGTTTCAGTTGTAAGAAATGGTCAGTTTCTAGAAATGTTTTTAAGGTGCATCTGGCAAGAGGGAGCAACAGATTGAATATACGGTGCAAAGGAGAGGTTGGAGTCCAGCACAACCCCAAGACAGTGGACCTGCTGCCTTAGGGTTATGGTGACATCAGGGTTAGGTCATTTAGAAGGCAGTGGAAATACAAGTAGTTTAGTTTTGAAAAGATTAAAGGGGTTTCCCCATGAAAGATGATGAGATCCACGAGATGCATATAACACATTACATTCTTGGCTCTGCTATCACAGCCATAACTTAAACATAACACTGCTATGCCTCCCTCCCCTGGATAAAGACTTTATCGGTCTGAAGCTTTACTCTCCTCACGCTGCTTGCTGGCAGGAAGTCTGTGTCTGGCATGCAAGGGTGGGGGCCGATGCAGAGAGGAGCTCAGTGCATCATAAGACAGCATAACAATGTGTCCTGCCCAACCCTAGACTTCTGATTTGGTGTTGGATCCGGGGGCAACCGAAGTTGTGTACACCAGGACTGCTAGAGACAGATTGGAATTATATCTGTGAAATGCTGGATTTTTGTTAGTAACAATGAATTAGAGAGTGTCTTATTTTGTTATCCGGAGTATATTTAAAGGGAACCTGTCACCAGGAGACCCTTTTTTAGCACTCCCCCAGTCCCCACAGAGCGTAGTACATACTCTGCCAAAGTGTTTTTGTATTAAAAATTGGTTTTACAGAAAAAAAGATATGCTATATTGTACCTTTCATCAGCATGTGCTGTGTGACTAGGCAGTCGTCCACTGGGAGGGGCTGGAAAGGAGTAGTTCCCCCCCCCTTTGGGAAACTGCTACTCCATGTGACCTTTTCAAATATATGAAAACACCCATCACTTGGCTTAGCAACGCCCCCTGCTCCTCTACAGCCAATCCCGAGTGTGGGGAGTTATTCATATATTTAAAAAGGTCACATGTTTCCCAAGGGTGGGGGAACTGCTCCTTTCCAGCCCCTCCCATTGGGCAACTGCCTAGTCACACAGCAGATGCTAATGAAAGGTACAATATAACATATCTTTTTTTTCTGTAAAACCTATTTTTTGTACAAAAACACTTTGGCAGTGTATGTACTATGCTCTGTGGGGACTGGGGGGGTGCTAAAAATGGGTCTCCTGGTGACAGATTCCCTTTAAGAATCTTGTTTCTGTGGGAGAACCCCATTAAAGGTGTATTCCCATTTCGGGAAATTAATGTTATTATATGTATGAATAAAAATAATACAATTTTTCAATATATTTTCTGTATCGAATCCTCATGGTTTTCTAGATCTGTACTTGCTGTACTTCCATAGAAAGCTTCTATGTTTGCTTCCAGTGGACAGAAATCTGACCATGGTCACACAGGAGAACAGCTCATTATGTCACAGAGAATAATCAGAGCTGTGTGATATAACGAGCCTTGCACCCGTGTGACCATGGTTAAATTTTTTTTTGAAACTCAGCTTTATGAACAGATTTGCAGGTATACATTAGATACAAGGTGAGATCACATAACATGACTTCATCTATTTCCATATACATTGATATACACTCACCGGCCACTTTATTAGGTACACCTGTCCAACTGCTCGTTAACACTTAAATTCTAATCAGCCAATCACATGGCGGCAACTCAGTGCATTTAGGCATGTAGACATGGTCAAGACAATCTCCTGCAGTTCAAACCGAGCATCAGTATGGGGAAGAAAGGCGATTTCAGTGCCTTTGAACGTGGCATGGTTGTTGGTGCCAGAAGGGCTGGTCTGAGTATTTCAAAAACTGCTGATCTACTGGGATTTTCACGCACAACCATCTCTAGGGTTTACAGAGAATGGTCCGAAAAAGAAAAAACATCCAGTGAGCGGCAGTTCTGTGGGCGGAAATGCCTTGTTGATGCCAGAGGTCAGAGGAGAATGGGCAGACTGGTTCGAGCTGATAGAAAGGCAACAGTGACTCAAATCGCCACCCGTTACAACCAAGGTAGGCAGAAGAGCATCTCTGAACGCACAGTACATTGAGGCAGATGGGCTACAGCAGCAGAAGACCACACCGGGTGCCACTCCTTTCAGCTAAGAACAGGAAACTGAGGCCACAATTTGCACAAGCTCATCGAAATTGGACAGTAGAAGATTGGAAAAACGTTGCCTGGTCTGATGAGTCTCGATTTCTGCTGCGACATTCGAATGGTAGGGTCAGAATTTGGCGTCAACTACATGAAAGCAATACAACAGATGGACAAACAAACGATTTGATCCAGCATCCAGGCTTGAAATAGGTGCTATAAAACTTCTATTTATTTCATCAAGGTTTAAAAAGGGTACCATTATACAGACATCTGACGCGTTTCGAACTCTCAGGAGTTCTTAGTCATAGATAAGATTCTAGTAAATATGAACATTCATTATAAAGACATATGCAACGGAAGTAGGGAGGTTTGCGAGCAGGTAATTAGTCACGTCATAGAGCCAGAAGGTGAGGGGGAACGGGAACAGAAGGAAAGAAACGGACCAATGAAAAGCATATGAGAAACGGGAAATAGTCAAAGAAGCAACATAATAATTATAAATTAATATATATACATTAAATCGTTTCTCAAATTTAAGCCATACGGAGATCGAGTTTGCATAGTAAGTATCCAATATGCTTCTCTGTTTCGGAGGGCTTTAACCCAATCTCCACATCTATCTGTTACACCCATTGAAAGGGTTAAGCGCCCAAAAAGAGGTGGAGATTGGGTTAAAGCCCTCCGAAACAGAGAAGCATATTGGATACTTACTATGCAAACTCGATCTCCGTATGGCTTAAATTTGAGAAACGATTTAATGTATATATATTAATTTATAATTATTATGTTGCTTCTTTGACTATTTCCCGTTTCTCATATGCTTTTCATTGGTCTGTTTCTTTCCTTCTGTTCCCGTTCCCCCTCCTCCCCCTCACCTTCTGGCTCTATGACGTGACTAATTACCTGCTCGCAAACCTCCCTACTTCCGTTGCATATGTCTTTATAATGAATGTTCATATTTACTAGAATCTTATCTATGACTAAGAACTCCTGAGAGTTCGAAACGCGTCAGATGTCTGTATAATGGTACCCTTTTTAAACCTTTTTATACCTTGATGAAATAAATAGAAGTTTTATAGCACCTATTTCAAGCCTGGATGCTGGATCAAATCGTTTGTTTGTCCATGATGCACTGAATCGGCCAAGCATATCCGCGCACCGGCACCTGATATCTTGACCACAGAAGGGTGAGCTGAATCTCTACTATTTTTCCTTTTTCTAATACAACAGGTGGGTGGGGGAGATATACAAATATTCAAAGTTCAAAAATGTTGCCCGCATACAGAAAGGCAATATGTAGCAGGAGAAAAAAGCTAGTATGCATAGGCATAAAGTGGTGCAAATTTTATTAAAGTTAAATTGTTCACATAACATGCAATAAAGTAAACCTTAAAAACAATTAAAAAGTGTAAAAATACACATACACAGACAACAAGTGGATCCTGACATAATAAGTCAATCCACATACAACCCAAAAGAGTCTATGATCAATCCCCACAGACGAGTTTGGATGACTAACGTATAAATGCCCTAGGAAAACAGGGACTTCTGCAGTAGTCCCTGTAAAAGGTCACCAACCATGCCCCCAAAAATGGCACAACAACAGTAATAAGGTCAAGGTCGTGCAAAGAGGTAACGATTTGGGTAAGTATATAGGCAACAAGGGGGAGGGGGTGACAAAAACCTAGGGAAAAGGGGAGAATACGGTTACCGGTGGAAATAGAAAGGGCTGGAGGCACCCCACGCGTTCCGTCGCACTCCTGCGACTTCCTCCGTCGCACTCCTGCGACTTCCTCAGGGGTAGGAAGTCGCAGGAGTGCGACGGAACGCGTGGGGTGCCTCCAGCCCTTTCTATTTCCACCGGTAACCGTATTCTCCCCTTTTCCCTAGGTTTTTGTCACCCCCTCCCCCTTGTTGCCTATATACCTACCCAAATCGTTACCTCTTTGCACGACCTTGACCTTATTACTGTTGTTGTGCCATTTTTGGGGGCATGGTTGGTGACCTTTTACAGGGACTACTGCAGAAGTCCCTGTTTTCCTAGGGCATTTATACATTAGTCATCCAAACTCGTCTGTGGGGATTGATCATAGACTCTTTTGGGCTGTATGTGGATTGACTTATTATGTCGGGATCCACTTGTTGTCTGTGTATTTTTACACTTTTTAATTGTTTTTAAGATTTACCTTATTGCATGTTATGTGAACAATTTAACTTCAATAAAATTTGCACCACTTTATGCCTATGCATACTAGCTTTTTTCTCCCGCTGCATAACAACATGAAAGCATGGATCCATCCTGCCTTGTATCAACGGTTCAGGCTGGTGGTGGTGGTGTCATGGTGTGGAGAATATTTTCTTGGCACTCTTTGGGCCCCTTGGTACCAATTGAGCATCGTTGCAACGCCACAGCCTACCTGAGTATTGTTGCTGACCATGTCCATCCCTTTATGACCACAATGTACCCAACACCTGATGGCTACTTTCAGCAGGATAATGCGCCATGTCATAAAGCTGGAATCCTCTCAGACTGGTTTCTTGAACATGACAATGAGTTCACTGTACTCAAATGGCCTCCACAGTCACCAGATCTCAATCCAATAGAGCATCTTTGGGATGTGGTGGAACGGGAGATTTGCATCATGTGATGCCATCATGTCAATATGGACCAAAATCTCTGAGGAATGCTTCCAGCACCTTGTTGAATCTATGCCACGAAGAATTGAGGCAGTTCTGAAGGCATAAGGGGGTCCAACCCGTTACTAGCATGGTGTACCTAATAAAGTGGCCCGTGAGTGTAAGCATACAGTGGTCGATGTAGACACCTGCAAAAGGCTAATATCACAGGATTGAAAGAAAAACAATACAGTATAACTTAGGAAACATTACACTCCAGCTGCTGTTACACTATTCCTGTATAGTGAGGCACAACCTGTTATCATGTGTATTCCTATCTTCGTGGATATAAACAGTGTACCCTAGATCATCTCATTAATAGCTGCTATTAGTTCGTGTGGCTAGTGTGTCGTGAGGGGAAAATCGCACCACTGGTCCCATATCTTATTGAACTTGAGGGGGCATTTCCTATTCTTGTAAATAACTTTCTCGTATGTTATTATTTTGTTGGTAAGTTTTTTCCATGTACTGCACTTAGGAGGTCTAGGGTCCATCCACCTCAGAACAATTACTTTTCTAGCCATGAACAGTGACTCCTTGAGACATAGTCGTTCATAATGTGACCAGTCCTCTTCCTCCTGGAGTCCAAATAAGCACACTCCAGGAGAGAGGGGAACCGGCCTTCCCATTATTGTTGTCAGTGTCAATATGACCTCTGACCAGTACAGCTTTAGCACCGGACACTCCCAGATCATATGGTGAAAGTATGCTCGGTTGTGCAAACAGCGATGGCATTGCGGGGTAGATATACCTTTCATTTTGTATAATCTTATAACTGTTTTTAGCTCTGGTGTATTATGTGTAGTTGTATAAATTTATTGTTGACAACAGGGGAGACCCCTAAATGTGACTGATATATTTCATCCATCTCAGTGTCCTCAGTGTCACCATCTTGCCACCGCTGGCAGTGCCCTTGCGTAAATAAGATGTCAGTACAGCATGTAAATCAACCCTCCAGGACCCTGGGATTTTACAACCCCTATCAGGGGATATTCGGAGACCGCAAATTGGGGATCTGGAAATTGTGCAGACAAAGCATGGCGTAGTCTCAAGTATTTATAGAAGTGCATGTTAGTCAGCCCAAAGCTATCTTTTAGTTCTGCAAATGTATACAGGGTGTTGTTTGAGTATATGTCCCCCAGCAGCTTAATTCCAGATGAGGACCAATAGCGATCGTCGCCTAGTTGCATTAGTTGTGGGAGTCTCTGCAGGTGTATCTATCGGTGGTGATATTTGTTTAGCTGCCCTCCATACCTTCCAGGCTGTGGAGTGAATGGGATGCTTCCCTCCAGAACAGATCAGCGGGTCTTCCCATCTAGATATGCGGACAGGTGTGCTTCAGGGTATGTGGGTGTTGAGGGACCCAACCATGGGGCTAAGCATTTCAGTTGTCCAGCCAAGTAGTATAGGTAGACATTTGGTAAGGCCATTCCTGCCTGGTCTTTCGGCCGTTGTAGTTTTGCTAACTGAAGTTTGGATCTAGATGTGCCCCAGATGAAGGAGACCAACATTGAGTCTAGGGTGCCGAAGAATTGCTTGGGGATGGGTACGTATATGTGCTGTAAGGCATATAAGCATTTTGGGAGTACTATCAATTTAATTAAATTTGATCCTGCCAGAGACTGACATGGGTAGAGATGCCCATATCTTAAATTTGTCTTTAAATAGTGTATAGTAGGGGGTCTTTGTTAGATTGTATCGAGTCTGTCGAAGTCCTCATGTTGTGTCTCAAGTACCCCTTTATATAGCCAGCGCAAAAAGCAGGGGGGACGGGACAACCCTGACGGGTGCCCCTGCCCAGCCCAAAGCTCCCTGATTGTTGGCTGTTCAGGGCAACTGAGGCTTTTGGGTGTGCATATAACATAGAGATCCTCTTAACAAAGGAGGGGCTAAATCCAAAGTGTTCAAAGACTGATATTAAGTATGGCCATTCTACGGAGTCAAAGGCCTTGGCGGCATCTAGTGACGCCAAAGCCCAGCGCGTCGTAAGTTATCCGAGGTGCTGTGATGCAGCATAAAACCGGCCTTATCCGAGTGGACCAATGATGAGACGACGGAGTTCAATCTACGGGCTAGCATTTTGTTTAGAAGCTTTTAATCCGAGTTTAGTAGGGATATGGGTCTGTAAGATCAGTACTATTGTGGCTTCATAGAATGAGGGTGGCAGACTGCCCCTGTCAAAGGCTTTTTGTAGTACCTGAAGGAGGGGTGGAAGGATCTGGTCCTGGTATTGTTGGTAAATCTCAATCTGGAAACTGTCCGGACCTGCCGCTAATGCTTCCTTTAATTCGTCTAGTGATATAGGGGCACCTAACGTCTGATTTTGTTCATAGTTAAGGCGGGGGATGTCAGATCACTCAAATACTGAGCTATCTCTTCTGGTGTTTTGTTACATCTTGCACTGTACAGGTCCTGGTAGAAAGAAGTGAACGTGTTAAGTATATCTGTGTTATCAGTCCCATCTGTTCCTGTTATTTTTAGAATAGCTGGGGATGAGTTGTTCTGGTGTACTATGTGGGCTAGAAGCGCACTTGATTGGTTGCCCATCTCAAAGTATTTCTGTTGCGTGAAAAACATGCGAGGTTTCTGTTTCTCTTGCAGGGTCTGTACATATTTCCTTCCAGCGAGTAGCCAGGCCTCCCTATTGTTATCAGTGGGGTCAGCTATAAATGTGGCCTCCAGGGAAACGCACTGGGCCGCTAATGCCTCCTCCTTGGCAGCTGTGGCAGCTTTTTAATGTGTTTAATGGCTGATTGCAGGTATGATCTGAGCAAGGCTTTAAGGGATTACCAAAAGAAAGAGGGGGTATAGTCTGGAGAATTGTTTTCTAGAAAGGACTGTAGATGTAAGGGTGTTTGGTCCCCATTGGCAATTAGTTAGCCAGAATGGGTGTATCTTTCTGATTCCCTGTACTTAGGAGGGGAGGGGAGCATTGTAGCTCATCCAGGAGAGGGGAGTGTTCTGAGAGCCCATGGGGCAGGAAGGTGATGCTAGCCAACCAGGTATGTGCAAGGGTATTTCCTAGAATGTAATCTATTCGGGAGAGTGCAGAGTTGTGGATGGCGACAACGCCATAGGTCACTCCACCCCATTTCTGTAAGGAACATCTGCAGGGTAGTGGTGCGTAGGTTAGAGGGTGCCGTGCCCGGTGCCCAGAATTTGTCTATGGAAAGTTCTAGCATAGAGTTAAGATTTCCCATACAAAGTGACCTGGATGAGGTGGCACTTCCCTCAGTTACCTGAGGGCTCCGATCGCGGGTGTTTAACCCGTTAAATGCCGCGGTCAACGCGACCGCGGCATTTAACATGCCTTCTGGGGGTCTTTACCCCACGATCGCCCCCCCCCCCCAGCACCGTTTTCGGGGGGACGATCGCTGTTTTGGCTCCTATGGGGTCCGATCGGGACCCCAGAGAAGCCTGGAGGGTTTACCTTTAAGATGGCGTCTGTGACGTCATCTTAAAGGCAAAGTGTCAGCCTATGCATCTGCATAGGCTGGCACTGATAATACCCTGCAATACATTAGTATTGCAGAGTATTATCAAGAACAAGCAATCAGATGATTGCTTGTTCATATCCCATGGTGGATCATGTAAAAAATTTACAAAATAATGTTTTTCAATAAAAAATTACTTTATAAATCACTAAAAATGCCCATAAGCCCCAAAACATATAAAGAGACATATGATTTTGACTTTTTTGAGCGTTATAACACAAACCCCACATATATAGTATCACTGCGTCCGTAACAATCCATAGAATAAAACTAAATAACTATTGAACCCATATGATGAACGCCGTAAAAAAAAGTCAAAAACCCGCCAAAAATTATGATTTTTACCTATTATATCCCACTAAAAATGCAATAAAAAGTGATCAACAAAACATATGTACTCAAGAATGATATTGTTGCAAAGAACAACATGTCCCGCAAAAAACAAGCTATCAACCAGCTCTGTAGCCAAAAACGTAACAATGTTATGCCACTTGGAAGACAGCGATGCAAAAATGATAGATTTTTCCCCACATTAGGGTTTTATTTGGCAAATTTAGTAAAACATAAGAAAAAATATTCATGTCTGGTATCCCTGTAATCGTATCGACCCATAGAATAAAGATAGCATGATTATTAGGCTATACGGTGAACACGGAAAAAAAAAAAGTAAAAAATCCAGTACAGAATTGATGCTTTTCTACTCATGACCTCAAAAAAAGTTCCAAAATTTTCAACAATAGGTGATACCAACCCCAAAATGGTAACACTGGAAAAAGCATCTCGTCCCGCTAAAAAAAAGCCGTCACATGGCCCCAATAACGGAAAAGCGAAAATTTTATAGCCTTCAAAAGGGGGCAACCAGAAAACTAAAATCCTGGCAGCTGCAGGGTGCTCCTTCCCTTCTGCGCCTCGCTGTGCCCCCATAACACAAGTAACGGCCACATGTGGGGGATCTCTGCACTCAGGAGAAATTGTAGAACAAATTTTATGGTGGGTTTTCTCTTTTTATCTTTTGGAAATGTGTAAATTTTAGGGCTAAATGAACGTATAACCGACAAAATTTGACCATTCTAAATTTCACCGCCATTTTGATTCAATTACTATGAAGATCTCAAGGGGTTAACAATCTTTGTAAATGCTGTTTCTGATAGTTTGTGGGGTGCAGATTTGAAAATGGGTTGGTTATATAGGGGGTTTTGTTGTTAAATATGTAAAATTTGATTTCAAACAGTATTTATCCCCAAAATAGTCAATTCCGAAAATACGGAAAATCGCTATTCGATTTGTAGGCCGCGTGACGTCAAAATAAATTATCCAAACATTTCAAAAATTATGAAAATGTAAAGTAGACAAATGGGAAATGTTATTCTGCAAGTTATTTAGGTGGTAAGTCTATCTGCCTGAAAACGCGGTGATTTTGAATTTCGAAAATGGCAAATTTTTCTAAAAATGCATAATTTTTTTTCTTTTTTTTGTAAATAAACGCAAAACTTATCAGCCAAAATTTACCACTAAAATGAAGTACAACATGTGGGGGAAAAACAATCTCAGAATCGCTTTGATAAGTAACGGTGTTCAAAAGTTATTACCACAGGAAGAGACACTGGTCAAATTTCAAAAAAAAGTTGCGAGCCTTAACCTGCAAACAGGCTGCGTCCTTAAGGGGTTAAAGGACATCTACCACCAGGACCAAAGTTTGTAAATCAAGTGCACTGTGACATACTGGTGTGCAACCCTCTGGCAGAATCCACTCTTCTTTTAGTATCTTGTGCCCTCGTTTAAAAAAAAATTTGCTGATGCTTAAACCAGGGCGTTCAGAACTGAGTTAACTTGAAATACAATATTTTTCCCTTTCTTGAAAAGATTTCCACTGGTAAATTTTGAATAGTATATATTAATAATAACATTTGTGTGTGTTTGTTTACTTTTCATTCTTTTAACCAGGTCCTTTAAGGTCAATGGTGGAAGGTCTTCAATCAGAAGAATCAGATGATGATAGTTCAGGTGGCGATGAGGCAGCAGTCAAGAATAAAATATCAGGTCGTGATTCTCGGTAAGCATATCAATCAAGATCAACAATTCTAATAGCAAATGGGTATCTTTTATATAAACGTGCCTGTTGCTTCATAATGACTGTTCCAAAAATTGTTAAATCTGATATCCCATTTCAAATATTTCCCAACGCTCATGGGCTGAGCTCTCACCATACAGGGTGGGAGTTATCATCCATGGTCGTTGCTAGCATCGATCGCAGGTGTTAACCATTTAAATCTCATCGGAAAAGCATGTGCGTCACCATCTTGAACAAAATAAATCCTAAACATGTTGGGTATTATGGTGTTCTAGAAACGGCTGGTCTATCAATATTTAAAAACTATTATTTCTGGGGGTAAACCATGTAATGGTAAATAACATGCAAATGGCTACTCCTAAAATAGAAGTTAAAAGTGATTAAAATGTAACACCTTGCCTACACCAAAGCTTGAAAATGTTATTGGCGTCAAAATATGTATGTGTATTTTTTGTACAAAAGATTAAAACATAGAAATACCTATATAAACTTGAAAAGTTTAATTGTTATTTGGAACACACATAAATACAGCGCCCAACTTTTTTTTTTGTTTGTTTTTCTTTGTACAATTAACGCCGTTTGGTAGCTTTTCCAGCTTCCCAGTACACTGCATGGAATATTACAAATTTGTAACATAGATTTGTGGTTTAGGGTCCAAATCAACATGTTTGATGGCTGTACATGAAGAAAAATGTAAAAAATAAACTTCCAAACTTCCATAGATGTGAATCTGACACATTGGGCTACATAGGGGATCATTAGGTTCGCATTAGCAGATCCCATACCGGCACCTCCTCCTGTCATCTGGCAAGTGAAGCTGGGTTATTTGTCCAAGGTTGTGCATGCTTAGTACCTGAGGGCACTTGCACAGTGAAGCTGGGTGTACTACGTTAGCTTCACTTGCTGTACTGCACAGCCTCCGAAGGGAATGAAGGACAAGTTGAGTATAAAGGTTTTGTTTGTTTGTTTTTTTTTTACGTTCACTTAACCCCTTTTGGACACAGGGTTTTTTCGTCAATTTTTTTGCTCTCTGTCAAAAAAACATAACTTTTTCGTTTTTCTGTGTACAGAGCTGTGTGAGGGCTTCTTTTCTGCGTAACAAATTTTACTTCTCATTGACGTTATTTATTTTTCCTTGCCAAGTACTAGGAAACTAAAATATTCCAAATGTGGTGAAATTGGAAAAAAAAAAAGCACTTTCTAGTGGGCTCAACTTTCGCGATTTTCACCATGTGCGCCAAATGATACATCTACTTTATTCTTTGTTTCGCCAGCTTCTGACGCTAATAATTTTTTTATACTTTAAAAATATGAAGCTGTGTGAAATGTCATTTTCCATAGCGTCCCCCATGACGGCCCCAACTGGAGGATGACCCTTGACCTCTGTAGGGACAGGAAGCAGAGAGGTTAAATACCCCACCCCGGCATCCGTACACCAGTGGCTTCCTGTCCCTACACAGGGCAGGTAGTAGAGAGAAGTCTCTCCTCATCCCCAGTAGTTGGGACGGTGAGGGGGGACCTAAGTGGCGCAGGGAATTGTCCCTTACCCTAAGGCGGTCTCGGCCTCGATCGGACTTCGGTCCTTTCCTCTGCCACAAGCAGAGACGCCATTTTTTCTCCGGCTCTGCCCGCAGCTCTGCGCAGCTAAGGACACCCGGAGCGTGTCCATCGCGGAGGTCACGTGGACCGGCTGCCGTCCGACTCCGGTGACGACTTCCGCCGGAAATGACGGGACCGGATGTGACGTCACGATGGCGCGACCCGGAAGCAGGAACGTGGAGCGGTAAGATTCAAAAAGCGAGATAGTCATGTTGATCTGAGGTCTAACAAACGCTCTTTTGGCCCTGATTCAAGCATTTCTGAGATCGGACGCTATTCTAGGCATTTCCAGCCATTAAGGTCGGTTACATGCTGTATGATTGCCTCATATGTGTCTTATCCAACCCAGGTCTATATACATGTATGTATCTATCTTAGGGACCTGTGCAGTGTATCCCTCATTTCAAGATACCTCAGGTACTCCTTTATTCATATTCCACTTGGTTAAAAGCAGAATTTATCTCACTTCTGTTAAAATGTTTAGGTTTACTGATACCGGTGGTCCCACAATTGGGAATATGGAGACGCAAGGCATGGAGGCTTCAGGTCTGGATCTCTTATCCTTGAACCCTGTAAGTAGGGTTAATTAGGGATAGGGTGGTGGGTCACCCACATATCCCCGTGTTGTCACATAGGGTCCGGTTAAGGACTAATTACTTCTCCTTCTCCTTGGTAGGAGCCCAGGGAAAAGGAGAAGGATAAAGTGAGAGCTAAAGATCAGTCGAGCTCGAAGAGAGCCACTTCAAGGAAGTGCAACATGTGCTCAGAAAAGCTCCCTGCAGATTACAAAAAAACAGTCTGTAAAACCTGCGTGGATAACCTACTCAGGGAAGAGAGGTCTTCTTTCGTGGATGAGATGCGCAGTTTTATTAGGGATGAGGTTAAAACATCTATAGCCTCATCTATAACAACTCTTATACCTCAAGAGCCTCTGCATAAAAGACAACGAGTTATGGAATCCATGTCAGACTCCGCATCGGACTCGGAAGGGACCAAGGAATCTATGGATATGGAGCCAGGACCATCCAATTCAGCATGTAAAATGGAATCTAGATATTTACTAGCTTCAGAAGATCTGGAACCACTTCTAAAGGCTATGAGAGATACCCTCAAGATTGAGGAGATAGAAGAAACTAAATCCATTCAAGATGAGTTATTTGGACTCCTTAAGGTTAAGAAGAGGCGAGTGTTTCCCATAAATAACACTCTTAAGGAGCTGATACTTGAAGAATGGAGAGAACCGGAGAGTAGAATCTCCATTTCTAGAGAGTTTAAAAGCCGTCTCTCCTTTGATGAAACAGAAGCAAAAATTTGGAATTCTACCCCCAAAGTCGATATTCAGGTCACCAAGATGACCAAAAAGACGGATCTTCCATTCGAGGATGCAATTCAGCTGAGGGATCCTCTGGATAGGAAGGCGGACAGCCTTCTAAAGAAGACATGGGAGTGTGCCATGTTGAACCTAAAATCTAATATTACTACGACATCCATGGCACGCACTCTGTTTCATTGGATTACAGAATTGGAAGGTCATGTTAGAGACGGCACTCCAAGAGAAATGTTATTGGGCACATTCTCCACCTTAAAAGCAGCGGCCGCCTTCATTGCAGATGCCTCAGCGGAGGGAGTTAGAATAAGTGCCAAGGAAGGGGCACTGTCAAATTCGGTTAGGAGGTCTCTCTGGCTTCGCCAATGGACCGGTGATTTCAGGTCAAAATCGAAATTATGTGGAATTCCATTCGAGGGGGAATATCTTTTCGGTTCGGAACTCGACACGCTTTTGGAGAAGGCGGCAGATAGAAAGAAGGGGTTTCCGGAGTCCAGGGGTATCCCCAGGAAACAGCCCTTTCGGGACGCTAAGGACAGGAGACAGCCCTTTAGAGGGAAAGGCAAGCAAGGTAGATGGAGCTACCCTAAAGGAGGAAAAGGAAGAGGCTTCCTACTCAGTGCCAGCAACTCTGCCCCGGCTTATAGAAAACAATGACGCCAGGGTGGGGGGAAGACTATTGAAGTTCCACTCTCAATGGACTCAGATAACATCAAACCCCTGGATACTAAGTATTCTTCGGGAAGGTTACCTGTTAGAATTAACCTCTCTTCCTCCCAGAAAATTTGTTCTGACCGAGCAGCCCTCGGAAAATCTCTCAAGCTCATTATGGTTGGAGATACAGAAACTAGTTCGACTGGACGTCATCATCCCTGTAGCTCAAAAACAGTTAAAAGAGGGACACTACTCTCCCCTCTTCTTAATAAAAAAACCAAACGGTGCATTCAGAATGATTTGCAATCTGAAAAAACTAAACAGCCATATACTCTATCGAAAATTCAAGATGGAAACCGTGAGTTCGGCAGTCGTCCTGATACAACAAGGAGCGGTTATGTGTACAATAGACCTGAGAGACGCATATTACCATGTGCCGATACATCCAAAATCCCAGAAGTTCCTCAGGTTTGCAGTTCGATCACCTTGGGGAGAAGAGGTCCACTACCAGTACAAGGCACTACCCTTTGGGATTTCTTCAGCCCCAAGGACATTTACAAAGATCATGGTCGAGGTGATAGCTTATCTGAGGCAGAAAGGGATACTAGTCATCCCCTACCTGGACGATCTGCTAGTGGTGGCCAGTTCAGAACAGGAGCTAATACACCACCGAGATATTACAAGGACAATCCTACAGCAGTTAGGATGGATGATAAATTTGGAGAAATCCAGACTAGTCCCAAACACAAAAGTTGTATTTCTAGGAACACTATTGGATTCGATCCAGCAGATGTCCTTTTTACCACCAGAAAAGGCAGCGAGACTGAGACAACAGATCACGACGTTTCAAAAAAGGAATCATTGCACAATAAGAGAAGCCATGAGGATACTGGGGCTTATGACATCCTCCATTCAAAGTGTACAGTGGAGTCAGAGTCACACCAGAACCCTTCAAAACTGGGTTTTGACCTCCTGGGACAAAAATCCCCAACACTTGAATCAGAAGGTTCAGATATCGATAGCGGTCAAGCAATCCTTGGAGTGGTGGACAGAGACTTCAAATCTGGGAAGAGGAGTGTCATGGCATCCCTGGCCAGTGATAAACATCCAGACGGACGCAAGTCAGTCAGGTTGGGGAGCAGACATAGCAGGGCGACCCATTCAGGGGCTATGGCCATCGACAATCAGATCCCGTTCCTCAAACTTTCGGGAACTAAGAGCTGTCCTAGAGACTTTAAGAGCCAGCACTCAAAGCCTGAAGGGGAGTCATATAAGAATTTACTCAGACAACACCACCACAGTGGCGTATCTCCGTCATCAAGGGGGTACCAGGAACCCAGATCTCCTCAGTCTCTCAGACAAAATATTCACTTGGGCAGAAGCCAACATCCGCTCTCTCTCAGCCACCCATCTAAAGGGAGAAAAGAATTTAATAGCAGACTATCTAAGTCGTCAGACTATAGACCACAACGAGTGGTGCCTGAACGAGAACATCTTTCTATATCTCACACAAAAATGGGGACAACCAGTGACAGATCTCTTTGCCTCCAGCAAAAATACAAAGGTTCCCCATTTCTTCTCTCTGGAGCCAAATACTCCGTTTTGCCGGAGGGATGCATTCAGTCAGACTTGGAGTGGGCCTCTAACGTACGCTTTTCCTCCTATACCTCTCATAGCGAGAGTTGTTCAAAAGATCAGAGAAGACCAAGCGAAAGTTATTCTCGTTGTTCCCTGGTGGCCAAAGAGGAACTGGTTTCCGTGGCTAGGGAAAATGGCATTAGAAGAACCCATCATGCTGGAACCAGTAAACGATCTCCTATTTCAGGGCCCCATTTACCATCCAAATCCACAGGCTCTCCAGCTCTCGGCGTGGATCCTGAAAGGATGTTGTTGATTGCCAAAGGACTATCAAACAAGGTAATTTCTACACTTAAAGCCAGCCGCAAACCAGTCACCCACAAAATCTACGCAAGGATATGGGGAAAGTTTGTATCCTTTTGTGGCAGGACTCCTCCTAACCAACTATCCCCTAATATTTCACAGGTGCTAGACTTCCTGCAGGCAGGATTCGACAAGGGCCTGAAGACGAGCTCTTTAAAAGTCCAGATTTCAGCCCTCAGTGCCTTTTTCGACACCTCGTTAGCAGAGAACAGATGGATTCAAAGGTTTGTCAAAGCTACTGTCAGGCTAAGGCCACATATAAAGCAAAATATCCCAAACTGGGATCTTTCACTAGTGCTAGACTACCTCACAAAGATACCGTTTGAACCTCTCGAGACGGTTAAACTCAGAGAATTAACACTGAAAATTTCCTTTCTTATAGCCATAACAACAGCTAGGCGTGTAGGGGAAATCCAGAGTTTATCAATTAAAGAACCATATCTTAGACTGTGTGAGGATAAAATTGTGCTAATGTTAGATAAAACCTTCACACCAAAAGTTGCATCATCTTTTCATCGTAATCAAGAGATTGTTTTACCTTCCTTCTGCCAGAACCCAAAGCATGCCAAAGAACGGGAGTGGCATACACTGGATGTCAGAAGATACCTGTTACATTATCTCGAAGAGACCAAATCCTGGAGAAAGGACGACAACATTCTCCTACAATTTAGGGGAAAAAACAAAGGCAGGAAAGCTTCAAAAGCATCCATCGCCAGGTGGATCAGAACGGTCATCAAAGAAGCTTATGATGCCAACAACCTGGACATTTCAGGGACTATTAGGGCCCACTCGACCAGAGGGGTGGCAGCCTCTTGGGCGGAGAAACGTGGGGCCTCATTAGAGGACATATGTAGAGCAGCTACCTGGTCTACTCACCTGACTTTTGCTAAACACTATAGGCTAGATGTCCAAAGTGCTAGAGATCTAACCTTCGGAAGGAAGGTCTTACAAGCTGTTGTCCCCCCCTAACTTTATAATCTGGTACATCTCCAGTTGGGGCCGTCATGGGGGACGCTATGGAAAAAGAGAATTATTCTCACCGTTAATTCGGTTTCCATTAGTCCACCATGACGGCCCATATATATTTCCCACCCTGTATTTTTGATTAAGTTAATATTGCCTATTTGTTATGTGTGAATTGATAACATACAATAAATGGGTTGCATCCAAGGCCGGTGTAGTTATTTGGTAGCCACTGGTGTACGGATGCCGGGGTGGGGTATTTAACCTCTCTGCTTCCTGTCCCTACAGAGGTCAAGGGTCATCCTCCAGTTGGGGCCGTCATGGTGGACTAATGGAAACCGAATTAACGGTGAGAATAATTCTCTTTTTTTTGCTAAATCAGCCGATATTTTCTTTGCTACCATATTCAGGACTGTGCAACATTTTTTTTAATTAATATATTTTTTATTACATTTTTTGTGATGTAAAATTGGTGTAGAAGTAGAGTTTCCGACATTTGGGCACTATGTTCCATTATGGGGTTCACCTCAGGGAATAACAGTTTTTATATTTTGATAGATGTGGCAATACCCGTTTGTTTTTTACTGTTTTATCAGTTTATCAGTTACTGTTTTTTATCAGTTCTAGGGAAAGGGGGGGGGGTGATTTGAATTTTTTGTTTTTATTATTTTTTAAACTTTTTTTTCGGGGGGGGGGGGGGGGCTGCCCTGTGGGGTAAGGAATCCCCTTCCTCCCGGGAACTCCATAGGATTTTATCTACCTTATATACTCGAGTATAAGCCTAGTTTTTCAGCAGAAAAATATGTGCTGAAAACCCAAACTCGGCTTATACTCGAGTAAACAAAATATAGGTTTTACCAGGTTTTTGTGGTAAAATTAGGGGCCTCGGCTTATACTTGGGTCGGCTTTTACTCGGGTATATACGGTACTATTTTTCAGACCACCTAGGGTACTTTAATCCTAGTTGGTCTGATACAAGGTTGTAGGATCCTACAATATACTGCAAAACTATTGTATTGCAGTGCAGGCAGTCCCCGGGTTACATACAAGATAGGGTCTGTAGGTTTGTTCTTAAGTTGTCAGAACTGTATATTTTATCATTGTGATCCCAGCCAGAACTTTTTTGGTCTCTGTGACAATTGGGTTGTCTTAAGAATCAGGATTAACAGTAAAGCTTCATTACAGACACCTTTGATAACTGTTACATCTGATCATTGTAGCCTAGGACTAAAGCACAATAAATTACCAATAACCAGAGGTCCGTTTGTAACTAGTTGTCCTATGTAAGTTGAGTGTTCTTAAGTAGGGGACCGCGTGTAGATGGCATTTTTACATAGTATTCACTACTATGAACCACTGACTCATTGTTACAAATCTAAAGAAGCCATGCAGCCTCGGTTCTGACAGTGATGTCCCGTTCCTGATCGTTCCTACAATATACTGCAATACTACTGTATTGCAGTACAGGCGGTCCCCTACTTAAGGACACCCGACTTACAGACAACCCATAGTTACAGACAGACCCCTGTGACCTCTGGTGAAGCTCTCTGGATGCTTTATTATAGTCCCAGGCTGCAATGCTCAGCTGTAAGGTGTCTGTAATGAAGCTTTATGGATAATTCTTGGTCCCATTACAGCAAAAAAAAGTTTAAACTCCAAATGTCACTTGGGCCAAAAAATTTTTTGTCTAGATCTACAATTATAAAATATACAGTTTCGACTTACATACAAATTCAACTTAAGAACAAACCTCCGGACCCTATCTTGTACGTAATCCGGGGACTGCCTGTATATGGCATTTCTATAATAATATAATCTTTATATAGCGCCAACACATTCTGCAGCGCTTTACAAATACAAATAAAACATGACACAAACATTCATGTAGAAAAAAATGAGTGCGGTCCCTGCTCGCAAGAGCTTACAGTCTGTGAGGAAGAATGGGTGCGACAGAAAAGTTAAAAAGCTTATGAAATGCTCCAGCCAATCTTCAAAAGGGAATACAGACTGTCCCCTACTTAAGGACACCCGACTTACAGACGACCCATAGTTACAGATGGACCCCTCTGCCCACTGTGAACTCTGGAGAAGTTCTCTGGATGCTTCACTGTAGTCCCAGATTGCAATAATCAGCTTCTGTAATGAAGCTTTATTAATAACTCTTGGTCCTATTACAGCAAAAAATTTTAAACTCCAATTAATGCTGGGGGGAAAAAAAATGTGTCTGGATCTTCAATTATAAAATATACAGTTTCAACTTGCATACCAATTCAACTTAAGTACAAACCTATAGACCCTATCTTGTACGTAACCGAGGGACTGCCTGTATAATATAATTAATAGAGGTGCTGCTGTCTGTCCCAGTCATCAGCCGTCATCTTGTATACAAAGTCCAAGGTGAATAGAACTGCAGAGAAGCCTGAAGCTTTGTGTCTGCAGGACAATGGATAGAAGGAGGACACAGGGTGGGTTAGTAACGAGAGTTAAAACTTCATGCAGTTTACAAGTGTTACAGGCTTGCCTTAAGAGATGGGCTTTAAGACCTTTGGAGGTTGCGTGTTAGTCTGATGTGTGTGGCAGAGCTTTCCATAGAATGGATGTAGCTCTAAGAAGTCTAGTTGACGAAAACGAATTAAGGTAGAGGTTAATCAAAGATCTCTGGTGGATCAAAGAGCAGGTGTTGGGTGATAGAGAGAGGAGAGGTAGGAAGGTGCAGCATTATGCAGAGTTTTGTGGTTGATGGTTATGATTTTAAACTGTATTTGAAAGGAGCCTGGCAGACAGTGTTCATTACAATGAGCTACTGGCTCATGGTAACTAATCTTCAGAAGCCACGCAGCCTCGAGTCTGACTGTGAAGTCCTGGGGAGCAACGATCTGAACGACACCATTGGAACTATTAATACTTGCGATTGGTGCTAGCACCGATCGGGGGTATTGGTGGTGGTTGTTTGGTGCAGTATGCAGCAAACCCCACATCTGTATGAATGGGGCTCACCCTGTGAGCCCTTTTCATACAGCTTTTGCGCCGTACTTGGCGCTGAGCGTGAAGGGGTTAAAAATGCTAGATTTTTGGTACGAACAGATGAATGAAGAGAAGAGGCTTTTCCCACACATATTCTCGATATGTGCACAATAAAAATTGGAAAAAAAATACTTTCCGCAATGATTAAAGTGGTACATGTCAAGGAGTAAAATGCAACAGTTAAAGAAACACAAAACTACATAGCATATACAAAGCATAGTTATGTCACTTAATTTACAGTGAATATTACGGTGTGCTTAGAATATGAGGCCAAAATAACAGTACAAAATAGCAATGAGCCTGGTGGCACCAAAAGCAATATCAAGAGTTAGGCAGAAGTCAATAGATAGGGCCTTACTTGCTTCGTAGGAAAACCTCTTTAAGGGAAACGGAGGGCTTTTGGATGAATTGTATATGAATTTTATTTGGCGAATAAAGGAAGGCCAAGTCTACATAGGACCCCAGGAAATTCCATTCTATAGAGTTAAAGACCTAACGAAGTCCCAATCCATGTCCTGTGCAATGCCCACATGAAGCATCACCTACACCCTCCTCAGATTATCTAGTATGTACTGTGGAATATGGATGACACCACCTTGTTCAATGATTAGCTAGTACTTTAGCTAGTAGAGATCATTAGTCAACATATACTCTTCTAGAAACGCTAGGGGTCACGAATTGGTGAGTATTATGCTTAATAGACAATCTTCCTCCCTGAAATTGGCGGTAACCGAGGAATGATCAGATTGGCCCCTAGGCAAATGCTCTACAGACTGCAGGGATATCAAACTAATTATACATCCCTTGGTAGAAGGGTTGAAAACACCAATAAAGATTGTTGAATAATACAAACAAAAAATGAATATAATCAGAAAAATACTTTATTAATAAAAAATAACACATTGGTTTTTAAAAATTGTCCTAAATGGGACACAGAGGGTTGTATAACCAATTCCAATTCCCATCTGACATTACGATGTACCAGTAGAGAAACACCCTTCGATTGGGAGGTATGTGTTGAATGGGCAAACCATTGGACCCGAGGCTTTTTTACAACTTGTATGTGTGCCATGGTAATTTTTGTTTCCACTAAACACATAAGTTGAAGGTTCCAGGATTTCAGGAGAGAGAGGACAACATTACACTTTTGTACATTCCCCAAACCTCTGATTTCCCATGTCAATACTGTGCAATTGCTATGCAAAAAAAGCAGTAAATAGCAATAAACAAGAAATAGTGTACAAATTAGCAGTGTAACAAGGCTGCATAAGGCACTCTACACTTGGGAAAGTTCGATGGAACTCAATGCCTGAAAAATCAGTGGGAGGGGCTGGGGATAATGCAGCTGTCGTAGTCCATGTTTGAAACAAAGACAGAATAGATGGTAGGTGGTGGAGCCTAAAGAATTACTGTAGGTCCAAAGCTTATAGGAAGGACCTCCAAGGTTGTATTCTCTGGAATTCTACCTGTGCCACGCACTACACAGAGAATACAGTGGGCGCAGATGCTGCTGTAGAGCAGAGAGATTTGGGTTCCTAGAGAAGTGGGCTGACTTTTCATTGCGGTACAAGCTGTTCTCTGCAGATAACTTACACCTACATGTACTGTAAGGGGGGCTGCTGTGGAAGAAGTTAAAGGGGTAGACGGGTCAGAGAGTGGGCAGGTTATGTTGGTGGGTGGTGAAGTGGACAGTGAATGGGGGAGTAAAACAGTGGATAGGGAGATCCACATGTTACAATACAATAGTAAGGAAATATGTGCCAGTAAAATGACTATATATCAAATAAATAACACTGGGAAATTAGTGTAGGTTCACAAATGACAGAAGTGTCACAAGCAAAATGGGTGTGCTTGAGGCACTGGTATTAGAGGAACAGTTAGATGTTGTCGTTTTAGCAGACATGGCCTGATGCATCACATGATTGGGGGTGTTAATATTCAAGGTTTTATACACTTTCGGAAAGACGGGGCAAAAGGAGAGGAGGTGGTTTATGTCTTTATGTCAGAAGAGACTTAAAAGCGATTTGTGAATGATAAAGTGATCAGAGTGTGAGGAGGCTGAAACTTTGTGGGTTGATACTCAAAGCTAGGAGAGCTTTGAGAAAATTATTTTTGGTGACTTGGACAAACTGAGTATTTGGTTATCCACTTGGCAAATGAGGTTCAATGTAAATAAAATGTAAGATTATGCATCTGGGGGCTAATAATCCACATGCAACATATGTCCTTGGGGGAGTAAATCTGGGAAATAGCAGCTGCCTCTAAAGCCAGCAAGATCTTGTTGTGTATCAAAAGTGGTATGGACTCTCGGGGTGTACAGTCATAAAAAAAAAAAAAAAGTTGGGCACCCGTATTAATCTTAATCATTCTTCGGAATCAAAATTTGGGTTTTGCAACCGCTATTTCAGTTTTATATAGCTAATAATTGATAGACACAGTAATATTTCAGCATTGAAATGAGGTTTATTGTGCTAACAGAAAATGTGCAATATGCATTACTACAAAATTTGACAGGTGCAAAAGTGACATTAATATTTATTAGATCCTCCTTTTGCTAAAATAACAGCCTCTAGTCGCTTGCTGTAGCTTTTAATGAGATCCTGGATGAAGATATGTTTGACCATTCCTCTTTACAAAACAATTTCCAGTTAAGTTGGATGGTCGCCGTGCTTGGACAGCCCCAGAGGTCGCATTAACACCTCACCACGCGTCATGGACGTGTGGTGAGGTGCCATTACTCCCCAAAATAATTGCCATACGTAAAAGTATGCTTAGCAATTATTTTCCTGTAGCGCGCAGGCTGAGCGGTTCGGCGCGCGCTGCGATCCTGCCACTGATGTTTCCCTCCTTTGCAGAATTGCAGCGCGCGCTCAGCCTGCACTCCTGCAGTCTCCCCTTAGCAAGCGTGGCCCGACCACTACGGCAGACCAGGGAATAGCTAGAAAGATTGGTACTGGGCTGGCAGATGAGCCTCCATAATACAGGCTGGAGGCCAGCCCTGGGAGCTGTTTGGAGGCGGGCACAGTGCTGCTAGCCGGCACCATAAGTTAGAATTGTGTGAAGGGAGGACCGCCCCCCTTTCCTCTTGTTGCGGTGCCGGGCCATTTTGCAGGGCTCCCATTACCTCCTCATATCCAGCTGCTTCTGGAGGTCCCGCTCACTCAAAGCAGGGTGAGGAACAGGCTCCCCTTCTCTACCCCCCGGTCCCGGTATGTACTTCCAAATGGTACTGGACAAAGTCGTGAGTCAGCAGACACTGTGCACAATTCACACTCTGCGGCTTCTGCTCCTCCTATAACAATAGAGCTTATCTATAGGGTTAGGGTATGATTGTTCCCATCATAAATTAAATAACAGCTGCCTCTAAAGCCAGCAAGATCTTGTTGTGTATCAAAAGTGGTATGGACTCTTGGGATGTACAGTCATAAAAAAAAAGTTGGGCACCCGTATTAATCTTAATCATTCTTCGGTATCAAAATTTGGGTTTTCAAATTTCAGTTCTATATAGCTAATAATTGATGGACACAGTAATATTTCAGCATTGAATTGAGGTTTATTGTGCTAACAGAAAATGTGCAATATGCATTACTGTTCGGAGGCGGGCTCAGTGCTGCTAGCCGGCACCATAAGTTAGAATTGTGTGAAGGGAGGACTGCCCCCCTTTCCTCTTGTTGCGGTGCCAGGCCATTTTGCAGGGCTCCTCCTATAGCATTAGAGCTTATCTATAGGGTTAGGATATGGTTGTTTCCCCACATCAGGCACAATGGGGCACATTTACTTACCTGTCCGAGGAGTTCACATTGTCCAACAATAATTCACTAAGATCGTGCGCCCGATATCCTGCATGTGTTGCTTCCCCCACTCAAGTCCCCGGAGTTCATCTTCTTCTCCCTGGTGCATGTAAGTGCTGGGGCTTGCGACACAATTTGAAAGTTAAATCCCACGCTCAGTCCAGATCGTCCCGATTTCTGTCGCAGCTGCACCAATATCCGATCGCGTGCAAAACACGATCCCCTGTTAGATACATCGGAAAGCCCGACAAAAGTGCGTCCGCAGACCCTTAGTAAATAAGCCCCAATGTGTAACTGTGACCCCACCTATTAGAGGGAGTTTGGAGAAAAGTTGCTCATGATTCACCCATATCACCCTACACAGTGAAATAAGTGCCAAGCACCCCCGAACGTGTCGGCGCTGGAGGAGCAAAAGCTGCTGCTCCCTGTGTGGCATCATCATCGTCGCGCTGCTCTCCCTGGCTCTAGATCCCATGGAGCTGCAGGTGGTGATCCTGATCCTGTACTGTGATAGGGGGCCAATATCATCAGTAACCAGTCACAGCAGCCCTGTATACAACGCTCATGCTGAGTGCTGAGGGGGTGAGAGACATGCAGGAAGGTTGCCATGTGCAGATGAGTCATTACAGTGATCCTATTTGCTGTTACCATAAGATCGCTTATCTGTGATGTAAATAGAAGAACATAACAAAAAAAAAGGGATGGCCCCCTTTTATTTAATGCACCATTTAGGGGGCTATAAGGTGGTGCATTCTTGGCCCGTTCTTGGTACGCTTTTAAACGTTTTGCATGTTTACCATGTGTTTGGCTGTTTTGAATCCGTTTTTCTACATTTGTGGAAGTTTAAGCAGCTGCGAAAATGTTTATACAGGATTCAAACCAGCCAAACGCATGATAAACCTGCAAAAACACACCAAGAACTGTCCAAGGGCACACCATGTGACTGACAGCAACCTTAAAATTACTAGAATTGTCTTAATTTTATAAATAGACGTCTATTAACACTATATATGCCTAGGAGTTGTTCATTTGTATACTCCTCATTGACTAAAAATACTCCTCAAAAATTGTGAGAGGAGTATTATTACCCTTCTGGAAAAATATATGTGCGACCTCTGGACACCCTTCAAATCATCCCACAAATGTTCAATAATATTCAGGTCTGGGGACTGGGATGGCCATTCCAGAGCATTGTAATTGTTCCTCTGCTTGAATGCCTGGCTAGATTTGGAGCAGTGTTTTGGATCATTGTCTTGCTGAAATATCCAGTATCAGGTCTCGGTTATGAGGAAAGATTTAAAACAACTAGATTTATTTAGTCTTTAAGAAGAGACAACTAAGAGGGGACATAAATAACCCACTAACTCTTGGCCATTTTCACCTTCCTGACACAGCACTTTTTAAAAAAAAAAAAAATCTGCCGTGTCACTTTTATGTGGTAATAACTTTGGAACACTTTATCTGGGTAATTTTGAGATTGTGTGTTTTTTCGTGACACATTGTTTTTCATGTTATTGAAGAAATTTAGGCAATATTTTTAGTATTTATTTATGAAAATGGAAATTTGGTGAAGACTTTCACCATTTGGAATTATGTTTTCCAAATTCAAAATAACTTGATATCTAACACATATATCTGTTTTAACTTGGCATCATTTTTCAAACATCATTTCCTTTTTTAGGATGTAAGCAGGCGTATAACATTTAGGTGTGATTTTTCAGATTTTCACAAAAATCGTCTAAACCTATTTTTGGAGGGACCAAGTTAGTTAGAAGTGACTTTTTAAGGCCTTTATGATAGAACTCTCCCCACAAATCACACCATTTTGGAAACTGCACCCTTCAAAATATTCAAAACAACCTTTGGAAAGTTTGTTAACAATTTAAGCATTTCATGAGCATGAAAAATAAATGAAGTGAAATTACAGAAATAATTTTTTTTAACAATATATTCATTGAACACTAAATTTTGCACCTTCACAAGGGGTTAAAAAGGAAAATGCATCTCAAAATGTTTGGTTCAATTTCTCCTGAGTATACCAATACCCATTTTGTCACTACACTGCTATACGGGCACATGGTGGCACTTGGAAGGGAAACAGCTCTGTTCAGTTTTTGGAGGACAAATATGGCTGAAATACTTTTTAATGTGTCAGGATGCATTTGGAGAGCCCTAGTGGTACACCTCTTTGAGAATTTAGCAAGGTGTAGTATGTGTATTTTCCTCTACAGGTGTATGATCCAATTAGACCCCAAAAAGGAAAAAGGTGAAACATTTTCCAAAAAAGTCACTTTTACCCCAACATTTTTTAAGCCACAAGGGATAATAGATGAAACAATGTGTAAAACTATTTCTGCCAAAAGTAGAATTGCCCCACATGTGCAGATAAAATGTTATATGGGAGCGCAGTAGAGGAAAAGAGGGATGTTTGTGTTTTAGAACCCAGAAATCCTTTACATGTGTTAAAATGCATTTGGAGAGCCCTAGTGGTAGTAAACAGAGTAGAACCTAAAAAGTGACCCCAATTTTGGAAAGTACACCCCTTTTGAAGAATTTAACAAGGTGCAAATATGGGGTGTAGTGTAATACAAAGGGTGTAGTGAGCATTTTGAACATACAGGTGGATTTCCAAATATAATGTACATTGGATGCCCAAGATGGAAATTGCAATTAATTTTGGAAATTTTAATAAATTTTTATTATTCAGGAGTAGTATGGTATCTCCTTCATGCAGAGGCCAGGTTTGTTAGGGCAGGTCTTCCAATGGTATATAGTGTCCTTCCTAACCCCCAGTTTGATGCATTTAGATGCAGTCTGGGGCACTTAACCGGTACAATTTTGCCCTGGCACAACAGGGGGGACATTTAATCCAGAGGCCTTGTCCTTACTGTCAAAATATTAATGCCTTAATCACCACCTCTTGACAATGGATGAATGATATGGCATGACCTGCACATTGGATCAGCATGCAAGGGTTGTACAGTGCCATGTGTACAATGTACACAACCAGCTTTTTATACCATATCCTTGTTTCCCAGAGGCCACCTTATGGCTTCAGCGATTGATCTGACAGATGAACCCCACCCATGTATTTTTTTTGTAAGCCAAGATGCAGCCTGGCTTGGGGGCAGTAGTGGTGGTACCTCGTACAGTGGCGAGGGTGCTGGGGTCGCCATGAATGGTGGTTGATGTCCTCCTTTCTAACTGACTGCCTAACAAGGGATCCATGGAGACCTCTCTGATTTTTGCATACAGTGCCGCACACTACAGAACCTTTGCAACTGAGAGACAGGAATAGGGGAACGCTGGTATAAAAGTTATCCACGTCGAGGTGGTAACCCTTATCCAGAAGTGGGTGCAGCTGATCCCACACAAGTGCCCAGCCTACAGGATACAACGACTGTGTCTGTGCAGGGGAAAAAAAGATTTAAAAAAAAAAAAAAAATGGAGTCAAAGGACACACACAAGGAAGAAAGGAAGGGTTCAGGAACAGGGTTTTGGATATTAGGGATGACACCAAAAAAAAAAAAGCTCACAGAAGTGAGATCTTACTGTAGCAGCAGCAATTGAGGATCACACTGGTGGTGCCCAGAAAGGTGCAAGCGATCCTAAATCAGGGGGTGAGACGAAACCCTTCCGGTCCACGAGGCAACGTGAGTGGCCTTCAGGGACAGTTGCCATCTTCCCTAATCATCGTGTCACTTTCCGCCATGCCTTAATAGTACGGGGTTAATTACAGGGTTATTTAATTAAATAGTAAGGGGTTAAATTATATAAATAAAATCTAAATAATGAGAGAGCGACTCTAAAATTTGTCTGCTATTCTTATATAAACACAGGACCAGGCTAGGGAAATGATCACCCAGACCCCCTCATAAAATTGATTGGGAAAATGAGCCCTTCTACATCCTTTCACTAGTTCAACCATAGGTTATGGCCTGCTCTCTAAAGGTCACTATCTCGATTTTTACATCAAAGGAATATCTGGTATTATCCAATTTTTAGTTTAACCAATGTCCATATAATTACAAGTAGACTTCTGCAGTAAATATGTCAACGGTGAAGGGTTGGCTTCACTACAACAGGGAGCAATTACATAACCCCTAAACTATTACCACTAAACTCATCATGCATAGTATGTATGCGTGTGGGGCATTATGAGGAAAAAGCTGGAATTACATTTAAGCGTTAAGGATGCCCGCAGGGCAAGATATCGGACAAGAAAGATTCTGAGGCATACAAGGTTTATTTACACCTCGTAGTAATAAAAGGCAATTATCCTATGCCAGGCCTCTTGATGTCATCACAAGCAGGGGGAGGGGAGATGGACAGGGAATCTTCGAATCTATTTACATTAAAGTCTCCATCTAAAAATGTCATTCTTTGGGGGTCCCAGGTGGACAGTTTGATCAGACCTTTCTGCTTCCCCAGGCACTGGAATTAAAATGTCACGTAATGTATTAAGTTCTGTTCTGTTATTTATCCTTTTTTTTAATTTTACCAAACAGTTTTTTTTGCATTGTATGTTTGTCTATTTAATGTGTGATCCTTTTTGTATAATTGTAAGCACTCTCTTTTTGATATTAAACGTCCATTTAATAACAGCCTTCGTGTGTTCTAACGATTCCATAACTCTGAGGAGACGTTACCAATCAAATATTGGTGCATAATATATCCTGAGTGTTTTGTCAGCCTATAAATGACAAGTGGTGGCAGCTATATCACTCACAGGTCCCCTTCCTGAACCCAACTCAAATCCAGTCAGCGAGTAGTCAGGTTCCTGATGGGTCCATACAAAAAATATGTCCGAAAGTTGTTCCAGATTATCTCTGTCTAGAGAAAACAAGGTTTAATTACCAGAAGCGACAGGGCTTCTTTACTGCGAGAACTGTAAATCTGTGGAATAGCCTGCCTCAGGCGCTTGTCACAGTATGGACAGCAGAGAGCTGCCATACTCTCACATTGTCATGTTATATAGAATTGTTTCCCCTAAATCCCTTCCTCATCCAATCCCTTCCCTTCCTTGGTGGAACCTGATGGACATGTGTCTTAGCTATGATACTATGAAATAACAGGGTGTAGTCAGTGTGTGATAGCAACTTACTCCAGAATACCAGCTTGAAAACGGCACCATTGAGGGGCTGAAATGTCGCACCTTCCACATTGGGTGAATAAGCACCCAGCCTTTTCCAGGAGTACTGCTTCATCTCTTTTATTTCCTTTTGCACTCAAGAATACCAGAATATTGTACTGCAAACTAGTAACTTCAAGGAATCTATCAGAAGTACATCTGATGGTAGATCCCTCATGCCTGCCTCTGCCCTAATCTGTAATTTAATAATCCTGGAACCTAATATAACTTTTTTAAAACTTTATTTTAATATGTAAATTAACTGAAGAGCGTTTGCTAGCCTTAAATCATACTGTCTGGCCAGGCTAGTACACACCTCAGTAGCGACCTAATCTGACCATGGTCTCTCCAACAGAATGGCAGTAAAGAGTCCCATTTACAGACTTTGAATATGCAGAATATGGAGAAATTCCAATTAAAGGCATTAGAGGAAGTAAATTATGCTGATGTCAGTCTAGAGTATTCAACCAGGCATCTGCGTCAGCTGGCGAGGTGAAGAAGTCTGTCTTGTCATTGTGCCACTACCCTTGGACGAGGAGGAAACATCTAATATGCAAGCTGTAATTCTGAGCCGTTTCTTAACTCAAAAAATCCGGAAAGATGGTAATGGAAGAGTTCTGGTACATCAATGGCCCCTGGCGGTGAGTTGCTTTCAGAGCCGCGTTTCGATTGTGGCTACTGAGCCATAGTAGTAGACGTGGAGGAGTTCCAGTTGGCGGAAGACAAGACACTATGCGCTCCTTGAGGGCAATAACAGGTGAAAACTGTGCCTCCGGTAGCATCTCCTTCAGCCATGTAGCTCACTGGGTCATCACCATCCAGGTGCTCCAGCAGGCCAAAGTATCCTCCGGTGTTATGCTGAAGGCAATTTTCCAACTCATCTGAGTATTGCTCCCACTGAGCCACCATTCTTTTTATTAAACGAACAGGAACTGAAGTATCATCCAGAAGAGAAATTCGCTATTCAGTCTTACTCGCCCTTACCCACAGCCATTGCATGTCATTCCTCGAAAGCCCCACATCGAGGCGGTTTTAGATTGTTGGATTGCTGCTAACAGTAATCTTCTGCAGCCCTTGGCGAGGTAGGTGAGCGAGCGCAGGAGCCATGTGAGGCAGAGGCTCCAGAGGCACTATCATGGGATGACTGGCACGAAAAATCTTTTAGTCAGTATGCTACTAAACGTAAAGCTGCATGTTATTTGCTGATCGACTTGGAGTGCCTGGGTTGCGACCCGGTTATGTTTGCAGTTAGTGTATAGTAGGATAATGGTAAGATCAAGAGGGAAGAACAGTGCTTTTTTAAGAGCGTAAGAGCGGCCATTCATATCCTAATGGTGCCCCACTGGGTGAAGAGTTATTCAGCAGTCCAGATAATTGGTGGAGCACATGTCTACTTATGATATTGGGGACCCAGATAGAATATTCACTGCTCAAAAAAAATAAAGGGAACATATAAACAACACAAAATAACTCCAAGTGGATCAAACTTTTGTGAAATCAAACTGTCCACTTAAAAAGCAACACTGAATAACAATCAATTTCACATACTGTTGTGCAATTTGTATACTTCGAGTATAGGATCCTCAATGAGACTCGAAAAAGTGGTTTAGGACGTTTACTTGATGCTTATCTTCTTGAATCCAATAAGGGGAGATATCTTTATTTTTAGTTTAAAGGTTTAATACCAATCTGATACTTTCACAATTGGGCTACATTCACAAAAATGTATGGGGGCCGTCCCCCATACACCACAATGGCCTCACGGCACCGTACAGTGCAGCACGCGTGCAGCACCATACCCTTCCATAGGGCATGTCCTATCTTTAGACAGAATACATGGACGGACCCTATGCTACTCTATAGAGAGGGGGCGGGGTGAGGGCGCTCTGCCCCTCCTCCTCTCGCTGTCGCCGATGTATGTCCGCCGTACTACGGTACAGCAGACATACATCGTGTGGATGTAGCCTAAAGTAAATAAAAAATGTGAAAATCTTTATTTTTAAATTGTAAGATAAAATATACACTCACTGGCCACTTTATTAGGTATATTAGGTACACCATGCTAGTAACGGGTTGGACCCCCTTTTGCCTTCAGAACTGCCTCTATTATTCGTGGCATAGATTCAACAAGGTGCTGGAACCATTCCTCAGAGATTTTGGTCCATATTGACATGATGGCATCACACAGTTGCCGCAGATTTGTCGGCTGCACATCCATTATGCGAATCTCCCGTTCCACCACATCCCAAAGATGCTCTATTGGATTGAGATCTGGTGACTGTGGCGGCCATTTGAGTACAGTGAACTCATTGTCATGTTCAAGAAACCAGTCTGAGATGATTCCAGCTTTATGACATGACGCATTATCCTGCTGAAAGTAGCCATCAGATGTTGGGTACATTGTGGTCATAAAGGGATGGACATGGTCAGCAACAATACTCAGGTAGGCTGTGGCGTTGCAACAATGCTCAATTGGTACCAAGGGGCCCAAAGAGTGCCAAGAAAATATTCCCCTGTCCAATTTCCAAATTGTAGCCTCAGTTTCCTGTTCTTCGCTGAAAGGAGTGGCACCCGGTGTGGTCTTCTGCTGCTGTAGCCCATCTGCCTCAAAGTTCGACGTACTGTGCGTTCAGAGATGCTCTTCTGCCTACCTTGGTTGTAACGGGTGGCGATTTGAGTCACTGTTGCCTTTCTATCAGCTCGAACCAGTCTGCCCATTCTCCTCTGACCTCTGGCATCAACAAGGCATTTCCGCCCACAGAACTGCCGCTCACTGGATGTTTTTTCTTTTTCGGACCATTCTCTGTAAACCCTAGAGATGTTGTGCATGAAAATCCCAGTAGATCAGCAGTTTCTGAAATACTCAGACCAGCCCTTCTGGCACCAACAACCATGCCACGTTCAAAGGCACTCAAATCACCTTTCTTCCTCATACTGATGCTCGGTTTGAACTGCAGGAGATTGTCTTGACCATGTCTACATGCTTAAATGCACTGAGTTGCTGCCATGTGATTGGCTGATTAAAAATTAAGTGTTACCGAGTAGTTGGACAGGTGTACCTATTAAAGTGGCCGGTGAGTGTATATAAATACACATCAAGCAACTTGTAGCAATAAAAATGTTTACAACACAGACATGTTTCGCGCCACAGCTGTGGGATCTTAATCAGGTCAGTGGATGTGTGTTCAAGGCTAGGGATTATGAACTGACTACGCTTTAATTGTACCACCCATTTGTAGGCGGGATTTATCATTTCACATAGTTGGACCTAGTGTTAGTTTTATCAAATAGTAACCTTATTTCTTCTGTTGGTGTATCAGAGGACAATAGACTTTGGAACTCATGATGTTGACACTTGTGGAGATAATCGGCAAGTGTTTTTTTTTTTTTTTTTGTTTCTGATTGTTTATCTCACTGGTCATGCAATGTGGGTGAGTGATGAAAGCGAGGCTTGAAGTCCAGGATTGTCAATACAAGGCTCAGATTATTTCCCTAAGAAGTCAGAAAGTGTCAGACTACTCTTTTCTAATTGGTTAACCCACTCAACATGTGATGTGAATAGGTGATGAGCGCAAGGCTTGGAGCACGAGAATGTGTATCAAATAAGTTTCTGTAGCCTCATTCAATCCAAAAGGGGATGAAAAATAAAAAAAAAATCTATAGAAAGTGATCAAAAGGTCGTACAGTCCTAATTATGGTAGCATTTAAAACGTCATCAAAAGTCACACAAAATGATCCCATCCACAGCTCCGTACACCGAAGTATGAAAAAGTTATTAGTGCCATAATATGGAAAAATAAAAAATAATTTGTATAGGAGGTTTTTATTTTTGTAAATGTACGAAAACATAAAACCTATACAAATTTGGTATCCCCATGATCATACCGACTCAGAGAGTAGACCTGTCATTTGTGGCGCACAGTGAAAGCTGTAAAATCCAAGCCCTCAAGAAAACGGTCCAAATGCGGTTTTTCACTATTTTGACTGCATTTGAAATCCTTTTCCCGCTTCCCAGTACACCATCACTTTGGAGTGCAATTTGTTACGCAGAAAACAAGCCGTGACAGATCTCTATATGTGTAAAACTAAAAAAGTTATAGATTTTTGAAGGTGGGGAGTGAAAAATGGAAATGAAAAAATAAAGAAGGCCCAGGTCGTTAAGTGGTTAGTATTAAAAATAGATTTAAAGGGAACCTGTCACCAGGAGACCCATTTTGTGTTTTTGTATAAAAAATAGGTTTTACAGAAAAAAAGATATGTTATATTGTACCTTTTATTAGCATCTGCTGTGTGAAAAGGCAGTTGCCAATTAGGAGGGGCTGGAAAGGAGCAGATCCCCCCCCCACCCTTGGGAAGCATGTGACCTTTTCAAATGTATGAATAACTCCCCACACTCGGGATTGGCTGTAGAGCAGCAGGGGGCATCGCTAAGCCCAGTGATGGATGTTTTCATATATTTGAAAAGGTCACATGGAGAAGCTGTTCCCCAAGGGTGGGGGGCTGCTCCTTTCCAGTCCCTCCCAAAAGGCAATTGCCTAGTCACACAGCAGATGATAATGAAAGGTACTATATAACATATCTTTTTTTCTGTAAAACCAATTTTTAATACAAAAACACTTTGGCAGTGTATGTACTATGCTCTGTGGGGACTAGGGGAGTGTTAAAAATGGGTCTCCTGGTGACAGGTTCCCTTTAACTAACACAAGTTGCGTTATTTACGACATCACGTGTTCTTGTCAAAAACCATGTTGAAGCTAACAATACAACCCCTACATAAACTGCTCATTAACCAGAGGTCTAACATTAAAAACAAGTTTGTCCAAACATGCCCTTTTTAAAGGCATGGATCATACGGGAGCAAGGGAAGATACAGATTACTAAAATAGAATAGACTAATTTTTGGTCTCGCTACAGACTAAACAAAGGTATGCAATTTATTGGATACATAAGTTATCCACCTTACACCCATCAAGTCTCAATGAAACTATATAATATGATACCGTATGAATAAACTCTTCTGGGCAGAATATTTGTAGTTGCCGATGGCAACCAATCACAGCTCAGCTTTCATTTTACCATTTCTCATGAATATTTTAAAAAGGAGCTGTGATTAGTTGCCATGGGCAATTAGTAATATTCTGACTTTCAGACAGCTTAATAAATCTGCCCCTTCATCTCCATTTACAGAAGTCCCCCGTAAAAGCCTGTGAATTGTTCCCTTTTTCTATTTGTTCTAATTCCTTCTCCACACCTTTACATATCTCCGATATACACCCCTATATGTATTAAATAGTTTGTCTATTCCTTCTTGATGCCTAATTTCATTTATGGGCAAGGGACTATATAAGCTTTACAACTCACCCAGCATAGTGGTATTTCACAAATCCACCTGCCAGATTTATTTTTCATACCCATAGATCTCTAAAGATGTTTAATCATTTCCTCTGTAACATGTCTTCCCCCTATAGCAGGGGTAGAGAACCTACGGCTTGCGAGCCCAATGGCTCTTTTGATGGCTGAATCTGGCTTGAAGACAAATCTTTAAAGAGAACCCATCATGCAAAATAACCCCCCTAAATTAAATATATTTTCATAAACTGCCATTAGATAGAATTGCCTCTATCCCTTCATTGTCCCTCTACATGCCTGTAAACTTGACGTCCTAAAGCTGTATGCAAATGACCTGTGAAATGTCCAATGAGTCATTAGCATATTCAAGCTGTCCAGCTTATTCATGAGTGGGAGGTACAGCCCCCCCCCCCCCCCCCGTGCTTGACTGACAGCCTGTATAATGATTTAATGGCTCCTCCATGTGCTTGCTGGTGGCCACGCCCCCTGCAGCCTGTGTGTGCATGTGTATGTGAAAGATACAACAGCTCCAGGATGCAGCCATGTTATAGCAGAACATGTAAGGTGCTTGTGTAGCTGATGTCTGTGTATTAGGAGGATGCAGCATGTCAGTAGATGCAGCACACACACACTAACAATTCTTTACTATACATTACAAACAGACATGAGCAGGTGGAGGGGAACAGGGGTGACATCACTGCCTTTGACCATTTGACCAGCCTCATTTACATAATAAAGAAAAGATGATTTTACAATGATTAATGTATGAAATAACTAGATAAAGGCTGGGATGGGATCCTTGTGAGCTGCTCCAACAGGTAGTGGTGACAGGACTAGTGACACAGACCTGATGACAGGTGTCCTTTAATTAAATAAAATAATAATGCTAAAAAATATAAAACATTCTCATGGGCATGTGGCCTGGACATGCATAGCTCCGGATATATAGTAAATCAGCTCCGAGGAGAGAAGAAAACTTCTAAAACCTCCCTGACTTCCATAAACAAATTTAAAAGACTCCAAACGAGTGACCACTCGTCTAACTGCCAATAAGCTCACCAGTGGGTATAGGGAGTTCCCGCGCTGTCAGCTGGCGTTCTTCTCACCCCAATCTAGCAGCAGCTGAGCTCTTCTCATTCAAGCACCGCCCTAGCTGCAATCAGGAGAGTGGGTGCCTCGTATCCTGGTGATAGCTTCCTGTGGTGTGGATCACAAGCAGCAGCGCCATTTTAAACCACTGCTGTTAACCAGCAGCTGCATCAGTCAGAGAGCTCCTGAATACAGATGAAGTTCTTACTTTATAAAATGCACACATTTACTTGTATTTACTTTTAAACAAATTATATGGCACTCACAGAATTACATTTTAAAATTTGTGGCATTCATGGCTCTCAGCCAAAAAGGATCCTGACACCTGCCCTCAAGCATTATAGGTTGCTTGTGATAGTTGATAATTAAGATTGCCAGCCCCAAACATTCTCTGACACTTTGACATTCTTATTCTACATTCTTATGTATTTGAGTGATTTAATGTTAGCTTCATTAATAAAAAGTGCTTTTCTTTCAAAAATAATATAAAAAAAATAGTTATCTAAATAATTGAACCTAAGTAAATCTATCTTTATTAGTTAACAACCTGGCCCTTTGTAGTTTTTTCACTTCCATTTTTTAATCAGAATTCAAAATTGATTTTTTAAATATTTTTCAAAATGACAAAAAAATGCCATTTTCGACTTTGGGTGCTATTTTCCATTACGGGTTTAACGCAGTGAAAAAACATATTTTGTTAAAGCGGGCATTTTCGAGGCGGCGATACCTAATGTGTTTATGATTTTTACTGTTTATTAATATATATATCAGTTGTAGGGAAAGGAGGGTGATTTGAATTTTTAGCCCTCACCATGCACCGGGGCCCATTCTTATGAATGATTATTGCTTTATATATGTTTTTGTAGTGCATTATTATGAAACTGAGGAAGAGAGCGGTATTCTCTCGAAGCGCGTAGTTCTGAATTTTATTTTTATACCAATAAAACCATTGAAAATACTGGCTTGTTTGGGCTTCTTCTTTAAGGCAGCACGGTATACATCTCCAATTTTTCAATTGCCTCTACTTGCTTAGCCATATGTTATTTTACTGAGCTGGAAGGAGGTTACTGCAGCAGACCATGTTTTTTTGAGCGTCCCTTTTTGACAGAGAACCTATGAATATAACTTCATATCCAACCCCATAATTTATTGGTAGCAGGAACACGGACAAGCCAGCAACACAGTCCTCTTCACATGAAATAAGATACATAAAATATGACAACATAAACAATACACATCATGTATAGTCAATGTAAATAACAGACACTAAGATCTGATTTCCAGCCTCCACCGCCCTCCAGCCAATTTTATAATTTGAGAGAATAGAGTAATGGGAGAGCCCAGTGACCTCTTGGGGGTCACCAGAAAGGGCCTTTCAGGGTAATATTGAAAATAACCTTTTATTTTTGTTTTCCTTTTAATTGTTAAGTGAAAAGGAAGGGAAAGGGGACACAGCTAAGAGGAAGGACCAAATTATGGACCGAAACGCGTCACAATTTTATCCATAAAATCCAATATTGAGTTTAATATCGTGAGTCTGGATTTTATCTTAAGCGCTTACCACACATGATTTTGAATATCGGTGTGATCTTTATGTTGAAAACGGTCCACCGGTGACCCTGGAAGGGACGTGACTATTAGTGAACAGCTACATCATTTCACTGCACCAAGTGAGAGTCTAATCACATTACAGGAAAAGCCACTTAATTATCGTTTGATGCACGAGGAGAGCGCTCTGTTTGTCCATTTGTCATTTTTGATGTATTCTATCTTGGTGGGAGAGTGCAATATACACGCACACCCCACTTTGTTCCCAGGCTTTTGAGTAAAAAAATTATGTGTTTAACATTGCAGCCATGAAAGGTACCATTTGGGGATCAGGGTTATTCTTTTTAAGTATAGTTTTTCATTAACTATTTATTCTGGGTTACTTTGACAGGTTCCCTTTTTAAGCGTTCATGGCATAGCAAGTAATCTGACAATTCAATGTGTATACATGTGCTAGCCATTGTTTTTGCAGCTTGCTCATGTTCTCCTATCTTTCTATGGTCTCATACACACAGCTAAGGATTTCACAGCCCATTGCCCCTGAGAAAAAACTCAGAGCAGGTCTTGCCCTTCTAAAGCAGTTCATGGGGCTTTGTAAAAGTACTGATGAAACACAGGTGTCATCTGTGCGCCAGCCTTATTTGGGGAGTTAAAAACACTGCATCAGTAAAGCATTAAATATTAAGCTCAGTTCTCCATTATTTTGAGACAAAAATAGGTGTTATATAACACAAAGAACAGGGGTGAGTCTTTCTAGCAACTATACATAGGTAAGGTTTAATAAAAAGACTTGCAGCTTTTCCATGTTTTCCCCTGCTCGGGTTTACTTAAAATAGCTGAAGTAAATAACGGAAGATCTAACAGATGTGAACTGTACCTTTTATGATTCTCGGCTAATCGGAGGTTGTGCCAGAATTGGTTGTACATAAAATATTACACCCTTTTGTTTTTAAAGGATGAGTCTGAGTGACAGCGATAGTGACAGTAGTGATGGCTCATGTGCCCCCAGCCGTGGTAGTATGCCAATACAAAAGATGCCTCACTCTAATAACAAGGTAAGATCTCTTTACTTTTTAGTTAGTTGTGAAAACCTTGATTCATTGCCTTTGTCATGGTGCTGTGTAATTGAAAAAAAAATCTGACAAATTAAACAAATAACTTCTACCCATCACAAACAGTGGATAAAAGACACACAAACGCTGTATTTTTTTACTTCTTCCCTAACAGGTAGAGAAACTTGGATATAACAACTAACTAGGCATGCCCATGAGAGAGTTAAAGCGTAATTGTAAAGCTATAGTGATTTTACCAAATTAGTATATATGTGATTCCCCCTTTAAAAACAAACAGAACGATGCCTACTTTGTGCTGCTTGTCCTTTTCTTTCAAAAGTTATAGCAAAAAAAGGTTCTGTTTGAAAGCGTCTGACAAAATTTATTCTCACCAGAGGTGAAGTAGACAGAGACTCTGTCCATCTGTGCCCTCATGCTGAGGGCAGTTGGCTTGCCCACAGATCCCATAATGCTCTCTCTCAAAGTAATTTAGCATTACGTCCATATAGTTCCCCACAGGTAAATCCAGTGAACACTATACACTCACCGGCCACTTTATTAGGTACACCTGTCCAACTGCTCGTTAACACTTAATTTCTAATCAGCCAATCACATGGCGGCAACTCAGTGCATTTAGGCATGTAGACATGGTCAAGACAATCTCCTGCAGTTCAAACCGAGCATCAGTATGGGGAAGAAAGGTGATTTGAGTGCCTTTGAACGTGGCATGGTTGTTGGTGGCAGAAGGGCTGGTCTGAGTATTTCAGAAACTGCTGATCTACTGGGATTTTCACGCACAACCATCTCTAGGGTTTACAGAGAATGGTCCGAAAAAGAAAAAACATCCAGTGAGCGGCAGTTCTGTGGGCGGAAATGCCTTGTTGATGCCAGAGGTCAGAGGAGAATGGGCAGACTGGTTCGAGCTGATAGAAAGGCAACAGTGACTCAAATCGCCACCCGTTACAACCAAGGTAGGCAGAAGAGCATCTCTGAACGCACAGTACGTCGAACTTTGAGGCAGATGGGCTACAGCAGCAGAAGACCACACCGGGTGCCACTCCTTTCAGCTAAGAACAGGAAACTGAGACTACAATTTGCACAAGCTCATCGAAATTGGACAGTAGAAGATTGGAAAAACATTGCCTGGTCTAATGAGTCTCGATTTCTGCTGCGACATTCTGATGGTAGGGTCAGAATTTGGCGTCAACAACATGAAAGCATGGATCCATCCTGCCTTGTATCAACGGTTCAGGCTGGTGGTGGTGGTGTCATGGTGTGGGGAATATTTTCTTGGCACTCTTTGGGCCCCTTGGTACCAATTGAGCATCGTTGCAACGCCACAGCCTACCTGAGTATTGTTGCTGACCATGTCCATCCCTTTATGACCACAATGTACCCAACATCTGATGGCCACTTTCAGCAGGATAATGCGCCATGTCATAAAGCTGGAATCATCTCAGACTGGTTTCTTGAACATGACAATGAGTTCACTGTACTCAAATGGCCTCCACAGTCACCAGATCTCAATCCAATAGAGCATCTTTGGGATGTGGTGGAACAGGAGATTCGCATAATGGATGTGCAGCCGACAAATCTGCGGCAACTGTGTGATGCCATCATGTCAATATGGACCAAAATCTCTGAGGAATGCTTCCAGCACGTTGTTGAATCTATGCCACGAAGAATTGAGGCAGTTCTGAAGGCAAAAGGGGGTCCAACCCGTTACTAGCATGGTGTACCTAATAAAGTGGCTGGTGAGTGTATAAGATGTATATGGTGACAGCCTGGCAGCTTCCATCACATGGAGGAGCATGGGACATGTAATAAGTATGAGATGCAGAGCGAGACAGAGAAAGTTCTATAGATTCTTAGACTGTGGTGGAGGGACTGATAGGGAACAGGGGGATCTTGTACCTTGACCACCTCCTCTGTGAGCAGTGAGCAACAGATCCTCCCCTCCCATCAAACCGACCCAGAAAGAGAGTGTAAAAAAAAGTACGGATTCACATGGCTTACAAGCCTTACATGAAGAGGAAGCAGCCATCGCAGGAATTAAGTAATCTGAGGGGGATATCAGAGAAACTACTGAATATAGGTAACGAAGATAATCGGCAAAGTTCTTTTACATCACAAGAGCTATTGATTTGTGGGGAAAAAAACCTTTACAGTTAATCTTTAAATACAGTTGCTGAGTAGACCATGCCAAAAAGAGGCTTATATGCAACGTTTCCACACCAGGGCATGCCTGCAGTTTGAGGGAAGCTAGATTCGCCGGGAACAAAGTGACTGGCTGTAATATGGACTATGTGTCAGTGGCCGGGTCCACAGGACCATGGGTCCTCCACAGAGGGCGACGCCGCAATGTAGATAAGGGAAGGGGAGACCTGTCATGTTAGTGGCATGCCAGGGAACACCCTGAAACACTGCAAAAAAAAAGTCACTATTATTTGCTGGTACAAAAACTAGTCGGCGTTCTTTGAGGAGCGGTTACAAAAGGTTGCACACAATTATAAATATTATAAGTATTAACTCCTGCTTTGTTAGAACATATTGCACATGATATTCAACCTCGAGCCACTACATGGTGCTATGGGATAAGGAATAGGTATAGTAGATGGCAGAAAAGTATCACGATTGGATAGCTGTAGCAGGTCAGACCTTTCCCAACCAGTCAGGTAGCAAATTAGATGCTGAATACAGTACAGACTAGTTTTCGGGACATTACAGATGCAGCATTTCAGCATTTCTGACGATGCCAAGGAGAGGTATAGATGCAGCGGCTCTGCAGACTGTGCCAGAGAGGCATGGATGGGAAGCTGAGCTTGGTTCTCGGGGGGATAAATATCCCCCATGGTGTCAAGGAGGAAAAAACAAGGGCCGAGACCCTGTAAACTCACTGATTTTCTACCGAACAACAGAGTAGAAATCCAAAATGGCGGATCGCCTTGAATCTCAAGCCTCCCCACCACATGTAGATCACTCCGCGGGAACCACGCCCGGAGTGAGGAGGTCCAGCTCGGCACAGTCTATCCAGCACCTCCTAAATGATGAGGCTGAGGAAAATTACACCATGGGGAAGATATACAAGAGAGCCAAACTCCGAGGTCAGACAAGGAGGAGAGAAGGCCTCAATCCGCAGGTTCCAAAACGGCAAGCTCATCTGCCCCCTCTTTACATCATGGCAGCCCAGCAAAACAACGCCCAAGATTGCAGGAGCCAGTGAGTGAAAATGATGGGTCGGACTGTACACCCGGGGGGGGGGGGGGGGGGAGGAGAAATAATAATAAAGGGACAGATTTATTTGAAACTTTGCCAGCATCTGAATCTGGCAAAGGCGAAGTGAACAGGCGAAGTGGAGAACAGAGTAGAACATATTGAAAACAAGATGGGAAGTGTGGTGACCTCACATAACGAACTTATTGACACCCATTATGATTAAGCTGACAAAGTCACACAATTGAAGTCCAAAATTATAGATCTCGAAGATAGATCGAGACGCAACAACGTGAAACTACGTGGTATACCAGAATCTGTGCCTCCTAAAGAACTAGCCAGATATATGCAGCAGCTCATAAAAGCACTCCTGCCAGATATATCCACGCAGGAACTGGAGCACACCGTGTTCTGCGCCCAAAACACCTAGAGGACACAGTGCCTAGAGATGTGTTGGTCAGGATCCATTTTTATCAAGTTAAAGATCGCTTGATGATGGCAGCCAGAAAGAAGGCAGTTCTGCCAACACCATACATAAACCTGTCCATATTTGCAGACCTACCAGCGACAACGCTGCAACAACGAAAACAACTTATACCACCAAAACACTGAGAGAAAACATACAAGTGGGGATTCCCTACTCGCCTAATTATTATGAAAGATAACACCACATATGTTATCCATACGGTGGAGGAAGGAGCTTCACTATTGGAGAAATGGAGCCTGCAACCGATGATTCTACAGAAACCGACACCACCAGTCCCAGTCACCCAAATCTGGCAAAGACAGAAGAAGAGAGATCGCCGTTGAAGAAGTTCCAAATCCGGCATCTACGAAACTGTTACCCCAGTATAGCACAAATAAGTGCTACCCATATCCTTTATGAAATTTTCTTTCAAAGTAATGTTATGTATGTTAGTTATGTTGTTTTTAGGTCAGACAGGACAATATGGCTCAATTACATGACAACTGTGAGATACAGATGTAGGATGTCTTTTTTTTCCCACAAATCTGCTCTATAAAAGAGACATAATCGATACCCTTTAACACTAATGGGGATCAAAATAATATCATTAAATTTAAAAGGTTTGAATAGGCCACAAAAACGTTCTTATATGTGGTCTGAAGCGAAATCTCTGGCATCTATGCGCACAAGAGACTCCTGTCATTCCAAAAGATGCACAATTTCCGGTAATCTACAAATCACATTTTAAAAAGAAAAGGAGAGGAGTGCTATTGGCAATATGTAATACAGTAGCATTTCAACATGTTAATTGTATCACAGATCATAGAGGCAGATATATTATATAAGTGGGATACATAAATAATGTTTTATATACTATAATCAATATATACGCCCCGAATAGGAGACAGTTTGGATTTTTGCAGAAGGTGATGAGGTTGGTCGACATGGTGAAGCAGGGAAAGATGTTTGTTTGTGGAGACTTTAATCTAGTTCCAGATCCAGTAGTACACTGCACTACAGGTTATAGCTCTCGCCGCCCAAATTTGGGTACCTGGATCTGGCAAGTGAATCTATATGACATTTGAAAAATAATACACAGCACAGAAAGGGACTACACTTTCCATTCAACAGTCCACAATAGTTACTCAAGAATAGACCCTTTCCTGGTGGACAGGGATGTTCTCCCATTATCCACTGGAACAGATATAGCTATAATAAAGTAGTCAGACCACGCAGCAATTACTCTGACAATTGCATACCGAGACAACCAGCCTCGCACCTTTTTATGGAGAAGCAATACCTATATAATGTCCCACATCAAATACAAAAAATTCATAGAGAGGGACCTTACAGAATTTCTTCACTATAACAAAGAATCAGTGAGTGCAGAGGTCCTATGGTGTGCACACAAAATGTTTGCAAGGGGGATTATGAGAAAATATGGACATATTGATAAGAAGATTAGGATACAAGAAATCACCCGGTTAACAGATAACATAACTAAATTGGAAAGGGAAAATAAAACCTCCCCTACTCCAAACCGAGGGAAGAGCAATTTAGACACCAACTGAGACATCTTCTACTGCACTCATATGAGCACAAATTAAAGAAAGTAAAAGCACAATACTACTCCCAAAACAATAAAGCTGGGAAACTTTTAACCTCCAGACCAAAAGCCAGGAGTCAAAGGTCCAAAATCCCATTCATATACCAGAAAGACCAGCATGCGAAATTATACAGACCTAAAGATATAGCAAATAGATTTCGGGAATATTATAGTACATTATATAATCTAAAGGAAGACCCCCCTTCTCCCCTCATCCACAACAACAACATATCAATACCTTCTTGGATAGTGTGAACTTGCCTAAACCTGATCAGATAGATATTCTCAATGCTCCTGTAACACCTAACGATATACTTAAAATTATTAAAGGACTTCCCCTGGTCCAGACGGACTGAAAAATGAATATTTTAAACAATACCATCAAATCATTCTGGACCCTCTGTGCCAGATGATTCAATCAGCTATTGTAAAAGGCAGTTTTCCAGGAGAGAATCAGGAAGCACTTATAGTCACACTCCCAAAATCTGGCAAACCTGCGGATACACCTCAAAATTTTAGGCCTATCTCACTGCTAAACGCAGACGTAAAAATATACGCAAAATTTATAGCCCCACGATTAGCCCCCTTGATCCCAAGTCTGACAGGTAATGATCAGGCTGGTTTTGCTAAGGGCTGCCAAGCCCAGGATAATACGAGAAGGGTACTAAATATTCTGCACTTGGTGGAGAGGTGGTCTATCCCAACAGTCATGTTAGCCCTGGATGCCGAGAAGGTGTTTGACCGTATTCATTGGTCGTTCACCTTCTCGGTACTAGAAAAAATGGGAATTAGTGGAAGTATATTAACAGCTATTAAAGCCCTATATTCAAGCCACTCAGCCAAGGTTTTTGTCATCAATGCGTTATCAGGCACCTTTGATAACACTAATGGTACTAGGCAGGGGTGCCCCCTATCCCTCTTTACAAGAGATGATCGAAAAACCTTCGCAAGGTTTAAGGCCCGTCTACCTAATAATATCTAAAACTCTTACATTTCAAAATTCTCGCCCTTTCCAACAATGGGAGATTTCATTGCCAAGAGTAATATAAACCTTGGAGTGGCGGAAAGTCCTCACACTCGCTCATAAGGCGTTAAAATGTAGCACACATGTCAAAACAGCCACAAAAACTTTCTTATGGTATAGAACAGAGGTTCCACATAAAATATACCCACAGGCTTCTAAGGAATGTTGGAGAGGATGTGGATTGACAGATACCCTACTGCATATTTTATGGGGTGCACGTATATAAAAAACATTTGGGACTCCGTATTCAATTTAATATCCATGCTATTGAATAAAACATTGCATACCTCAATGAGTGTAGCATTACTATCACTTGATCTACAATCCCTTACGCTACAAAAAAGGGTACTAACCTGCAAAATTTCGGAACCCTGGACTCAAAATTCAGCATATACAGGCAGTCCCCGGGTTACATACAAGATAGGGTCTGTAGGTTTGTTCTTAAGTTGAATTTGTATGTAAGTCGGAACTGTATATTTTATCATTGTAATCCCAGACAGAACTTTTTTGGTCTCTGTGACAATTGGATTTTAAAAATGTTGGGTTGTCATAAGAATCAATATTAACACTAAAGCTTCATTACAGACACATTTGATAACTGTTCTAGCTGTTTATTGTAGCCTAAGGCTAAAGAACAATAAATTACCAATATCCAGAGGTCCGTTTGTAACTAGGGGTCTTATGCAAGTCGAGTGTTCTTAAGTAGGGGACCTCCTGTATAAGGGTACAATGACAGATAATGAAGATATATGTGTGTGGTAGACATTATTGACCAACTAAAATGTCTACCACACAGATACTAGGGATAACTGACGATATATAAAAAGAAAACAGGAGGATAAACTACACTATAGAAATCAAGATGGACACAATAGTGGTTAGAAAAAGAAATACACTATCTCATTAGAACCCGGCCCTTTTGAAAGGGGGGAAATTTACCACAGAATTTCATTGCTAACCACATGCAATAAACCAATGCCAACTCAACTAGATGTATGTGGAAAAAATGTATAGATATATGGTCTGTATTGTGTATATAGATACGGGATCTATATGACTACCGTTGACAATTGTAATTACTCTTCTGTATTCTTATTTGCATGGCAATTTTCCCCAATAAATACCGTATATACTCGAGTATAAGTCGACCCGAGTATAAGCCGAGGTACCTAGTTTTGCCACCAAAAACTGGAAAAACCTATTGACTCGAGTATAAACAGAGGGTGGGAAATGCATTGGTCACAGCCTCCCAGTATATAGCCTGCCAGCCCCTTTATCTATAAAGCCTGCCAGCCCCTTTATCTATAAAGCCTGCCAGCCGCCTGTTGCCGGTAAAAAAAAATAATAAACGTACTACTCACCATTCCAACGGCCCGGGCAGCTCCTCTTCAGCCGCAGGTCCGCGGCAGCTCCGTGGCCGCGCCTCTTCTGTCTTCATGCCGGCGATGGGCCGCGACAGCTCCGTGCGCACGGCCGGCCTGGCGCTTTCTGTGACGTCAACAGCGGCTGACATCACAGTTGAGTGCCGAGCGGGCCGTGCGCACGGAGCTGTCGCGGCCCCGCTCCGGCATGAAGACAGAAGAGGCGCAGCCACTGAGCTGTCGCGGACCTGTGGCTGAAGATGAAGAGGAGCTGTCCGGGCCGTCGGAATGGTGAGTAGTAAGTTTATTATTTTTGTATACCCGAGTATAGGCTTATACTCGAGTATATACGGTAAATAAAAACTATTGAAACAAAAAAAAAGTTAAGGGAACACCTAAGCATCACAGTATAGCTCCAAGTCAGTTAAACTTCTTCTATTTGGTGGCATAAGCAATTGGGAATTAATTACACATGCTTTCACATGCAAATAAAGATACATTGGAAAAGCAAAAACAAGTGGACCACTAAAAAGAGAATAAATGTAGTTATGTAAGTGGTGACTACAGACAAGCCTCTTGACTGTTTCAAGTCTTTTGGACAGTTTTTTAATTTGCTAGTATCCTTTTCACTCCAGGTAGGGATGGTTTAATACAGTGCTAAGCAGATGATTGGTCAGGGATGGGTGTCAGCCCTTCGCTAATCAACTATTGATGGCCTGCCCTTAATCGTAATTATTGATAAACCCCTTAAAGAAATGTTTTAGTTTATAAAATTGTGAAAAAAAACATAAAAATGGGGTAGGGGGAATGGTTAAAAACCCTCAATGAATGTGGTGAATGGTATTTCGGGTGCAAATTATACCAGTTTTCTGCTGTATAAAAATTGATACATTTTATTAAGAGCACATGTCATTGTGGCAGACATCCAATTAATTTTATAGTTTCAACATTTATTCATGTTGTAGTCCATTATACCCAATTCTTTCATTGTCACATTAATACTAGTTGGATTGTCTAGGACAGAACTGTGGGCCCTCCTGTTCAGGGCTACCATAGATCCTTTGTTGTTGTGCATTTGCCTGAAGAGATCTATGGTATTGATATACAGTCGGAATGAAGTATTCAGCCCCATTTGTAAGCCTCCTTACCGCCTAATAAAATAACATTTAAAAAATTATGGTTAAGACATGTGGTTAATAATAGTTACCAGCTAATTTGGGATGTTGAGCTAACTGTATGATGATTATAACATTAAGAAATAAGAAAATCTCTAATTTAAGGGGTTGGGCACTTTTCAATAAATCTGTTCCTTTAGACTGGTCTCGGCATGTACCACTTCCTGTTTCTTACTACTTCAGCCTGTATGTCATGGCAGCCCATAGTGTTTATTTTTACTCACAGGATGAGTCATAATCTCTTGTTGCAGGTCCCTCCAATTTACCTGTGTAGGATCTATGTTTACATGCGGAGTGCACAAAGAGTGTACACACAGCAATAAAGCAAGCATCAGGGATCATTATTGAGGCAGTAAAGGCACATAGGCAATTTATGTTACAGTGGAAAAATATCTGGGTCCTTAAAGGGTTAAAGAGGTTAGAGGTCTGAATGAGCCAAAAATCTTGCTGGTTTGTAGATGAACAAAAACTTAAATTCCACCATAATTTGAAAATAAATAGTCAAAATCAGACCATGTTAATTTCTGGATTTGTTTTCACATTTTGTGTCTCTATAGTTGTGGTCTAGCTGATGTCAATGACTGCCCTCTCTCATCTTTTCAAAGTAAGAGAACTTGCACTGACTAAATACTGACTAAATACTTTTTGTCCCCAACTGTAGTTGTTTGATTCTACCATTCTTCCAAAAAGTTGTTTTTATTAATACCTTTGATAAAGTCAAGGTGATGGGGGCATTGAACCATCATTGTAAGTTAGGTAAGGTTAACCACTTACGTTTGTGTATGAGACCTTATACAAATATGCATCTGTCTCTGCTCAGTCAAATGTATGCAGAGCTTTTAATCCCCTTTCATTGACTTGCCATAGTGGCTCCGTCTGTAGATCAATGGTTTTAGAGAATGACAACTTCTACAGGTCAGAAGAATTGGCGAGTTTGGCAGAAAGAAGACATGAACAATTTATTAGGCTTTGGGCGCTGTGGATAGCGTATAGGAAAAAGGTTGGGGTATAGCATTCACTCCTGCAAGAGACCTGTGTGAGAGGAAAGCTTTATTAATTGGTTGTCAAGGTCACTGTCCATACTATTCTCTTTAGACTTGCATATATGACTGCTGTACCACCGGTTGCTTGTTTAATTGTTTTATACTAGGTTTTGGTTCAGTTTGTTTTAACCCCTTCCAGAAGGTGCTTAGCGAAGCTCACCGTACTATTAGGCAACACCTTAGAGATCGGGTGTCAGCTGCATATTGCTTGACCGCGGTGTGTAAGGGGCTTCTCATGTGGACCCTTACCCCACCTTCCTTCCCACCTCTCTTGGCGCTTACTGGGAGAGGGTCAGATTCTCCTATGGCAGCTCCGGGGTCCGGCGAGTGTCCCGAGGCTGTGCAATGTCCCCAGAGCTAGCCCTACCTCCTGGCAGGACCCGGCTGTAGTCCAATGAGCACGCATAGCTCTATTTGAGCGTGAACAGCGATTAGAAGATTGCTTGTTCAAGCCACCTTGTCAAACTAAATACTTTTTTCAATAAAATCAAAGGTTTATTATCATTAGAGGTAATTAATGTAATTCCTTTTATGATTAAAAGTTATACAATTTTCCAATATACTTTCTGTATAAATGACTTGGTTTTCTAGATCTCTGCTTGCTGTCCTTCTATGGAAAGCTTCTATGTTATCAGTGGACAGAAATCTGACCATGGACACACAGGTGCACAGCTCGTTATAACAAACAGCTCTGATTACTGTCTGTAATATAACAAGCTGTACACCTGTGTGACCATGTCCACTGGTAGTAAAAATAGAAGCTTTTCATAGAATGACGGCAAGCAGAGATCTAAAAATCCATGAGGAATTGACACAAAGTTTATTGGTAAATTGTATAACTTTTTATCATAAAAACAATTTGTTGAAAACGGAAAACCCCTTTAAATAATAAGAAAGTGAAAGTCGCCTAAAAACCACAATTCCCTATACACAACTAATAAAGTAAAATAAAACACTAAATTAAAAAAAAACCCACATATTTGATTTTTTGCCGGATCTGTAACAATCTGTAAATTCCCCATTCAAGGAAGTTCAGACACAGTGACCGACACACTGTTCCTGAAGGCTATTCATTTTGCCCCGTGGACCAGAGGGGTTTCGCGCCCTCCCCCCCTCCCCCCCCCCCCTACACACACACACACACACACACACACACACACACACACACACACACGTTCATGATCGATGCTATTGGCTGATCAATGCTGAGCAGCCAATAGCAACAATTTTACTTATGACGTCAGTAATACTGCTCAACATGTTTGTAGACTCGGTGATCTGGGCAAGATGGCGACTGTCTCTGATAGCCAGAGGGGTTTCACTGCCTCCCATAGTCCATGTTTGCTGCTATTGGTTGGTCGATCCACACCAGCCAATAGCAGCAGTATTGGTCACAATGGTCATAACTGGGGTTAATGGGAGCAACACACAGCGATAATTGTTTCAGTCTAGTACAGCAATAGTCATCAGTGGAGGGGGACATTTCCGGTGGCATCATACCATCTCCCAGAGAGCTCCGATTGACAGATTTCCACTGCTGGAGAAAGGTATGGGATAACTTTTTCCAGAGATACTGTAGCGTGTAGCTCTGTAGGCAAAAAACAGAGAGGTCTCCCTGGATTATATGTTAGGCGGGGGGGACATCAAGGCACTCGGCAACCAGGACATGGTGTTGGTTAAGTGTAAGGACAACACAATTTATTGGGACTCCAGTATCCTCATCTCTGTTGGAGATACCATCTCCGCTGCTCCTAAGACAGACTGCATCCTGGCTTACAATATATACATGGATGGGTTTGATCTGTCAGTTCAGGTGCTGAAGCCGTACAGCGCCCTATTGGAAACGAAGATATGCTAAAAACGCTGGCTGTGTACATTGTACAGATGATCCTGTACAACTCTCTTGCTGTTTCAATATGCAGTTCATGATGTATCATTTCTCCATTTTCAAGAGGCGGTGATATGGGAACTAATATTCGGACAAGATGGAAAGGGCCCCAGTACTTCTGGATTAGATGTCCCCATGTGTTTTGCCAGGGCAACATTTTCCTGGTGAATTTCTCATGTCTGCTTCTAAAGCAGTGGTTCTCAACCTTTCTCATGCTGTGACCCCACAATACAGCTCCTCATGTTGCAGTGAACTCAAACCATGTACAAGAATATTGTATTTGTGCCAAAAAATGCAATAAAATCGTGGCTCCGATGGCTTTAGGTGACCCCTGTGTTTTGGTCGTTCGACCCCCACCGGGGTCGCGACCCGCAGGTTGAGAACCACTGTTCTAAAGGAAGGACTCTGTTTCTTTAGGAAAAAGTTTGTTCCAAAAGGAGATTAGGAAGGACACAATATACTACTACGAGACCTGGAAGAACTCCAGAGTCCATTCAACCAAATTATGAGCAACTCATTCACAATTTACATCCAAGCTTTGTTGTGAATTCATTTTGGTAAAAGGAATTATTGTAACAACTGTTAGGTCAAAATGCTTACTATACACCGCGATTTATTTCATTGAGGGATGTAGTTTACAAACTAGGGTCACTTGTTTGTTTTATTTTTTTTAAGTTTTCATTTCCCCTCCAAGCCTCTGGAATACACATCGTGCTTTAGCATTCAGTAGCCGTGATGTATTTTCTGGCAGCGTTTAGGACTACATGTCGGGTCTTTCTCACGTTAGAAAACTCGGCTTCCGTAATCAGAGGCCTACATTACACCGTGGCACAAACTGAGCGTCACATAATAGGCACCAAACTTGGAAATTGCAATTATGTCTAGAAATATATATCTTTTCATCCATTACACATATTTGGAAACCACCTGTATGTTCAAAATGCTCACCACACCACTTGTATTACACTACACCATATATTGCACCTTGCATATGAAAGACGGTGATGCTAAAATCACTTTAATTACTTTTTATTCCATAAAAATGGGGAATAAAATTTTAAAACAAGGTATTTTCATAATCATAGCGACCCATAGAATAAAAATAATATACTATTTTTATGGTATGGTGAACACCACAAAATAATCTTCCTAAAAATTGATGATTTTCCTTTCAAACTTTGTAGAGCCGTTTTTTATTTAATCCATTGCAAATGTTTAATTGTTTAATTTTTCCACCCAAAATTAATGTATTGTCAAAAAATATTACAATTTGTAGACCCCATCTCCATTTTGTTTTGACTCCTATAAAACACCTAAAGGGTTAAAAAAAACTTCTTAAAAGTGCTTGAGGGGTGCAGTTTCCATAATGGGGTAATTTATGAGTCTAGCTATTATTTAGGGCTCTCACAGCCAATTAAAAGTTGAGCAGGTCCTTATAAATATGGGTTTTGGTGATTTTCCTAAAAATTTGAAAAATTGCACCCAAATTCTGAGTCTCATAACATTATAGTAAAATATGTGGAATCTTAAAAAACCATGCCAACATAAAGCAGACATTTAGGAATCAAAAGTAGAGAATTTAGAACTTTGAAAATAAAGAATTTTTCCAAATTTTTGCCAAATTTTGCTTTTTTTCATAACTTAACACAAAAGATGCATCCAAATTTTTAAACTAATTTGAAGTACAATGTGTCATGAGAAAACAATCTCAAAATCCCCTGGATATCCTATAGCGTTCCAAAGCTATAAGCACTTGTAGTGACACAGGGCAGATTTGAAAAATGTTGCCGCGTCCTAGAGTCCAAAATAGGCGGAGTCCCAAAGGGGTTAATATTATATAAACAATATATTTAACACCTTGCCGACCGAGGACGAACTATATCGTCCTCGTGCCGAAAGTGGTGTATGAGAGCTGAGCTCTCTCCATATACAGCGGATAACGGCTGTATAAACGGCCAACACCCAACTGTCACTGCCGCTGGCACCGATTGCGGAAGTTAACCTGTTAAGTGCCGCGGTCGAACTCGACCGCGGCACCTAACTTACCGTTAAATGTCCATCGCCATCTTGGATTTCCGATCGCTGCCCCCTGGAACGTCATCGGAGGGCGGCGATCGGTTGCTATGGTAGCCTACAGTCTCATTGAGACTCATAGGCTTGTCAGGTGCAATGATTGCTAATAGCCAGCAGAGGGCAGGCTATTAGAAATCATAGTAAAATAGCTATATACTGCAATACAGTAGTATTGCAGTATATAGTATTAGCAATCGGACCCTGCAGGGTTAAATTACCCTGGAGGATGTAAAATAATGTTAAAAAAAAATTAAAAAACATTTTTGTTAAAAAATGAAAAGTTTAAATCACCCCCCTTTCCCTAGAACTGATTAAAAATGTCATCAAAAGTCGCAAAAAATGACACCACCCACAGCTCCGTGCACTGAAGTATGAAAAAGTTATTAATGCAAAATATAGCAAAATGAAGAATTGTTTTTTTGTACAGAAGGTTTTAATTTTTCTAAATGTATGAAAACATAAAACCTGTACAAATTTGGTATCCTCGTGAACGTACCGAACCAAAGAATAAAATAGACATGTGATTTGGGGCGCTCAGTGAAAGCTGTAAAGTCCAAGCCCACAAGAAAACGGTGCATATGCGTTTTTTCATCATTTTCACTGCATTCAGAATTTTTTCCCGCTTCCCACTACACAGCATGGAATAATAAATACAGGCGGTCCCCTACTTAAGGACACCCGACTTACAGACAACCCATAGTTACAGACGGACCCCTCTGCCCACTGTGACCTCTGGTGAAGCTCTCTGGATGCTTTACTATAGTCCCAGACTGCAATGATCAGCTGTAAGATGTCTGTAATGAAGCTTTATTGATAATTCTTGGTCCAATTACACCAAAAATTTTGAAACTCCAATTGTCACTGGGGCAAAAGAAAAAAAATTGTCTAGAACTTCCATTATAAAATATACAGTTTCGAATTACATACAAATTCAACTTAAGAACAAACCTCCAGACCCTATCTTGTATGTAACCCAGGGACTGCCTGTACCATCTCTATGAAGTTCAATTTGATATGCAGAAAACAAGCCCAAACAGAGCTCTTTACATGGAAAAATAGAAAAGTTACAGCTTTTTGAAGGTGGGGAGTGAAAAATGAAAATGCAAAAACGAAAAAGGGCCACATCCCTAAGGGGTTAAAAAACAAATTTAGAGAAAAATGGACATGATAACAATAGACTTACTACAAGATGCATCTCCCGCATGGAGAAGGCAAGGGGAATATTAACAAGCATCAGTTCAAACATATGTGTATATACACTCACCGGCCACTTTATTAAGTGCACCATGCTAGTAACGGGTTGGGCCCCCTTTTGCCTTCAGAACTGCCTCAATTCTTCGTGGCATAGATTCAACAAGGTGCTGGAAGCATTCCTCAGAGATTTTGGTCCATACCGTATATACTCGAGTATAAGCCGACCCGAGTATAAGCCGAGGCCCCTAATCTTACCACAAAAAAATGGGAAAACCTATTGACTCGAGTATAAGCCGAGGGTAGAAAATGCATTGGCCACAGCCTCCCCAGTATACAGCCTGCCAGCCCCCTGCCCCAGTGTACAGCCCGCCAGCCCCCTGCCCCAGTGTACAGCTCGCCAGCCCCCTGCCCCAGTGTACAGCTCGCCAGCCCCCTGCCCCAGTGTACAGCGGCTCCCCCGTCGGGCAACGGCTCCCCCTTCCGTCTCGCCGGGCAGCGGCTCCCCCGTCCGTCTCCCCAGGCAGCGGCTCCCCGGTCCGTCTCCCCAGGCAGCGGCTCCCCGGTCCGTCTCCCCAGGCAGCGGCTCCCCCGTCCGTCTCGTCGGGCAGCGGCTCCCCCCGTCCGTCTCGTCGGCCCGCTCCCCCGTTGCCCTTGGTACAGTTAGTTGATTAAAAAAATAAATAAATGAAAACTCACCTTTCCGGCGGCCCGCTCAGGTCTTCTGTGCGATCCGCCCGGCAGCAGCAGTGGCGGCAGCTCCGTGCGGCGCACAGCTCTGACGTCACCAGACATCAAGTTCTGATGACCGCTGACATCAAGAATGTGTGCCGGCTCCCGGCACACACAATACCATGTGACGTCGCACGGAGCTGCCGCCGCTGCCAGGAGGATTGCGCAGAAGACCTGTGGGGGCCACCGGAAAGGTGAGTTTTGAGTTAGTTATTTTTTTGACTCGAGTATAAGCCGAGTTTGAGTTTTTCAGCACATTTTATGTGCTAAAAAACTCGGCTTATACTCGAGTATATACGGTATTGACATGATGGCATCACACAGTTGCCGCAGATTTGTCGGCTGCACATCCATGATGCGAATCTCCCGTTCCACCACATCCCAAAGATGCTCTATTGGATTGAGATCTGGTGACTGTGGAGGCCATTTGAGTACAGTGAACTCATTGTCATGTTCAAGAAACCAGTCTGAGATGATTACAGCTTTATGACATGGCGCATTATCCTGCTGAAAGTAGCCATCAGATGTTGGGTACATTGTGGTCATAAAGGGATGGACATGGTCAGCAACAATACTCGCAGGTAGGCTGTGGCGTTGCAACGATGCTCAATTGGTACCAAGGGGCCCAAAGAGTGCCAAGAAAATATTCCCCACACCATGACACCACCAGCCTGAACCGTTGATACAAGGCAGGATGGATCCATGCTTTCATGTTGTTGACGCCAAATTCTGACCCTACCATCCGAATGTCGCAGCAGAAATCGAGACTCATCAGACCAGGCAACGTTTTTCCAATCTTCTACTGTCCAATTTCGATGAGCTTGTGCAAATTGTAGCCTCAGTTTCCTGTTCTTAGCTGAAAGGAGTGGCACCCGGTGTGGTCTTCTGCTGCTGTAGTCCATCTGCCTCAAAGTTCGACGTACTGTGCGTTCAGAGATGCTCTTCTGCCTACCTTGGTTGTAACGATTTGAGTCACTGCTGCCTTTCTATCAGCTCGAACCAGTCTGCCCATTCTCCTCTGACCTCTGGCATCAACAAGGCATTTCCGCCCACAGAACTGCCGCTCACTGGATGTTTTTTCTTTTTCGGACCATTCTCTGTAAACCCTAGAGATGGTTGTGTGTGAAAATCCCAGTAGATCAGCAGTTTTTGAAATACTCAGACCAGCCCTTCTGGCACCAACAACCATGCCACGTTCAAAGGCACTCAAATCGTCTTTCTTCCCCATAATGATGCTCGGTTTGAACTGCAGGAGATTGTCTTGACCATGTCTACATGCCTAAAAGCACTGAGTTGCCGCCATGTGATTGGCTGATTAGAAATTAAGTGTTAACGAGCAGTTGGACAGGTGTACCTAATAAAGTGGCCTGTGTGTGTGTGTGTGTATTATATGATTTCTCTCTGAGAGACTATTCCAAAATGTTATAAATTTATGCTCGGAGATGAAAGTGAACATGTAAATTTACTACACAAAAGGAGAGCAGGCACCGCCACGATGTAAGCAAATAATATATCCACGCATCCCAATAATTGATGCAACAATCAGAACAAGAAAAAAGTTGGATGCGTACAGGAAATCACATTACCAAAAAATCCATTTATTGATACAAACAGTAATAATAACAAGACAACTAATATAAAAACACTTAAAACATACACCCAGTGGGTGTATAAAGCTTCCAAGGGTAGTAGTCCCTTACACTCCCCATCCACAATCAGTAATTCGCACAGATAGACAATTATTTATAGGTGAATAACCATAGTCGGTCCTAGAAAAACCTCTAGATGGCGGCAATGCAGTAAAGTGCTCTGTGCAAAACAATAAAGTATGGAGTAAAACCTGGTAAACCCTCAACCTGCTCATACAATACCCAATTGTAGAGGAGACATGTGGTGTCTAGTACTGGGATGAAAGCCAGGGAGGCAGGTCAGTTGGATGGGGAGTGGAGCAAGCCCCACGCGTATCGTCACCGTGTTGGTGACTTCCTCAGGGGTAGGTGGTCACTAGATACAGGTGTCTTGTATAAATACCTGAAATTGGTCCCCCGCCCTGGGGAAGAAGGGCTGTGATAGGCCAAACATTTGCCTGCCATGCCAGTAGGTGGATCCTGTATTCGGCATGTGTGCAGCTGTACTGAGCATGACAGGAAGTAGGTCGTCACATGACCGGAAGTAGGTCATCACATGACTGATCATGTGACCGAAGGGGGATGTAAACAAACTCATTGCGATGAATATGCAGTAGTACGGCGTATAGTCAAAGGTCAGTCGTCACATGATTAATCGTGATCAAATATAAACATAAACGTTAAGACTTGTTGCGGTGAACGCCAATGTGTCCACTAAGGGGATACATGAGACCGGCATCCCATACTCGAACAGTGCGGACGGAAGGTGAGTATATTCTAATAGCTAAAAATAACAATATGTTTTAACAGTCGACGGAAAACAAAGACCATTTATTTAGTAATGACGTTTAGTGTACTGGACGTATATGGCGAAGAAAGGTATGGTTACAGCTGCCTGAGTCAGAAATGCATGTCTACCCCCATCCACTCTTCTGCCAACATGTGAGGGGATGGTACCGTTATATTGATGATATCCTTTTATTTTGGTCAGGCCCCTCCAGGTTATGTCAGGAGTTCATTCAAGAACTTAATAAGAACCCATGGAACATCACACTTACCTCCCACTCCTCCACCACCTCTGTTGAATTTTTGGATCTCAATATCTCTTTACAGAACAACGAGTTGGTGACGTCTCTGTTCCGGAAGAAAACGGCTACTAACAGCTTACTCCACTTCCAGAGCTTCCATCTGGGGCATATTCGTCGAGGCATCCCGGTTGGACAATTCCTTTGATTAAAACGCAATTGCACCTTGGAAAGGGATTTTAAAGATCATGCTCAGGACCTCACACGAAGATTCAGAAACAGGGGTTACCCTAAAAAAATCTTGTCAAAGGCTTACCTAAGAGCACGTAGCTCGAATCGGAAGGATCTTCTGTCCCCCAGACCCAAACAGATCTCGGAGTTCCCCAGACTGGTGACCACTTACTGTACTCAATGGACAGATGTCCGTACACTTCTATCTACCAATTGGAACATCTTACAGAGTGATGAGTGTCTGAGACCCTTTATACCTAAAAATCCACCACTCACAGCCCGAAGGGCGAGAAATTTAAAAGATGTATTAACTCGTAGCCATTTTGAACGTCCAATACGCCATATAGACAGTGGAGAGAGATTGAAGGGTTCCTTTCCATGCGGCTCTTGCTCCATCTGCCCCTTGATGCAACCCAAGCAAAGCTTCACCAACCCCGTGAACCAGGAAACCTTTGCCTTAAAAAATTACATCAACTGCAGGACTCGAAATGTGATATATGCCCTAATCTGTCCATGCAATAAGGTTTACGTGGGGCAAACTTCACAAGAACTGCGCAAAAGGATACAACAACACCTGTCCACAATAACGAACGCCACAACCCATTTCCTGCAAGATAAACCACTGTCCACAGTGGCGGACCACTTTCGAAGGTACCATTGGGGTAAAACAGGAGGCATTCGGGTGGTGGGCTTGGATTGGGTACGCCCCAATTTTCGAGGAGGCAATGTCACGCCGGTATTTTTACGCAGTGAAAGCCGTTGGATTTTCTCTTTGGGCAGTCAGGTACCGAATGGTCTGAATGAAGACCTACTATTTACTGGGTTTTACAAACCACTTTAAATATATTGTTCCTGTGCTGACATCCCGCCCCCGCGGTTCTATGTAGTCTAATCCTAAACATATTATTCTAGTTTTTACAGTACCGCTTTACAAGTCTCCACCCTTATGGACTACCTCACGTCCGTATACTCTCCTCACTGATTCTACTACACACTCCTGTGTTTTAGGTGGGCACACCGCATGTCTCCACACATCACATAGGATCTCGGAAATCATCAGTTTGATCTACTTCCGTTGGAACTCCAAGATCGCTATCCCTCTTACTTCACAACAAACGAGTCTGGATGAAGAATTTATAAAGGATCACTGTGTACACCATCCCCCTCTCTCTTGTTCTGAACCACCAAAATATATGGACTCTGGCTCCTTGCTACGATGCTTTACTATATTTAACTTTGATTCACATCAAATCAGCTAGGCCTTGGGCCTCAGTTTCCTCTCCCATCCCTACACAGGGGTGCTCCATCTCCACTGCATTGGTTACTGATGCCAGCCCTTCTTTTCTCAGTGCCTTATTTTTGTTTAATCTAATTGTTAGTAAATTACTGTCATGACTACGCTTAATTGTTGCCGATTTTTGGTCCCCCGCCCTGGGGATAGGTCTGGCCGTACACTGTGGCGAAGCCGCCACTTCCACCCCCATGATATACCTTTTTTTTTTTTTTTTATGATCATTTCTGACTCAGGCAGCTGTAACCATACCTTTCTTCGCCATATACTTCCAGTACACTAAACGTCATTACTAAATAAATGGTCTTTGTTTTCCGTCGACTGTTAAACATATTGTTATTTTTAGATATTCGAACATGAAATTACGCTGTTTCACTATGTGCTTCACATACTCGATACATACCTTATCGTCGTACTTTGATACCTTATCGACTTGAAACTTACCTTATCGCCGTATTTTTAATTGTGTATATGACCTGCTCGTTCGGCGCTTGTTTGGATATGCTTTAGCCGTCCATACCTTATCGTTATACTCTAGTAACTCACAGTTTAACTATGTGATTTGCTCGTTCGGCGCACGACTGGATACTCCAGGCGGTTGTGCCTCAGCATGTGTACCACAGGCACAAATATATAGAATATATATATATTTCTTTATTTTTATCTTTTGTTTTGGGAGGGCTATGTTCTCTATTTAAATTCACGGCTTTGAACTTTGAATTTTGTAGGCCTGATCACTTCATATGGCACTTTACTTACTCACAGGGACGTATTCTACTCAATACTATTTATTTAGCACTATAATGTCATCTCTCGATTTGATGAGGTATGTACCGGCTTCTTCCAAACCATATATGCACTTGAGACAAAGCTATATTCTGCATTGTCAACTTTTTGTTATAATGAGCTATTAGAATATACTCACCTTCCGTCCGTACTGTTCGAGTATGGGATGCCGGTCTCATGTATCCCCTTAGTGGACACATTGGCGTTCACCACAACAAGTCTTAATGTTTATGTTTATATTTGATCACATAATTAATCATGTGACGACTGACCTTTGACTATACGCCGTACTACTGCATATTCATCGCAATGAGTTTGTTTACATCCTCTTTCGGTCACATGATCAGTCATGTGATGACCTACTTCCGGTCATGTGATGACCTACTTCCGGTCATGTGATGACCTACTTCCGGTCATGTGACGACCTACTTCCTGTCATGCTCAGTACAGCTGCACACATGCCGAATACAGGATCCACCTACTGGCATGGCAGGCAAGTGTTTGGCCTATCACAGCCCTTCTTCCCCAGGGCGGGGGACCAATTTCAGGTATTTATTCAAGACACCTGTATCTAGTGACCACCTACCCCTGAGGAAGTCACCAACACGGTGACGATACGCGTGGGGCTTGCTCCACTCCCCATCCAACTGACCTGCTCTCTGGCTTTCATCCCAGTACTAGACACCACATGTCTCCTCTACAATTGGGTATTGTATGAGCAGGTTGAGGGTTTACCAGGTTTTACTCCATACTTTATTGTTTTGCACAGAGCACTTTACTGCATTGCCGCCATCTAGAGTTTTTTCTAGGACCGACTATGGTTATTCACCTATAAATAATTGTCTATCTGTGCGAATTACTGATTGTGGATGGGGAGTGTAAGGGACTACTACCCTTGGAAGCTTTATACACCCACTGGGTGTATGTTTTAAGTGTTTTTATATTTGTTGTCTTGTTATTATTACTGTTAGTATCAATAAATGGATTTTTTGGTAATGTGATTTCCTGTACGCATCCAACTTTTTTCTTGTTCTGATTGGAACATATTAATTTACTCACATACTCATTTTATAATTTAATTTGCATTAAATTCATGTCCAAAATTCAAATTCCATCGCATGCATTAATTGATAAAGTATATGTAAATTTAAAATGTATATATAAGTTATAACCATACAAACAAGAAAGAATAAATGCAAATATACACATCTACCATGATTCCTGCCCTTTTCTGTCTATATAGAACCTCAGTATACAGGCACATAATAATTCAATATTGAATACATTTTTTATATATAATATGATGTTGAGTACATTCTCAATATATATTTTGAATCCTAATATCTAGTCAATGTACAAATTCTCTATTTTATTCTAAGTTATCCAACATGATCATCAGACGTAACCATGAATATTTCAGGATTGTGGGTACCCTAGATAAAATATTTTAGCTTACATAATCTATAGACATAGTCCCTCCTGTTATCAAATATTACCTGTATTACAAATTAGAAACCTGTTGCCTGTCAAAAGAATAAGTACGAAAGGCGACGTGGTACCTCCCGCATAAGAGAGAACCATATACTCCGAAGGTCTAGCAGCAGGTAATAAGGTCCATTCTACTGTTTAAACCCATTGGGAATCTTGTGTTGAGGATGAACATACAATATGTCTCTCTATTGATAAGTTTTCTTTTTATGTCACCTCCTCTGACTGAACTAAATACTTTCTCTATTCCCTGCCAAGAAAAAAATGTTGTCACCTTCATGTTGGGTTCGAAAATGCTTGGATAGAGATGATATTCCTATTGCCCGATTACTTGCATCAAATAGATGTCTCCTTATTCTCACCTTAGCTAGTGTGGTTGTATGACCAATGTATTGTTTGCGGCAGGTCCTACATCCCACCATGTATATTATATTTTTTAGTATTGAAATTAATGGAATTTCTCAGTCGGTATTGTTTATTGATAGCTAAGGCGAAAATGTTTATTTTTCGTACACTTTAGTTTCACTTTTGAAAATGTATTAAAACGCAATAAAACCTGGATACATTTGGTATCACCGTGATCTTACCGAACCAAAGAATAAAGCAGAGGTGCTATTTGAAGTGCACAGTGAAATTCGTGAAAACTGAGCCCTCACTGACACAAATGCTTTTTTTTTTTTCTCAATTTGTCCACATTTGAAATTTTTTTTTCCAGCTTCCCAGTGCATGTCCTGAAATAATAAATAAGGCCACAGAGAAGTAAAATTTGTTATGCTCAAAATAAGTCCTCACACAGCTCTCTACATGGAAAAATGAAAAAGTTTGCGATTTCTGAAGGTGAAGAGCAAGAAATGAGGAAAAAAACCCTGCGTCCTTAAGGGGATAAAGTCACTTGTAACTAAATTGGTTCCTTCAAAAGTAGGTTTTGATGAAAATCTGAAAAATCGGAACTAAATTTATAAGCCTCCTAACATCCTAAAAAAAAATGATAAGATATTTAAAAAATTGTTCCAAGTTAAAGCAGTCAAATGTTAGTTATCAAGTTATTTTTGTGATATGACTAATTTTCCAAAAAGTAGAACATTTTAAATTAGGAAATTTTAATTCTTTTCAAAATCTTCAGTCACTAAATGGCCTTGGGCTATGCCGACTAAGAAATCTGTCTGCCCAGCCTAAGTTATACACAGGCCCCCTGTGCGGGGAAGATCAGTTTAACTCGTTAGATCCCATACCTGCAGAGGGTGGGGGTGTCTCTTTCCCTCTCCTTCCGGCAAGTGCATAGGCTGACACTTCTAATGCACTGAAATACATGGTTTTTGCAGTGCAAAAGTATGAACTAGTGATGACATGATCACTAGTTGATAAGCTAGTATTGTAAAAATAGGAAAAAAAACCCACTAAGAATAAATAAAATTTATTAACTCCTTAGTGCTCCACACAACATACTGGCTCCCGCGATTAGCGCTCAGCGCCGTACTCGAATCGGTCGGGCCCGCCAATCGCTGCGATTGGTCAGTCAATCCTGACTGGCCAATTACAGCGTTTGTAGGCTGAAAACGTGTTTTTAACTCCCTCCTCTTCCTACAACAGCTCCATTTTGGTTTGGTATTGTTGGAGAGAGGTGCAGAGCGGTACTGTTTGCACCAAAACACTATTTTCCTATCGGATCCCTATATGTTCCCTCCTGCGTCCTCTGTGTTCCCTGTGTGATCACCTTGCGCGATCACACTTGTCTTCCATTTTTCCCATCTCATGTCTGTCCCTTCTGAACCAGAAAGCACTTTTCAGTGCACTGTGTTAGCATTGTTCTGCACTGGACGCACTTTTCAGTGTGCCGTGTAAATAGCGCTGCACAGTATCTAGCGGTAGTTAGGTTGTCTTAGGGCAAGCTAGGTGCATTTGTAGCGCTTTTTTTTCTGGTGCCTGGTATTATTTTTTGCCAGAGCGCCATAGGTGTACTCGTATTTGGGTGCACTTATCTATTTTTTGTGTGTGCCATCTGTGCGGCTTGTCTGTGTTGTTTGGTGCGCATTATTTCATTTATTTTTCTGTGTGCTGGCTAGTTTTTTTTTCTGGTGCACATTCTTATTTTTTTTTTTTTTTTTTTTATAATTTTTTTTAATTTTCATATAAAGGAACATACGAACAAACAATTGACTGGCACGCAAGCCATTTAACAGAAAGACATATGTGTGCATACATGAGTTATTGGACAGTACACTCCTAGCTGCTTTGCATAAGTAAAATTCCACATTGTTATCATAGACAACAGCATATTTGGATAATTAAGACTTCAGAAAATTAAGGACCCTGAAAATAAAGCAGAATCGAAGAAGAAAGGGGTAAGGAGTATCGTGCTTTCTCCCTTAAATTCAAGTTAGTCCCCATCTGGCTAGGGTATCCTTGCTCTGTAAGATACCATTGGGTCAGTGTGAAAGGTTTCATTAAATCAACCCTTTCCTGTACAGTGAAGTACTTTACAATGAATAGCCTCCACTTCTTAAAAAGCTTGCCCACCAATTTGGACTTACAGCGTTCAGCATCCAGCCTTTCTCTATGAAAGAGTTTCTTCATCTGTTCTATTATCTTGTTCCTTGTGGGAACATTAGGTTCCAGCCATTGTTGCAGCAATGACCTCTTCGCCACCAGACACGGCACGTGAAACAATTTTGGTAGCCAACAGAAATTCTGAAGGCTCTCGTCATCTTGTTGAGTGTCATAATGGAACACATAAATCATCGGATCCATGGGTATTGCTCGCTTCTATAGGTCTTCTGCTATTTCCCGGATTTGCTCCCAGAAGACCCGTGACTTTTCGCACAGCCACAAGCCATGGTATAGGTCTGTACCTGACATCTGACATTTTGGACAAGCCGTCAGCCTTTGGGGGTTGGCTGGGGTTGGTGGGAGGTTAAAAGCATATATTGCCCTGTGTATGATTCTAAAATGTGTGTCTCTCCACACTTGGTTCACTACTGCTGAGCATAGAACCTGCCAACCTTTCAAAATTTTGTCTGCCGTCTCCTCGCCTCCCAGTTGTGTCACCCACCCCGAGAATGATAGATCCTCCTTCTCCATCCTCCTCCGCAGTGCCTTATACAAGAGTAAGATCCCTCCCCTGCGTATCGACATGTGTAAGATATTATCGAATTGGTTTTGACCCGCCTCCTGTGCCATGTCTCTAACCGTATCCATACAAAAGTGCTTGATTTGGGCGAACTGGAAGAATTGGGGTCCCCCAGGTCATAGTTCCCTATCAGTTCTTCTCTGGTCAGCCACCTGTGTTCCTGTTGGTGTAAAAGATCCTTGATTGTATGTATCCCTTTGTTTCTCCATTCCACAAATAGCCTACTCTGGCGACCCTGAGAGAAGCAGGGATGATTCCACAAGGGGAGGTGCTTAGATATTATCCATGGCAGATGTAAGCCCTTGCGTATCGCTTTCCAAGCTGCAATTGTGTCTCTCAATGTCGCGGAAGCCCTTGTGTATCGCTTTCCAAGCTGCAATTGTGTCTCTCAATGTCGCGGAGTGTTTGATTGTAACAGGTTGCTTCCCTGTTGGTACATGATGAAGTGTTCTCAAGTCCCATGGGGAGCAGTATTCCGTCTCTAAGGCTACATCTGAGTAATGGTTAGTGTCTTTTAACCAGTCTATAATATGTCTAAGAAGACATGCTAGATTGTATCGTTTTATGTCTGGGAGACCCATACCCCCTTTATCCTTGGTGACCATCAGTTTGCATAGACCTATACGCGGATGCTTCCCCCTCCATAAAAAATGTGTGATCACCCTGTGTAGGGACATGACATCTTTGTGTTTGATTAATAGGGGGATGGTTTGCATGGGGTATAGTAACTTAGAAAGGCTCAACATTTTAACTAATTGATTTCTACCAAGTAGCGACAGAGGCAAATTGTGCCAATGTTTGAGTTCCTTAGCTATCTTAGCAAAGAGCGGTGGATAATTCAGCGCGTAAAGAGAGTCCGGTGTCCTGCCTATCTTGATCCCCAAGTAGCCTATCCATGTTGGTGCTATTGGTATGTCACATATGGATGTTCCCTGGGGCAAGTGGGGGGGTCGCCGTGGTCCTAAGAATAGAATTTCACTTTTAGTTAGATTAACTCTGAATCCTGAGAAACTACCAAATTCTTTGAATATTCGCATCACTCCTGGCAGGCTATCTACCGGATCCTCAAGGAACAGCACTATGTCGTCTGCGAAGAGGGCCACACGAAGGGCTGAATTCCCTATTTTTATCCCCTTGAGCTCCGAGGATTCCGCTAAAAATCTTGCCAGTGGTTCCACTGCAATGTTAAATAATAAAGGCGAGAGCGGACACCCCTGGTGTGTACCTTTCAGTAAAGCAAATGGTTTGGAAATAAATCCTGTGGTGTTCACCCGCACCCAAGCCCCACTGTACAGCACAGACTGTCTCGAAATGAGCCTATGAACCCCATATTGTCAAGTACCTGCCCTAGCCACTCCCAACACACATTATCAAAAGCTTTTTCTGCGTCAATGGTGACCAGGGCAGGTGCTTTCTACCCCACAGGGCGATGGGATGCGATGTCCAGAGCCAGCAGTACCCTGCGTAAATTCGTTACCGCCGAGCGCCCTACTGTAAAGCTCACCTGCAAAGGTGATATCAATGTGGGCATAATAGGCGCTAGCCTATTTGAGTATACTTTGGATAGGATTTTCAGGTCTAAATTAATTAAAGAGATTGGACGATACGATGCCGGGTTCTCTAGGTCTTTCCCTTCCTTGGGTAACAATTTCACATATGCTGTGTTCATATGGTTGGATAATGGGGTACCTTGCGTGAATTTAGTAAATAGGGGTGTCAACACTGGCGCCAACTGAGGACGCAGTGCCTTGTAAAATTCCCCCGGGTAGCCATCCGGCCCTGGTGCCTTGCCATTTGGAAGGTCTTTGATAATATTTTGGATCTCCTCTGCCGTGATTGGGGCGTTCAATGTTTGTAGTTGATCTGAGGTTAATTTGGGGAGTGATATCTTGTCTAAAAAGGCTTTGCCCCGTTCTCCACTAGTTATAGGGCCTCAGTACAAAGACTCATAAAACTCTCCCAACACTGCGTTAACCTCGGCCGGGCCTGTTTTGACCGTCCCTGTCTTATCTTTTATCCTAAGGATATGTGTCAACGTCCTTCTTCCCTTTGCCAGGTTGGCCAGGAGTTTACCCGATTTATCGCCGTATTTATGAAGATCTACCTCAAATTGGGATCGTACAAAACTCTTTCCTTTCCGCCCATTCGGAAAATTCCCTCTGCGCCTGGGTCCACCGCTCTTTGCTATCTGGTGTTGGTCTGGATACAAACTCAGTGTATGCCTTCCGAACTTTCCCACTCGCCAATTGATACTGTTTATGTGTCGCCTTTTTAAGTCCCCGGTAATAGGTGTCAATTCGACCTCTCATTACCACCTTCCCTGTTTCCCAGAAAAGTGGGGAGTCAGTGGCATGTCCCCCATTCCCCCCTAGATATTCCTGCCATCATCCTTGTAATAAATTCAGGAAGTTCTCATCCTTAGTCAAAAAAGAGGGAAAGATGTCAGTACCATTAGGGCTTACATCTGCCAAGTCTAGGTGTAATGGTGAGTGATCGGATATGACCATGTCCCCTATCTGTACATTCGTTATTTTCGGATTTAGGGGGTTGGACAGGAACATGTAGTCTAATCTTGACCATGTGTCATGTGGGTGAGAGTAGTGTGTAAACTCCCTATCTTGTGGGTGGTTAAGTCTCCAAGTAGTTACCAATCCAGTCATTTGTTTAAATTGGAATAGTGGAGTCTCCCTAACTTCCAGTCTCGTCCGTTGTTGTTCTGGTCGCTTCCTATCCTCCTCAACCTTAATAACGTCGTTGAAATCCCCTCCCACCAGCTTCCAGGGTTCGCCATCTAATAAGATTTTTGAGCCTAGTCTGTCAAAAAAGGGTTTTTGCTCTGAGTTCGGGCTGTAGACATTATATATGCTTAGGATGCCATTAGGTAATAGTAATTTTACCTTTATTAGTCTTCCTTCTGTGTCTTGTTCCACGTGCTGTACCTGGCTGGCCAAAGATTTGTTAATTAGTATCATTACCCCTGCTTTCCTTTCATTAGCTGGAGAACCATATGCTGCTCCTACCCATAATTTGCACATTCTCGGAAAGTCATCTTCTGCCAGGTGTGTCTCCTGCAGTAGCGCTATATCTACCCGCAATTTTTTCAAATGTCTCAGCACCATCATTCGTTTTTGTGGAGCTCGCAGCCCCTTGACATTCCATGATATAACCCGCATTATTCTCACTAGTTACACCGCGTTTTATGATCTCTGGGTAAATGCAGCGAGCAGCTCAAGGGGACTTCACAATTTGAATGCACACAAAACTATACACAAAAACTCACAATTCCAACAAATTATATATATGTTTAACTTCCCTTCCCCCCCCCCCTTATTATCTAACCTGTAAGGTTAGTGATCCTGTTTTTAGTCTTACTCAAATCAAACTATGTCCCGTTTTCCCTTTGAAGGACTAAAGAGAATTTATGTCTCTAGGCTCCTTTCAATTTTCAACGAAAGCCCCAAAGAGACATCTGTGCATACAAGCTCGTGACCTCCTTTTTTCTGATGTCACGTGAGTCACTCACCCCCCACCTGTCAGTATTATCAAGATTGAAGAACTACATCCCCCCCCCCCTCCCATCTCCCCCTATCCCAAAGTGTAGATGTCACTCGAAGGTCCGTTGCTTATACACTCCCTTGCTTATACAATTCCCCCCCCCCCCCAGGGTCCATCCTTTTCTTCTACTCATCCCATATTCTGTCAGCCCACCGTTATTTCTCCCTATTCCTGACTCCCCTCCCCCTTCACGTCAGATGCAGGGCATAGGTATAAAACATATTCAACTGATAATATTAATAAACTGGTAACAGCAGTACCTTAACTGAGAAAAATGTTAGTGTTATCAAGTGTCCCTTGCATTGCATTGCTCCGGGATCCCTGTGTCGATTTTCCTGACCGCATCCAGGCCTCGTGGCTCTCTAGATTTGCAGCGTCATGGGGAACTCAATGCTGGTCATTCTGGTCATCCTCTTCTACATGTCTTCTGGAGATGTGTGCGCGTCTTCTTTCATGTAGCTGTAAGTTGTCGGTTGAAAGTTGCGCCACAAAACTCTCTGCTTCCAGCGGGTCGCTGAATTCATGTTGGACACCATCTTGCGTCTTAATACGTAGTACTGCCGGATAAGCTAGTTGGAATCGGGCATTTTTTGCCGCCAATGCAGAGCACAGTGGGCTGAACAGCTTGCGTTTTTCACCACCACAGAGAAATCTGCAAAAAGAAGGACTTTTTGACCTCGTAAAAAGAGTGGGGCTCTCATATTTCGATATGCTCGCAGGAGCTCTTCTTTATCGGCATAGTTCAGGTATTTAGCAATTGCTTGCCTTGGTCTCGCTGTGGAGTCTGGCGTTGCCTCACCGCTGTTATTGCTGTTTGTCCCTGGGGGGCCTATTCGATGTACCCTCTCCACCAGTCTCCTGGCGCCCACCCAAAGGGCCCGCGGTAGGTCTTCTTCAAACACCCTGCAAAGGGCACCCCCCGTGACACTCTCTGGGAGTCCCACTAACCGCAGGTTACTGCGTCTAGACCTGTTTTCCAGGTCTTCAATACGGTCTGCCAGTGTGGTAGTTAGTCGTTCCAAGCGTTGCTGAGCAGATAACATGGCTGCCTCAGAGTCTTTCCCCTCTCTGAAACGCTCCTCGAGGCCTGTAAGTCGCGCCTCATGATCCTGCACCTTACCCTTCACTTCCGTGATCGTGGCCTGTATGGCCGCCGTCAGTTTGCTGACCACCTCACCCACCTGTGGTCTTGGCGTATCTGGAAGGTAGGTTTCTGCGCTGGTTAGGTGCTGCGACTGCAGGGTCTCTTCCAGGTTCTCTGTGGTATGAGACTCCAGGGACGGCATTCCCGGGCAGGGATGACACATGCTGTTGGTGTTAGGGCGGGGAGATGGGCACGATTTCTGGCCACTTCGGAGAAAGTACCGCTGCATAAAAGACTGTCCTCGATGTTATGTCGGAGGCTCTGTTAATACGGGCCACCAAGCTGATTTTAAGGCTGGTCTGGAGCTATGTGCGGTGGGGGTTAGACGGAGCGCACCAACACGTGTCTTTCTCCATCAGCGCCGGAACCGGAAGATCGCACATTCTTATTTTTTTGTGTGCAATGTCTCAGAAGACGTTCACTACGTTGAAGGCATACAACATGCTTGCCTCTGACACTGAGTCAGCTAGTGCGGATGATGTCCCCTTTTACCTATCATCATCGTTGTCCTGCTCATCTTCCAGTGACTAGGGCATCTGCGATTGAAGGGCCTGGGGCTTCCACTGACCCTACATGGATTGCCCCAGATAATTATACCCCTCAGGTCCCCCACTTTTTAGGCCAACGTGGAATTAAATTTGACACGGCAGGGCTCAGAGCTGTGGACTTTTTAAAGGTTTTTTTTGAAGAGGAGCTATTGAATTTAATTGTAGTCCAGACCAATCTCTACGCTGCACAGCATATTGCCCAAAACCCCTCTTCATTTTATTCACAACCCTATAGGTGGACCTGTCACTGCAACAGAGATGGAGAAGTATTGGGGCATAATGCTTCTTATGGGGATTGTAAAGAAGTCTTCAATCAGGGACTTCTGGAGCACAGACATTCTGTACCACGACCACGATGTTCCGCATGGCAATGAGCAGGATGCGCTTTGAAGCCATCCATATGTTTATGCACTACGACAATGCACAGTGCCCACCCAGAGATGACCCCAGTTATGATCGTTTATTTAAGTTTGGGCCCATATTAGATCATTGTAGTGCTAAGTTTGCCTAGGCCAGTGATGGGCAACCTTTTGAGCTTGGCGTGTCAAAATTCGCCAAAAAAACGAGCATAACTCGGGTGGTGTGTCACCTTTAGAAAAAAACCCTAATTTTGTGATATTTAGAGTTTAAATACGTATATGTATAATTATTTAATTTATCTGCTTAGTGACTTCTTTGTTAATCTGTCAGTTGGTTTCTTTTGTTGGTCTTGCTGTTATTTAACTTGTGTGGGGTGCCATGAACTAAGATAAGTGAGGGGGAGGGGGAATTCTTCCAGTGATGGCGAACCTGTGGCAGTCCGGCGACAGCCCCCCCCCCCAGTATAGTCACAGGGTCCCCCCATCCCCAATATTGTCATAGGGCCCCCAGTATAGTCGCAGGGCCTCCCCCACTCCCCAATATTGTCATAGGACCCCCAGTATAGTCACAGGGCCTCCCCAATAATGTCATAGGGCCCCCCAGTATAGTCACAGGGCCCCCCCCCTCCCCGCGGGCCGGAAGCTGGAGCTGAGTGGGCTGCAGCAGGCACAGCACAGGTTGCCGGGGCTGCTCTGTCTCCACGCTCGTGCAGAGTGCCGCAGAGCAGGATGGGAGGACAGAAGCAGTGTTGTATCACCGAGCGACGAAGAAAAGGGAATGCGGTCCAGCCAGGCTCCAGATACAAATCGTTTCTTTATTCAGTGCAAAATAAAATATAACAATCCACTCCTGGTAGGCGTATAGCCTACGCGTTTCGGACGCTTGTCACGTCCTTAATCATGGCTATAGGGTACTAACACAGTAAGACTTATATAGCTTGGTACAAACAAGGGCACCTCCCCTCTCACGCCCTCATAAGCATTTCCGTTTCCGCCCATCTCCGGTCCATTAAAACCTCTGAACTATTACAATTTCTGTATGTGAAAAATAACAACATTCATCATTGACAAAAATCAGTATGATTCCTGTAAACAGCACATTGATCAGACCAATAATACGAGACCCAAGCAATATATATGCAATAGTCCGTGCAAGATCGTATTGCGTCACGTGACTTGGATCACGTGGTTGGTCACGTGATCCATCTGGGTCACAGAGGTGTATAATGTGATTCATTGCCCGTTGCTTGGTAACCCAACAACAGAAAGAGGGATATAGACAGGGTAATGGAAGTTCGTCAACGAAGAGAAAACCAGGGGTGAAGAAGAGTCCCGACGGCACCGCAGCGGGGACCCCCGACGGGAACCACAGAAACGACAGATCCGGGCATCGGCGAGGATCCTCGCGGCGCCACCGAACAAGGCTCTCTCCAACGACACGGTAGGTGCAACTTTGTCTAAATCCAAGGAAAGAGATATTAGACCAAAATATGCGCTATAATACATTAAAAACAACAATGGATCAATTCTGTGAATATAGTACAGTAATTTAAATATTAAAAATAGGAAGGAAAGAAAGCGAAGTGGCAAAATAAGCAAGTATCAAATGACATGGTGGCATTAGTCATACATCAGGTAGTGAGAAGGAAACTCGGATGGCACGCATGGTAAGGCTAATAATGGTACATAATTTCTCTTCTCATATTGAGACCTTGTGGGAGACGAGTACCCAAAGAAAAAATCCAATAAGCCTCCCTGCTAGCCAAACGAGCTGCCATATTGCCACCTCTAACATTCATAAGGACTTTCTCTATAGCAAAGGTAGTCAAGTATTGTACATCTCCATTATGACATGTAACAAAATGTTGTGATGCGCCTGAAAGATTGCGACCCGTAGGGTTGGAAATATCCCGTAAGTGTTCTAGGAACCGTATCTTGAATCTGCGGGAAGTGTGCCCAACATCCATAAGGTTACAAATGGTACATTGGATAATATACACTACATTATCCGTATTACAGTTTAAGAATTTTTTGATGACAAAACGTTTCATGCCATCACTTGACATAAAGTCCTTCTTTTTATTGGCTACGTATTTACAGGTTTGGCACCGGGTTGCTCCACACTTAAAAAAGCCCTGAGTAGAAAGCCACGTAGATTTAGATTGTGTAGAGAAAAGGGAAGGAGAAAGCAAGTTCCCTAAACTCTGGCCTCGTCTGGAAACTATACGGCATCCATTGCCAAGGATGTTTTCCAATATAGGATCTGTTTTTAGGAGGGGGACATGGCGATTTACGATGTCAGAAATGGCTTTAAACTGTGGGCTGTACTGGAGGACCAGAGTGGGGATTTTGGGATGGTTTTTGGAAGTTTTAGATTGTTGCGGATATAGTAAATCTTGTCTGTTTTTGTTAGAGGCTCTATTATAAGCTTTTTCCAGTATCCAATTCGGGTAACCTCTACTTCTAAGCCTACCACAGACCTTAGATGCTTCTTCATAAAAATCAGAAATATTGGAACAGTTCCGCCTAGTTCTTATTAATTCCCCTACGGGGATGGCCTGGATCGTGTGACGTGGGTGTTGGGATTGGGCATGCATGATCGTATTACCTGCCGTTGGCTTACGGTAAGTTCTGGCATTAATATTCTCACCAGTGGCACCATGAAGAGATAAGTCGAGGAACGAAATATCGTGTGGATCAGCAATAAAAGTGAATTTGAGATTGAACAAATTATTATTCAGGTAATCAATAAAGAGTGGTATGGCAGGCACATCCCCCCGCCAGACGATCAAAATATCGTCTATGTACCTGCCATACCACTCAATGTCGCTCAAAAAAGGGTTGTCGGGAGAGTAAATAGTGAGTTCCTCCCACCAAGACATGGTGAGGTTGGCCAGGGATGGGGAAAACTTGGCCCCCATACTCACTCCTTTTGTCTGTAAATAAAAAATATTGTCAAACATAAAAAAATTATGTGTATTGAGAAAGTGACATGTCATGATTACAAACTCTTTGAACTCGGGTAAATAGTTGGTATACTTATCGAGATGAAATTGGAGTGCTTTAAGTGCAATATCATGGGGGATGGATGTATAAAGTGATACAATGTCACAGCTCAACCATGAAAAATTACTTTCCCAACAAATTTTATCAAGGGACCGGAGGACATCCCGTGAGTCCTGGAGAAAGCCCGGAACACGCCTCACGAGGGGCTGCAAGATCCAGTCCAGCCAACTACACAGATTCTCGCTCAATGAGCCAATGCCCGAAACTATTGGGCGCATAGGGGGTGGTATAATTCCCTTATGGGTCTTCGGGAGACCATGAATTATGGGTATCACCGGGTCTTCAACGAAAATCTGATCAACTTGGTTCTGGGTGAGTACACCTAGGCTTAGTCCCTCTCCCAATAGTTTTTTTATAGCCAGATTAAAGCATGCTGTAGGGTTTTCATCCAGTTTCCTATATGTGTTGGAATCATTTAGCAATGCTAAAATTTGGTCACTATACATTGACTTATCCATTAGGACAACTGAACCCCCCTTATCCGACATTTTTATTATGACATCCTGCCATCCCATAATATCCTTAAGAGCCTGTTTCAGGGGAGGGGAAAGATTCGCAACCCTGCGCTTATCAAAGGATACAGTGTCCTTTAACAATTTGATATCGCGCTCCATCCTCTCCTGGAACAGGTCCATGCAGTCTGCACGGGAATTAACAGGATAAAATCTCGGATTCCCCACCCTGAAATCACCAGTGTGTTTGTCACAGTCATAAGTCCCATCATTATCAGAAAGGGATATCAAATTGTACAACGTCAATTGGTCCCTAAAATTAAGAGGTACAAATGGGTTCTCACTTACTTGATTGGCCATAGAATCAGTGCTATCACCTTCATTCAAGTTATAAAAGTGACGTTTCACAGTTAAGTCTCTCACAAACTTATTGATGTCACATATTGTGGAGTAGACATCAAAATCCCTATCAGGGACAAAATTGAGTCCTAGTGATAGAATCTCGACCTGGTCGGGGGAAAGGGTATGACTGGACAAATTGACTATATCCAGACTGTCTATTTGGGTTTCTTGCTTCTCAGTGTCCAAGAAGGGATGCCATTTGTTTCGGTGTTTACGCCCCCCTCTGCGTTTTTTGAGGGCCTCCGATTCCTCTTTTTCTTGTAATAGGGTGCAGGTCGCGAGATGTTGCTGCTTTGCTCCGATTCAGACTCTTGGGTTAGATATTCCGAGGATTCTTGGTCAGATGATAAAAATCCCACTTTTTGCGTTTTGTCTTGGGGTTGTCGTCTATTGGATTTTTTAAGTATAGAACGAGGAGTATACGGTGGCCTCTCCCAACGTCCCCATTCATATACCTGTTGATTTTCGTAGTCAAATTCGTCCCTTTGGAACTTTGTTCTTTTAGTTGCGGCAATTTTTTCTTCCATGCCGTTTATATGTTGGGTCAGCTTCTGAATTTGTGCATCAAACCCCTGTTCGGTAAGGTTCTGCTTGAGACTGGTTTTAACTTTCTCAATATCGGCCTGTAGCTCTTTCAATTTAGTTTCTTCATTATCAATGATAAGGTTCATCAGTTTCAACGAACATTCTGATAAAATGTCATTCCAGTTCGTAGTGAATTCGTCTGAATAAATGATTGAAGGAATCTTCTTGAGTCGAAGGCCTCTAGGGATAAATTTTCTGTCAACATAGGCTTTGAGGGTGGTTTGATCCCACCAAACTCTGGTTTCATGTTCCATTAATTTCTCCAGTACTTTGTAATTGTCATCAGGTCCACTCTGTGGGTCGCGTATAGCGCTCTGACTTGAAAACACCTCTGCCGCACGTTCGGCTCTATTCATATTCATGATGTATATATAAAGGTCCAATGTCCTTCCATAAAAATTTTAAAAATTAAAAACAACGTCGTCTACCAGTCAGCGTGGATAAGAGGAGGTGTGCACGGCTGCAGAAACATCAATGTATAAAAGAAAAGTTGCCAGCTCACCTCCCCGTCAGTATCGAGTCCGGCACGGGCCCCCCCTGCTGCTGGGGTACATCAAATGACGAAGAAAAGGGAATGCGGTCCAGCCAGGCTCCAGATACAAATCGTTTCTTTATTCAGTGCAAAATAAAATATAACAATCCACTCCTGGTAGGCGTATAGCCTACGCGTTTCGGACGCTTGTCACGTCCTTAATCATGGCTATAGGGTACTAACACAGTAAGACTTATATAGCTTGGTACAAACAAGGGCACCTCCCCTCTCACGCCCTCATAAGCATTTCCGTTTCCGCCCATCTCCGGTCCATTAAAACGGGGGGGGGCCCGTGCCGGACTCGATACTGACGGGGAGGTGAGCTGGCAACTTTTTTCTTTTATACATTGATGTTTCTGCAGCCGTGCACACCTCCTCTTATCCACGCTGACTGGTAGACGACGTTGTTTTTAATTTTTAAAATTTTTATGGAAGGACATTGGACCTTTATATATACATCATGAATATGAATAGAGCCGAACGTGCGGCAGAGGTGTTTTCAAGTCAGAGCGCTATACGCGACCCACAGAGTGGACCTGATGACAATTACAAAGTACTGGAGAAATTAATGGAACATGAAACCAGAGTTTGGTGGGATCAAACCACCCTCAAAGCCTATGTTGACAGAAAATTTATCCCTAGAGGCCTTCGACTCAAGAAGATTCCTTCAATCATTTATTCAGACGAATTCACTACGAACTGGAATGACATTTTATCAGAATGTTCGTTGAAACTGATGAACCTTATCATTGATAATGAAGAAACTAAATTGAAAGAGCTACAGGCCGATATTGAGAAAGTTAAAACCAGTCTCAAGCAGAACCTTACCGAACAGGGGTTTGATGCACAAATTCAGAAGCTGACCCAACATATAAACGGCATGGAAGAAAAAATTGCCGCAACTAAAAGAACAAAGTTCCAAAGGGACGAATTTGACTACGAAAATCAACAGGTATATGAATGGGGACGTTGGGAGAGGCCACCGTATACTCCTCGTTCTATACTTAAAAAATCCAATAGACGACAACCCCAAGACAAAACGCAAAAAGTGGGATTTTTATCATCTGACCAAGAATCCTCGGAATATCTAACCCAAGAGTCTGAATCGGAGCAAAGCAGCAACATCTCGCGACCTGCACCCTATTACAAGAAAAAGAGGAATCGGAGGCCCTCAAAAAACGCAGAGGGGGGCGTAAACACCGAAACAAATGGCATCCCTTCTTGGACACTGAGAAGCAAGAAACCCAAATAGACAGTCTGGATATAGTCAATTTGTCCAGTCATACCCTTTCCCCCGACCAGGTCGAGATTCTATCACTAGGACTCAATTTTGTCCCTGATAGGGATTTTGATGTCTACTCCACAATATGTGACATCAATAAGTTTGTGAGAGACTTAACTGTGAAACGTCACTTTTATAACTTGAATGAAGGTGATAGCACTGATTCTATGGCCAATCAAGTAAGTGAGAACCCATTTGTACCTCTTAATTTTAGGGACCAATTGACGTTGTACAATTTGATATCCCTTTCTGATAATGATGGGACTTATGACTGTGACAAACACACTGGTGATTTCAGGGTGGGGAATCCGAGATTTTATCCTGTTAATTCCCGTGCAGACTGCATGGACCTGTTCCAGGAGAGGATGGAGCGCGACCTCAAATTGTTAAAGGACACTGTATCCTTTGATAAGCGCAGGGTTGCGAATCTTTCCCCTCCCCTGAAACAGGCTCTTAAGGATATTATGGGATGGCAGGATGTCATAATAAAAATGTCGGATAAGGGGGGTTCAGTTGTCCTAATGGATAAGTCAATGTATAGTGACCAAATTTTAGCATTGCTAAATGATTCCAACACATATAGGAAACTGGATGAAAACCCTACAGCATGCTTTAATCTGGCTATAAAAAAACTATTGGGAGAGGGACTAAGCCTAGGTGTACTCACCCAGAACCAAGTTGATCAGATTTTCGTTGAAGACCCGGTGATACCCATAATTCATGGTCTCCCGAAGACCCATAAGGGAATTATACCACCCCCTATGCGCCCAATAGTTTCGGGCATTGGCTCATTGAGCGAGAATCTGTGTAGTTGGCTGGACTGGATCTTGCAGCCCCTCGTGAGGCGTGTTCCGGGCTTTCTCCAGGACTCACGGGATGTCCTCCGGTCCCTTGATAAAATTTGTTGGGAAAGTAATTTTTCATGGTTGAGCTGTGACATTGTATCACTTTATACATCCATCCCCCATGATATTGCACTTAAAGCACTCCAATTTCATCTCGATAAGTATACCAACTATTTACCCGAGTTCAAAGAGTTTGTAATCATGACATGTCACTTTCTCATTACACATAATTTTTTTATGTTTGACAATATTTTTTATTTACAGACAAAAGGAGTGAGTATGGGGGCCAAGTTTTCCCCATCCCTGGCCAACCTCACCATGTCTTGGTGGGAGGAACTCACTATTTACTCTCCCGACAACCCTTTTTTGAGCGACATTGAGTGGTATGGCAGGTACATAGACGATATTTTGATCGTCTGGCGGGGGGATGTGCCTGCCATACCACTCTTTATTGATTACCTGAATAATAATTTGTTCAATCTCAAATTCACTTTTATTGCTGATCCACACGATATTTCGTTCCTCGACTTATCTCTTCATGGTGCCACTGGTGAGAATATTAATGCCAGAACTTACCGTAAGCCTACGGCAGGTAATACGATCATGCATGCCCAATCCCAACACCCACGTCACACGATCCAGGCCATCCCCGTAGGGGAATTAATAAGAACTAGGCGGAACTGTTCCAATATTTCTGATTTTTATGAAGAAGCATCTAAGGTCTGTGGTAGGCTTAGAAGTAGAGGTTACCCGAATTGGATACTGGAAAAAGCTTATAATAGAGCCTCTAACAAAAACAGACAAGATTTACTATATCCGCAACAATCTAAAACTTCCAAAAACCATCCCAAAATCCCCACTCTGGTCCTCCAGTACAGCCCACAGTTTAAAGCCATTTCTGACATCGTAAATCGCCATGTCCCCCTCCTAAAAACAGATCCTATATTGGAAAACATCCTTGGCAATGGATGCCGTATAGTTTCCAGACGAGGCCAGAGTTTAGGGAACTTGCTTTCTCCTTCCCTTTTCTCTACACAATCTAAATCTACGTGGCTTTCTACTCAGGGCTTTTTTAAGTGTGGAGCAACCCGGTGCCAAACCTGTAAATACGTAGCCAATAAAAAGAAGGACTTTATGTCAAGTGATGGCATGAAACGTTTTGTCATCAAAAAATTCTTAAACTGTAATACGGATAATGTAGTGTATATTATCCAATGTACCATTTGTAACCTTATGTATGTTGGGCACACTTCCCGCAGATTCAAGATACGGTTCCTAGAACACTTACGGGATATTTCCAACCCTACGGGTCGCAATCTTTCAGGCGCATCACAACATTTTGTTACATGTCATAATGGAGATGTACAATACTTGACTACCTTTGCTATAGAGAAAGTCCATATGAATGTTAGAGGTGGCAATATGGCAGCTCGTTTGGCTAGCAGGGAGGCTTATTGGATTTTTTCTTTGGGTACTCGTCTCCCACAAGGTCTCAATATGAGAAGAGAAATTATGTACCATTATTAGCCTTACCATGCGTGCCATCCGAGTTTCCTTCTCACTACCTGATGTATGACTAATGCCACCATGTCATTTGATACTTGCTTATTTTGCCACTTCGCTTTCTTTCCTTCCTATTTTTAATATTTAAATTACTGTACTATATTCACAGAATTGATCCATTGTTGTTTTTAATGTATTATAGCGCATATTTTGGTCTAATATCTCTTTCCTTGGATTTAGACAAAGTTGCACCTACCGTGTCGTTGGAGAGAGCCTTGTTCGGTGGCGCCGCGAGGATCCTCGCCGATGCCCGGATCTGTCGTTTCTGTGGTTCCCGTCGGGGGTCCCCGCTGCGGTGCCGTCGGGACTCTTCTTCACCCCTGGTTTTCTCTTCGTTGACGAACTTCCATTACCCTGTCTATATCCCTCTTTCTGTTGTTGGGTTACCAAGCAACGGGCAATGAATCACATTATACACCTCTGTGACCCAGATGGATCACGTGACCAACCACGTGATCCAAGTCACGTGACGCAATACGATCTTGCACGGACTATTGCATATATATTGCTTGGGTCTCGTATTATTGGTCTGATCAATGTGCTGTTTACAGGAATCATACTGATTTTTGTCAATGATGAATGTTGTTATTTTTCACATACAGAAATTGTAATAGTTCAGAGGTTTTAATGGACCGGAGATGGGCGGAAACGGAAATGCTTATGAGGGCGTGAGAGGGGAGGTGCCCTTGTTTGTACCAAGCTATATAAGTCTTACTGTGTTAGTACCCTATAGCCATGATTAAGGACGTGACAAGCGTCCGAAACGCGTAGGCTATACGCCTACCAGGAGTGGATTGTTATATTTTATTTTGCACTGAATAAAGAAACGATTTGTATCTGGAGCCTGGCTGGACCGCATTCCCTTTTCTTCGTCATTTGATGTACCCCAGCAGCAGGGGGGGCCCGTGCCGGACTCGATACTGACGGGGAGGTGAGCTGGCAACTTTTTTCTTTTATACATTGTATCACCGAGCACCTGCCCGCCCGCCGCCCACCTGCGCGGCCGACCGCCCACAGACAATGGCGACCGGTCACACAGCCACGACCAGCGTGTCAGCGAACATGAATACGTGTGTCAGTGCTGACACGCGTGTCATAGGTTCGCCATCACTGGCCTAGGCATATACTCCTGCCAAACGTGAGTATAGATGAGTCCCTGGTACAATATAAAGGTAGACTTCAATTCCGCCAGTACCTAACCAGTAAGAGGGCAAGGTATGGCGTGAAGATGTATAAAAGTACATCAGGGTATTCCTATAAGTTCAGGGTATATGAAGGGAAGGGCTCCACTATAGTGCCTCCAGAATGCCCCCCCCCCTTCCTGGTTGTTACTGTGAAGATAGTGTGGGATTTGATGCACCTACTGCTGGACCAGGGCTACCACCTCTACCTGGACAATTTCTACACCAGCACTACCCTGTTCAAGTGCCTCGCTTCCAGAAATACTGCTGCATACGGCACTGTAAATACTTAAAAGGCACGGTTGCAGGGCACTATGCAGCGAGGGGGGGACTTGTTGGACCAGGTGCTTCAGCCATACAACGCCATGCTGTAGATTACTGCCCCATATGGGGTATTGCTTCAACCGGGAAAACGTGCATCAGGATTTTTCGGGTGTTTGTCTCCTGTGGCAGGAGCTGGGCACAAGATGACATAATGGATATTTTTTTACTATGTACTATCCTTTATGTATTTTTAAGGGGTCCACCATTGGGGTTTAAATTCTAACTATACCCCTAGATTAATTCATGGAGGGGTGTAGTTTCCAGGGGTCAGTTCTTAGGGGTTTCTACTGTATTGGTCCCTATTGGTATCTACAAATGCTTCATGATGCCAAAACGAAAAAAAAAATTGTAAAATGTCTGTGCTCCAAATGCAAGTTATTCCCTTTTGAGCCCTGACGTGTTAAAGCGTTAAAAACTTATAACCACAGGAAGAGACACTGGTCAAATTTAAAAAAGGACTGAGCCTTAATGTACAAAAGCCCCCAACACACATAAAACAAATCATTTAAAGAAGTGGAAAAAAAATAAAAAACGCAACATATTTGGTATCACTTTGTCCCAAAATTCCCAATCTATAAAAATATAAAAACTGTTATTCCCAATGGCAAACCCCGTAGCAGATAAAAATTTTTTATAAAAAGTGATCGAAAGGTCGCACCGTCCCTAAAATGGTAGCATTGAAAACGTCTTTAGCCAACTCCGTACCGAACCAAAGAATATATTAGAGATGCCATTTGGAGCATACAGTGAAAGACGTAAAAACAGAGCCCTCAGGAAAATCACTCAAATGTAGTTTCTTGTCAATTTTACTGCATTTTGACTTTTATTTCAACTTCCCAGTATACAACATGAAATATAAAATACCATCCCTAGAAAGTACCAAGTCAAGACGGAGGGTAATGGAGCATCACTTGTGTATCAATAATGACGGGTGTATGTCTTCTAATGGTTTCGACAAAACCAGCAGCAATCTTCACAAAAAAATGATGAAGCAGTATTCCAGGCATGACAATGCCTTCATAGAGAGGGTAAAATGTCTCTTGTTGATTATAGTGGAATAAAGGATAAACTTTATTTCAATGGAGTGCCGCTTCATTTTTTCTGAAGCTCACTAGGAAGTCCAATTTTTTAAAGCAGAAAACAAGCCTTCATACAGTTCTGTACACAGAAAAAGAAAAAAAAGTTATTGATATTTGAAAGTGAGGAACTATGAACAGAAAGTAAAATCCAAAGGCTCCAGTTCTGATCACACATTTTGGTAACATCGTGTTTCCACACAATGGAAACACAATGTGAAGGAAATGCTATGTTACCTCAAAATGCAATCCCAGGTGGAACCTTTGGATTGCGTTTCAAAACACAAACAAAATGGCACGTGTGAATGCAGCCCCAGGGGTTCTGCAAACGCGACATGGCACCTGAAAACCATTCGATCAATATATACCCTACAAAAGCTCAATGGTGCTCCTTCCTTCCGTGCCCCACCATGTGCCCATCCACATGCAGGGTTTCCTCTTACTCAGAAGGAACTGCACAATATATTCATATATGCATTTTCTACTTTTATTCAGTTTATGTGGTTAAATTTTAGGGCTAAATGAACATATTAATGATAAATATTGTTGAATTTAAACAAAATGAAGGTTTGATTCGGAAGTTTTGTAAAATATTTAAAGGCTTAACAAGCTTCCTACATGCTGTTTTGAATAGTTTGAGGGGTAAAGTTAATTGATTAGGGTGATATGTGGGAGGTTTCTGTTAACAGAACTTCCAAAATCCCTATATAAATAAAATGGTCCCTAAAATAATTGGTTCTAAAATTTTCTTGATAGTTTGAGAAAATGTTGTTGGTTGATTTTTGATTATTCTAGTGTTGTAATAAAATGACGAAAAGCTGAGATATGGTAAATGTTAGTTAGTCTTACTACCTAAATTAGTTACTTTTCAGTTTAAAAAACAGAACATTTAGAATTTTTGAAAATAGCAAATTTTTTCAAAATGTCTACAAAATTCCTCCTTTTTTCATAAATAAATGCTAAATCTACCAAAATTTCCGGCTAACTTGATGTACAACATGTCACGGAAAAATTATGTCAAAGACACCTGGGTAAGTTGAAGCCTTCTAAAGGTGCTAATGAGCTTGGTAACTAAGGGATTAATCTTTGAGACAAACATGTTACTGGCAGGACTGCACAACTTCTCATTGGGTCCCTGCATGTCCATGCAATAAGTAAAATCAATGTGAATTAAAGCTTGTATACTCTATAATTGGTAAACTAAAGCCTCTTGAACATGAACGTATGCAGAAGCTGTGAGCTAACTGCATAAACAGTGGCAGCATAATATAGAACAGGTCCAATTCCCGCCTGCTTTGTTGCATGGCCAGACATTTTTAATGGACATCAGCGGAGCAGCAATGCCCCCTTTTCACTTTCACCCACCCAAAATAGACCTCAAACAGGGCCTGTTTGTGACACGTTATGTACACACCTTTGTGTGTGCGTGAGACCTAAGACTGTCAACATCTAGTTTATGACATTTGCTTATAATAGTGTTACCAGTTCCATCAAAGTTCCATTTTATTTGGATGGCCAAATAATTTCATTTTTTTACCATTGGCAAAGCCATATGAGGAAGAGATTGATTAGAATACTACGCGTTTACCGTTTGGAAAATGCTTCAGTCAACTATAAATACCTATAAATTCCATTATTCAATGTCTTCTACCTTTTCGGTTTGTTACTGAATGTTATCCAGTCTGACAGTTAAATAACCTATTTCCTCTTTTTTTGTTTCTTTGCATAGACCACTGGCCGTAGAAGTCCTGAGAATTGCAGCAAGTCTGAAAAGATGTTAAAGAAAGGTGTCTATGACAAGGTGAGATGAGAAATCTGTTAATATCTGTCACATTTAAGCAATGTTGGGACTAGCAGTCATAATGGCTTACTTGTTGGCTGCTTTAGGCATACACAGATGAGCTAGTTGAACTACACCGAAGACTGATGGCACTACGTGAAAGAAATGTCCTGCAACAGGTGAGTCCATGTACATATCCTGTAAAATGAGTATCAGAAGTTGCTAATTTGAATATTCTATTTGAAAGGGAGCCTTCAATCTTTACTGAGTATGTAAAACTGCAGACATTGTCAGTAGAGAACTGTCCGGCAGTGTTGGAATGCACTCTTTTTTGTTCTTCTTCCTATGGCCACACACGACAGTTCTGTTGCCCATTTTTGCAGCCCAGTGATCAGAACCATTTTACCCAATTATGAGCAGTATTGCAGAAAAATAGGCTGCATGTCACACATTTTTTTAAACTCTACCAAAAAAAAAAAAAAAAACCATAGGTCAGCAAATTATATCCTTAGTTTCTCCCAGCCATTTGGAGTGTCACATAATTGTGTTACCTAGCAACTGATCTGCAAAAACTGCCTTTTGACTTCTATGGGACTGGCCGAGATGCAAACATGCGGAAGAACAGGTCCTATTCTGAGTTTTTCCTCAGGGGTACTAGGCTGATACAGAGTCCTGGGGAATACTCAACTTTATGTACGAGACCACAAAAATACATGTAGACAGTATATTCCTGTACATAAATGCTTAGCCTGTAAAGTTGTTCAGCCCCTTGGGATGCACATAAAAATTACAATTTGATCTGCTAATACATCACAGCGATCAACCCATGCAATGACAGCAGGAGCCTGGCTATATCTGACAACTGGAACTGCAATAGTCCCCATCCAGCTGTTCAACCCTTTAGGCAGACCAGTCAAGTCTTTGAAGTAATGGTCCAGTAGTTTAGAAGTATATTATTTTAAAAATATCTTTTTTTGTGCTTCAGTCTTCTAAAGTAGTGTAATATTATGTATACTTTTTGTATTGTCTAATTGAAAAGATGTACAAAAATAAAAGTATCAACTACCTTCGTAACAGATAATACTACAACAGATAACTTAGATATATTTTGAAGTGGTAATTTTAGTTATTTTTTTGTTTTAAGCTCACTAGTGGGTACTGTGGGTTCTTCTACTCATGGATCTAGAAGCCTTACTATGGCTTGCATGTTTTAGTTGTCCATATCAAATGAAACCTGCTTGTCAAGGTTCTATAGATCTAGTGTAAAATTAAAAAGGCACTAGAAAAAATCACATGATGTTTAGCCCCTAGTGGTGGTTAATAAATGTAAGAATTTGTCATTTAAAATCATCCCCTTTTTTATATTTTTGCATTCTATGCAATTATCCATGCAGTGAACTCCATCACAAAATTGGCTGAACTGCAGCTTTAAGACTAGGCCCCCTTGATTCCCTTGTTCATCTTACCCGCAACACCTCCTGCTCTAAAAAATAGAGGAGTACCTAAAGTGATACCCATGAGATTTGAAGAGATACACAGCTGTCAGTCAAATGAAAGAGGCCTGGTTCACTTGCAGCCTGAAGAAAACACAGCTCTCTTCAGAAGTTTACTCATGTGTACTCAATTTAATATGAGAAAAACTGTTGTAATTAAGATAAAGTGCCTCAGTGGCAGATATTTTAAGGTGATTTGGGGATGACATTTAACCCTTTACCAGCAGGTATTGTGAGGGGGTGTGAGGGGTAAAATTTGGGTTAAAGGTCTTCAATAAGCACTGGATAGTTAGATTACTGTATGCATTTTTCTGGGGAGCCATTATTCCATGCATAAACTGCTTTAAATAAAAATAATTAAATCTGCCTTTCTTTGCTGCTGTTCCCAAGATTGTCAACCTCATAGAAGAAACGGGCCACTTCAATGTCACAAACACAACTTTTGACTTTGACCTCTTCTCACTGGATGAGACAACAGTCCGTAAGCTGCAGAGTTATTTGGAAGCTGGAGCTACATGACCCCCCCTCACCCCAATAATTCATGAAGAAATTATTGAAAGAAGTGCATCGAGGGATCTCTCTAAATACCCTCCTATTTTGAACTCCTAATATGGTCACTGCAAGGCACGTTTGACACTGACCAGCTGCTCTTAGCAAATGGAATCTTTTTAATACAGGTTGTTCCAATTAAGGAGTTTTCTCCAAATGTTGATACTCTGAGTGAATCCAGTATTTTATCCTCTTTTAGGGTGCAAGGGTGTTCAGGAAAGGTTTCTCTTATAATACAATTATAAACAACATCGTGGATGGTGACGCTGTGCACAATGCAATTATCACTGCATACACAGTAATATATAATTACATACATACTTATTCGGTTTCTAGAAATATTTACTTTTTTTAGAGCTGTATCCATCGAAGTTCATTAGAAGCTCCTTCAAAAGATGTGGAATATTCTAGAACTGCAGCATAAGTGATTTAATAATTTCACGTTGTGCATAATTGATGGAAAATCTTTATTTCTGTCCTTTTCTCCTTTTTTCCCCTGTATGTTCTATGTTCACTTTCATTTTATTCAAGGAACAATGGTAGAGAAAATACTGTATTTATAATATGTGACGGGAGACTTTTTGCAGAACATTGAATCTGTAAGCTGTATAATGTGTGTGTGTATGTATGTATGTATATATATGTGTATGTATATGTGTGTGTGAGTATGTATGTATATATACATACACCCAGTATGTATGTCTTTTATGTATAAGAGGCCCTGCAAAACCATACTATTACACTTACTTTTTTATCTTGACCATTGAGGAAGGAACAAGATTTTTCTATTTCCTGCTTTGAATCTTTTTTTTAATTTTTATGATTTTTATTTTTTGAGCATGGAATTAAATAAAATTAAACTTACAAGTTTTAACTTTGATAAGGTTATAAACATCAACACATCGGTGTAACCAAAGGGCTTGAAAGAAAATCTAGGTATTGTTAATAATGCCATGTACAGGTACAAGTGTCTCAGGTAGGAAGATGAGTATTTAAATAGGACTTTGCTGACTGCAGGGAGTCTTAAAATAAGGCTTCATAAGTTTGTGCAATTAAAGAAAAGAAATTTGGATATTCAACCTTAACTACTTACTACTTGATGGTATTATTCAAGGGGTTGTCTGGGATTACGGTAATAATTTTTTTTTTCCTGTAGGCCCAAGGTGGTTTGAAAATAACAAAAAATGGCTACTAATTCCTCTCTAGTGCATCACTGCCAGCAACCTGTCTGTATACAGAGGCTCAGCAGTGACCTATCCACAGTCGACTTCCTACTATAACCCACAGCTAGAAGTTTTAGCATGCACGTTGTTGTCACTGTGGCTTAATCGTTTATCATGTGTATACAAACCGAAGCCAGCAGTGATGGCTGGTGTCGCCCTGCGCTAGAGTATGATAAGTGTACACTGTTTGTTGTTATCATACTCCCTGGGATTCTAGGAAAAAAACTAATTATTCCTGAACAACCCGTTAAAGATTTACTAGGGGAGATCAAAAGTGTCACAAAGTAAAACAAATTTCTTATTTATCATTAGACATTGTGATAAGTCTGGCAACTGTCTAGTTGTACTTTGCACCTACTGTTGGTTGGTGTTAACACCAGAAAACATGTTGCATTTTATCATTTTGTGGCACACAAGCTTTCCCTGCACAATGTTTTCCAGGGCCAACCCATTTTTATTCTGGTCGGAAAGGTGACTAAAAACAGGCTTAAACCTATGATAAATATTGCACAACTTATTTTAGACACATTTCAAACTGTTTGTCAAATAAAGGGGCAGATTTGTCAGACCTATTTGATTTAAAATGCAAGATGATCCAATAATAACTGGGGGTTTATTGTTATGTTCTGCAGAATTCCCTTAACCTGTACTTAACACAAAAGGAGGTTTGTTTTTCCTTTTTAATTTTTTTTATTACTTGATATTGTTTCACTCCTTTTCTACACTGAACCGACTCTGGACCAGGATCGGTGCTTCTTAGGGCCCTAGCATTTGGTTTGTTTTTATATTTTATTATTTGCTTCTGCAAAACATTTGTCAATGATAAAGATGTTGGACTAGAACTAGATTTATACCCCTCAGATGCTTTTACTTTTCTTTTTTCTTTAATTGGAAAGAAGCAACACTACAGCAGCTCCGTCGTATTCTATTCTCTAAAATTATCAAGGATCATAAACTGCATTTACATTCTTTGTATGTCTCTTGAAATTGTGAGGACAGATGTAAAGAGTTTGGGTCTTCCGCACAGTATTTGTTTCCCTCCATTTATATCAGTATTTGTGGTTAATTCGCCATTGGCAGCATGGAATAAAGTGTATCTTTACCTTGGGAAGGAATTTTAATAGCCTTAAAGGTATTAAATGCCATTAAAAAGTAAAGGGGGAGTGAAATAATAAATGGGACAACCTTATGTCAAGCACCTTGATGCCAGTCTGGCTGTGTTACCAGTTGGATATTAGGTGATATCCCATTCACATAAGATACTTTTCAGTAAATTTTACATTTTAATGGTTACCAAAATTATGAATACTTTTATAATTAGACTATGACCTCTATTATCAGACTATTTTATTGTCCACCAAGTATTTATTAACGTATCAAGCAATGCCAAGGGCTTCTAATCGAGCTCAACGGTTGGAACTGTATTGCTAATGATGCATAAACAATTTGGTCTTGTACTATTTTTATTTTAATATTTGGAAATCTTCAAGAGTTTTTATAGGAAAAAATAAAGATGAAGAAAAATGTTGTTGTTTCCTCTTCATTAAATGGTCACTGCATTTTAACTTTACTTTTAACTTTACATAAAGCAATAGTACAGGGGAATATAAATGTGTGTGAGGCAGTGCAGGCAATGTGTTATGATGCATCCACCTGTGCTGGGTAAAAGGTGCAGGCTCTTGTAGCCAGAGGTAACGCAGCTCGGGTGGACATATCGCATGGCCTGGGATCAAGGTGAAGAAGGTGCAGAGCAGAACAAGGCAGGTATGTGTTTTATTTATTTTTTTTAATATGTCATTGGCTATTATGTAAAAACATTATGACCGTCGGCTTTTGTGGGACATCATTATGACTTTTGGCCACAGGGGTGCAGGTGCTGTGACAACTGGCTTCAGGTAGGCAGGCGCTGTGACTACTGGCTACAGGGAGGCAAGCGCTGTGACTACTGGCTACAGGGAGATAGGCACTGTGACTATTGGCTACAGGGGGACAAGTGCTGTGACTATTGGCTGCAGGGGGACAGGTGCTGTGACTATTGGCAACAAAGGGTCTGGCGCTGTGATTACTGGCTGCAGGGGGGCAGGCGCTGTGACTGATGGTTATCATTTTCAGCTGAAATGGAGCCCAGGTAGAAGAAGAAGCGGTCTCCTCCAATCAGACGTGATTAAATATACAGTAAGTTCTGGCATTACACATGAGCTCACAATTCTGCACTCCATTCTCAATATTTTTAATACTTACTGTGGTTCTACTTTTATGTACTTAGCTGGGTTCTGTTGCTGCATTTGCTTGCTGTGCTTCGTTCTGGTGCTGCTTTTACTTGCTGTTCTTGGTTTTGGTGCTGCATTTACTTAATGTACTGGGTTGTGGTACTTTTTTTTATTTTCCTTCTTATCACAGTTCTGGTGCAGTTTTTTGTACTGAAATTGATTTACGTGCTGTACTAAATGTAAGTATTGGGCTTGGTTCTGGTGCTGTACTTGTGTATAGAACTTGGGTTTTGACACTGTATTTAACTTTGATTTTGGTGTTGTAAGTGTTCTTTCTGGATTTATGCAGCTAATACAACATTTTTGTATTTATGGTTTGGTAAAGGGGGTGTATATACCTATCTATATATATGAGTTGATACATTAAAAATAGATTCAAAAAGGTTGATTGAAATAGTATATTCATAATAAAAGGGCAATTTAAATATTGGAATTGTTGATTAAAGTAGGTATGATATTTTTTTGCCACTCGTTAGGCATGATGGTCAGGAAGATATATTTTTTTTAAAGGTTGGTGGTGCCTGGATAATACCTGGACTGGATCTTGGTTGAAATTTTAGATTATAAACTGTTGTTTACCAATTCTCTTGATGATCACTTTAATGTTGGTGCCTGCAGCATTGGCACTTCTTGAGGTAAGCACTTTGAGCTCTGCTCAAACATTCTTTAAGCCTTTAATGCTCCAAATCATACATGTACTGCGCTGAGCGTTGTTAGTTGACACTCTGAGCCAAACATGTATGCCAGAGGATCTCATTGTCAGAGCCTGGAAGATCCTGTCTGTGTGAGGCACAGTGTCCGGCTATGCATTTGCAAATGCAAAGAATCCATGCTGTAACCATGCAAACTAATTTACAGTCAACTACAAGGAAAAAATATATATTTTTAACCGAGGAGTACAAATTTATTAATAAATATATAACTCCTAGGCCTATATATAGTGCTAATATACATCTATTAATACAAAGAAAAAGTTAGATCTCCTGTTTTCTGTGCTTAAAAGGGTTTTCCCACAAATTCATGTTAGGCCCTATCCATGGAATAGGGCCTAACTTGAATTCTCGGGAAAACCCCTTTAAATAGCAAGTTGAGATAATTATAGTAACATTACTGCACCCCCAATAGACGGCAATGTCTGCACGAAGCGATACCGCTGCATACAGGGGAAAAAGATAGGACATGTCCTATATTTCTCCGTGTTACAGCCCGTACGCATTGCATTTCAATGGTGAGGGGAGGGGTCATAAAGGGGCTGCTGTGACAGGGGACTGATAATAATCAGCCCCCTGTTACAGTACACGGTCGGGCTGTCACGACCGCTGTGCACGATCGCACACTGAGATTTCAAGGGGCAGATAAGTAGCACAGCCCCAGCCACATCTCAGCATTGTCTACACCTCAGAGAAGAAATCTGGGCCCAACCCTCCTCCCCCACCCCTCGCTCGGCTCCTCCCCCACCCCTCGTTTGGCTCCTCCATCCTTCACCTATCTCTCGGCACCCCCTGGGAGAGAATGGGACAGTGAGCAGGAAGTCCCTCCTTATCCTGCTTCCAGCCACTCAGCTCTGCGATCCTCCAAAGGATATTTTTCTCTTGAAGGCTGCAGCCTACATTCAGACTTATACACTTGATGTTTCTTTTCAGGGAGTAAATCCACCTCTACACACGTCTATGATGCGCGTAGAGGCATTATCGCGACCTTTGGCCATGAGTTATCTTGGGAATGGTTTAACAAGTTTTTAACACATGTATTTGATGATTCTCTGCCATTCTTCCTTGCAGATCCTCTCCACTTACTTTAGGTTAGATGTTGATCATTGGTGGACAGCCATTCTCAAGTCTCTCCAGAGATGCTCAATTGGGTCTAGGTCAAGGCTCTGCCTGGACCAGTCAAGAATGGTCACGGTTGTTCTAAAGTCACCGCTTTGTTATTTTAGCTGTGTACTTAGGGTCCTTGTCTTGTTGGAAGGTAAACCTTCGGTCCAGTCTGAGGTCCAGAGCGCTCTGGATGAGATTTTTATCCAGGATATTTCTGTACTTGGCCGCATTAATATTTCCTTCAATTGCAATAAGTTGTCCTGTCTCTGTAGCTGAAAACCACCCCCTTGGCATGATGTTGTCACTACCATGTAGGGAATACCGCTAAAAATCAACACTAAAAAGTTGTTTTTTAGCAAACTGAATGTAGACTGACATGCCTTGTCATATGTCTGCGGAGAGGCTTCCATCTGTATTCTGCCATAAAGTCCTGACTGGTGGAGGGTTGGAGTGATAGTTGACTTTGTGGAACTTTCTCCCATCTCCCTGCTGCCTCGCTGGAGCTCAGCCACAATGATCTTGGGGTTCTTCTTTAACTTTACAGGTCGAGGAAGAGTTGTAGTCCTCCTAAACTCTTTCCATTTAAGGATTATAGAGGGCACTGTGTTCTTAGAAACCTTGAGTGCTGCAGAAATGCTTTTGTAACCATGGCCAGATATGTGCCTTGCCACAATTTTGTCTCTGAGCTCCTTGGGCAGTTCCTTAGACCTCTGACATGCAATGTGAGCTGTCTTATATGGACATGTGTGTGCCTTTCAGGTCCAATCAATTTAATTAAACACACCTGGACTCCAATGAAGGAATAAAACCATCTCAAGGAGGATCAAAAGTAAATGGACAGCGTGTGAGTTAAATGAGTGTCACAGCAAAGGGTCTAAAACGTTATGAAAATGTGATGCTAAACAAGAAATAGCTAGGTGGCACCCCCCAATTAATATATTGTGCAGATTAGTTTATTCAAAAGATGCTATACAGGAACAGTCTGGGGCAGTGCATTCTCAAGCTATTGACCAGCTTGAGAATTCATTAAGCAGCGCAAAACAGCCCATCCCGCACTGTTCCTGTATAGCGTCTTTTGAATAAAGTAATCTGCACATTATATAGAGCCGTCTTGCTATTTCTTGCTTAGAACCATATGGACTGTGATTTCCTGGCTGAGCATAGCTGTCTGTGCAAATGAAAGTAACTCTATGTTCCTGCTCTACCTATGACACCAATTTACCACTGGACGTGTCTGGATGGTGCCGAGACTGCTTTTTTTTTCTCCTGATCGCTAGTTTGTCTTGTTTATATTTTTGCTAATTTATCAAACATTTCTTTTTTTTCTTCTGTCAAGATGGGGTGCAGAGTATAAGTGGATGAGCAAAAAAAGAACTTTTTTTGATCTTACTAATTGGCTGCAATGAGACAGAGTGAAAAATTTTAAAGTTTCTGAATACTTTCTGTACCCACTGTATCTCCTTCCTCAGAAGCAGTACAATGCTCCAACAGCAATCGGTTGCAGTATGTTGCCAGTACCATATGTAAGCTTAACACCTTAAGGACACAGCCTAAAATGACCTTCAGGACACAAGCCTATTTTTCAGACCTGACATGTATCATTTTGTTTGATAATAACTTCAGAACACATTAACTTATCTGTGTTATTTTGAGATTGTTTTTTCTTGACACACTGTGCTTTATGTCAGTGGTAAATGTTAGTTGATATGATTCATGTTTTTTGTTAAAAAAGGGGAAATGAAGCAAAAAATCAAAAAAATCTGCAATTTTTCTAATTTAACATGTTTTTTTTTTCAGACAGACAATCTTACCATCCAAATTACTTAATAAATAGCATTTACCATAGCTCTGCATTATATTGTAATATTGTAATGTTGGATGTTAGCAGACTTACAATAGTAACAGCAATTTATAGGAAAATTTGGAAACCGTGTTTATGGACTATTGCAATTAAGAAAAGGCTTTTGAAAAGACTTTGCAATAAAAAATCACAAATGACTTCATTTTCAGAAATGCTCCCATCCAGCTTTTCAAAACCACTTTTAGAAGTTTTTTTTAACCCTTTCGGTGTTTCACCGAAGTAAAATTTTGAAAAATAATTTTTTTCACTAATACATTAATTTAGGCCTAAAATGTACAAATTTACAATGGGTTGTAGCAAACCCCCCCCCCCCCCATTTTATTGCACAATACCTCCCGAGCCCGGAAATACCCCACATGTGGGTGTAAACTGCTTTTAGGGCATATAGAAGGGCACAGAACAGAGCGAGCACCATTTGGTTATGAGTGGGTAGATTTTCCTGAAACTGTTTTAGGCCACCATCATTCATTTACAAAGACTCTTGGGAATGGGAACATTTAAAAACCCCAACAAGTGACCCCATTTTGGAAACTACACCCCTGAAGGAATTTATTAAGGGGTACAATGGCCTTTTCTACCCCCTCTGTGTTTCACAAAAATTAAAATAATGTGGAAGTCAAATTTTGAAAAATAATTTTTTTCACTAATATATTAATTTAGGCCTAAAATGTACAAATTTACAATGGGTTGTAGCAAAAAACACACACCCAATTTTATTGTACAATTCCTCCCAAGCCCGGAAATACCCCACATGTGGGTGTAAACTGCTTTTAGGGCATATAGCAGGGCACAGAACAGAGCGCCAATGAGCACCATTTAGCTATGAGTGGGTAAATTTTCCTGAAGGTTTTATGTCACACCTTTCTTTTTTTTTTTTTTTTTTTTTCCCTCTTTTTTTTTTTTTTTTTTTTTTTTTTTATTGAGTTTTGCAAAATATACAAATAACAAACAACAAACTTGATAGTGTTACAGTGTTCATATTTTCATCACACCACATTAAACCCAGTTATCATGCAATTAACATTCCTAATCCCTCCCTCCCTTTATACAAATTTGTTGTAAAAATCACCACAACCACCCTCCCCCTAGGAACCCACTGGAGCTGGAGAAAAAAAAAAAAAAAAATTAAAAGTTCATTGGCTTTTGTCAGACTCCCATTGATCCCACAACAGCTTGAGTTTTCTAGTACCTCTGTATCTTTTTTCATATGCACATTCATATGACTTAGTACGTTCCACTATACTTAGCCATTCTCCAAACCCCGGAGCAATACTATCTTTCCAGTGTTTAATCAACACCAATCTTGCTAAGCTCAAAACCTTCAAGATCAGATCACACTTTGATCTTGCGCCTATGGTAGGAGGAATTAGGCCCAAGAGGCCGAGTGTAGGTGTTCGCACCAAGGAGCAAGCTACCCGTCCTTCAATGGTCTTAAATATCTCAAACCAGTATTTCTCGATCGTAGGACAGTCCCATAGAATATGAAGGATATCCGCGTTGGATCTATTACACCTCGTGCAGTTAGAGTTATCCTTTAATCCAGCCCTATACATTAACTGTGGAGAAAAATAGATCCTATACAAAATATTTAATTGTGTACATCTGTGATTTAAATTTATTGAACTTCTAAACACGTTTTTATATATCTCCCCCCATTGTGCTTCTGTAATAACACCGACTTGATTCCTCCACTTATCTTGGCTGGGGTGACTTAAATCCAGATCCAAGTCTTTACGTAAAAAACGATACAACTTAGATAATTTAGTAAATGTCACTCCTCCTTCTAATAGTTTTGTGAATTCCCCACTATTTTCAGTCATAAAACCAACCTTATTTTTTTCATGTCTATAAGCATGTGATAGTTGCCTATACCTAAATAAATCTACATTTTTAAGAAAACCCATATTAACCCAGTGTTGAAATGAAGGTAATTCCCCATTTACCCCCAGTTGTTCTAGTGAAATAATTCCCCTTTTTTTCCAAAATTCGGCATCCTCTATTTTACCAAGTTCTGGCATGTTATAATTGTCCCACAGGGGTGTAAATATAAATCCACCCTCGATCCTTAGCAATTTCTTAACTTCCCTCCAAGTATTTGACAAAAGGCTGACCAAAGGAATGTTTTTAGTATCCAGTGACCTCAGATGTCCCGCCTCTAATAGAGTGAACATAGAATCAAAACGTCTTCCAATCATGCTAGATAATGCCAGGAAAAGGGAACTTTCCTTATTTTCTATAATAAATTGGATTTGGGCCGCCAAAAAGTAATGAAAAAAAGAAGGGAGGGAAAGACCTCCCCTCTTCTTATCTCTCATTAAAATTTCCTGCTTAATCCGTACTTTTTTCCTCCCCCATAGAAGTTTATTAATAATGGAACGAATGAGTCCAAACCATTTTTTATCAATCCAGCGCGGGCAGTTACACATTACATAGAGAATTTGGGGCAGTACTATAGTCTTGACCAAGGCAACCCTTTCCGCTCGATTTAACGGAAGAGAGCTCCAGGTGTTCACCTTATGTTTTAGTTTCGCTAAGAGGGGAACCAAGTTCAAAATGATATAATCACTAACCCTGGAGCTGACTACTAGGCCCAAATACTCCAGAGATTGAGAAACCCTTAAATCTAAAGGTTCTAAATTAACCAGCGAATCCTCCTCTAAGGGAACTATAACAGATTTCTTTACATTAATCTCAAATCCTGAATACCTTCCGAATTCATTAATCTTACTAAGCACCATAGGGACTGAGGATCCTGAAACTTTAAGGCAGAGGAGAATATCATCGGCATACAGCATGATCTTGTCAGCCGGCCCCCCGACACCTGCGCCTCTGATCTCTTCACATGCCCTAATCTTAATTGCCAAAGGCTCGATGAACAAAGCAAAGAGCAGGGGAGATAAAGGACAGCCCTGTCTCGTGCCTCGTGTCAAGGAGAAAAAAGAAGAAAAATCGCCGTTTACCTTGATCCGAGCTTTAGGATCAATGTAAAACAAACGCACCCATTGCACAAACCTCTTACCCAGTCCAAATCTGTCCAGTACCTCCCATAGGAAGTCCCACTCCACTCGGTCGAACGCCTTAGAGGCATCCAACGACAGAATGGAGCGGGACCCCCCTCCACCCAACTGTATACTTGAGTACAGCCGCCGGATATTGGTGCCGATGTGACGTCCTCCCACAAACCCACATTGATCTTCATGAACTAAGGCAGGGACCATTAGCTTCAATCTATTAGTCAGCAATTTGGCCATCAGTTTAGAGTCAGCATTCAGAAGAGAGATAGGCCGATAGGATTCCCCCTCCACTGGATCTTTGTTTTTTTTCCTAATTAAGGCTATACCCGCCTCATACCATGAATCAGGAAGTCTACCCACTACCTGAGATTCTTCCCATACCTCAATCATAAGAGGGAGGAGAAGGGAGCCGAATCTATCATATATCTCCAGGGGTAGCCCGTCCAATCCAGGGGACACATTACGTCTGGAGGAGGCCAACGTCTCTTCTAACTCCCTGACTGTGATTGAGTGGGAAAGCTGTATTCTCTTTTCTTCAGCGAGTTTAGGAATGCTGATGCCGTCTAAGTATTGTTTAATATTCTTTTCAGTAGCATCAAGATCTGAGGAATAAATGCCTTGAAAAAACTGTAGAAATACCTCTTTAATCTCATTCTGGCTATGTACTATTTCCCCAAAATTATTTTTAATTGCCTGAATTCTATTCAACTCCTGTTGTTTCTTAACTTTTTGTAGGAGCTTTTTAGAGGATAGACCGCTTTCACAATGTGCCGACTGGTCCAGGAAAAATAACTTTTGTGTAGCTTTATGAGCCATGTATTTATTGTACGTGTCTTGGGCTTGAATATATCTCTCAACAGTGATTTGTGATCTGTTCTCCTGCAGCTCCTTTTCTCTATGTTTCACTGCTTCTCTTAACTGCTTTTCCTGTTTGGTAAATTGCATTCGTAGATATATCACTTCAGAGTTCAGCACTCCTCGTAAAAAGGATTTTACTGAATCCCATAGCAATCCATGATTATCAATAGTTCTATTAATGGAAATAAAATAGAAAAGCTCTTTCTTAATTTTGTCTTCATTCGTTATCAAGGAGAGCCAGTGAGAGTTTAGTTTCCAAAATCTACATACAGGGGAGACAGCATCAAAAAGCTCCAAAACCAGCGGAGAATGGTCTGATATTGACCTATTGTCATATCTCATTTTTTTGATCCATCTTATCGCTGGGGAGTTAGCCAAAACAAGGTCTATCCTTGATAAGGAATTATGCGAACGGTTAAAGCATGAGTATACCCGCTTATCTCCATATAGGGATCTCCACACATCTATCCACCCTATTTCCTGGCAAAATCTAGCAAAGGGGGTGTCATCGGATCCCAGTTTCACAGGCTGATTCTTCCCTATTCGGTCTTCCTTATCAGAAAATACTGCGTTAAAGTCCCCCATTAAAAAAACGGGGCATTCCCCCACCTTCTCGATAAATCGTAGAAGCGCTAACAACACATCGTATCTAAAGGGAGGGGGTATATATATCCCTGCCAGCACACATTTCGTGCCTTCCAAAATACCATAGAGAAAGACAAATTTTCCATCAGAATCACATTGGCATTTAAGTAGCTTAAAGTTAATAGAGTTATGAATCAAAATTGAGACCCCCCTTGAGAATGTAGAGAAAAAAGAGCTATAGATCTGGTTAGCCCATCTTCTTTGAATTAAATATGACGAGTCCTTTATCAGATGGGTTTCTAGCAAGATAATGATTGCGGGAAGTTGTTTACGAATATAGTTGAAGATGATACAACGTTTCAGGCGATCCTTCAACCCTCTAACATTCCAGGAGATAAGCCTAATAGAGGCAGTCATTTAAAAAAAAAAAAAAAAAAAACCCAAACCCCCCTTCCAGCTCCAGTGAGTCTCACCTCCCCCCCCTCCTATGTGTCCTACCATTCTAGAACTCCTCCTACTAGAGCCACTTACCCATTCCCACCCCCATCCCCCCCTCCCAACGCTAGCCAAACCGCTTATTCAGCAAGTGAAATATTAATCACAATCCCTTCGAATCCATCCAATCGGAGACTTGTTCAGGGGTATTAAAAAAGTGGGACTGATTCTGAAATAGTATTCTTAATTTCGCAGGATGCAAGAGAGAGTAGATGATGCCTTTCTCTCTCAATCTTTTTTTAACTTCGATGAAGTTTTTCCTTTTTAGTAGGGTGTCCCTAGAGAAATCGGGATACAATGCAATTTTTTCTCCTTGAATTATAAGATCTTTAATATCCCGTGCGCGTCGCAAAATCGTGTCCCTATCTCTAGAGAGAAGTGTTTTACATATAATTGTTCGGGGGGAATTACCAGGGACTTTTGACACCGCAGGGATCCTATGAGCCCGTTCAATTTCAAAGTTAGCCGACAGGTGCTCTCTTCCTATTTTCTCTAAGAGCCACTCTTTAACAAAATTTACTACGTTGTCCCCCTCTGCTTTCTCTGGAATTCCTATTAATCTCAAATTAGCTCTTCTAGATCTATCTTCCATGTCCGCCAATCTATTTTTGAGGACCTCATTCTCTTTTTCTAAGATAGAGGTAGTTTTTTTCACTGTGCCAACCTCTTTTTCGATTTTTGATATTTTTTCCTCGACCAGTTTCTGTTTATCTCTAACCTTATTGAGGTCCTCTCTAAGTAGAGAGACATCCCCTCTCAGTGCCCCCACCTGATCCGTTAATTCTCCAATTGCGTTACTGCAAACTTTTATGGAGGCAAGGATTTCCTTGAGCATCTCGCTGTCTCCCTGAACCACAGGCTCCTCCTCCTCTTGCTGATCTCCATCTAAGACCGCAAATCTTGAACCTTGCATTTTATTTTTGGGATCCTGGCCCTCAGAGCCTTGATTTTTCAGCCCTGTACGTGTTTTTGCGAGAGGGGATTTCCAAAGTTTATCTATCTTCGCTGAGTTATCACCTTTTCCCGCCCCCCCTTTTTCCTTAGGAGAAGATGAACCTAAAGATTTTCTAGCTGAATTTTTGGGGGGCATGGTGATTCCTTTGCCTTCCTATAACTGTATTATTACCCTGTGTCTGCTGCTAACGAAGATAAGCAGCTATTACCCTCAAGGTCTTCTAGAGACTTAAATATATTTACTCTACCCCATACAGACAGTACATTGAGATAGAGTAGGAGTCTCCAGGGTACGGCAATTTGGTGAATCGCCCTTAAACAACAGGGGTCACAGCAGAAAAAAACACAGCAACAGCCATTCTATATGCTAGATATAACAAACCCAGTCTCCCTTAGATGACGAGAGACAGCAAGCAAATAAAATATGAGCAGGGAAAGGGGGGAAACAGCTTAATCACAATTCACATTTAACCACGGTTGATAGACAGAGCTCTGAAACAGACAAGTGAAGGAGATGCATAAGGCTTAATAAGTTATATCTATACTTCTACAAGCAATACACGGTTCACAAAAATGAGGAACAGTTGGTCATAAATTTGCAGAGTACAGGAAGCCAGTAATCTGTAGAATGGCAGAGTCCAGAGTTAGTAAGCGGATAAGCGGGCAAGCGGAGATCTGAGAGGCTGGCCAGGGAAAAAAGGATTAGTTCCAGCGAAGTTAGTCACTGTATTAATATGTGTCCAAATAAATTATGTCTGAACTCAAAGGAGAGATTCACAGTTCACAGACATGAGGCCCAGTTAGTTAGTAGTTGGCAGAAGACCTGAGGCTAAGTAATGCACAGTTAAACGAGCAAGTAAGCAAGCAGGACACTGATGAATAGTAAGATGGCACTCAGGTATATAAGGATATATCAGCTGGTTACACAGATAGCTGAGGATGTAGGTAAAGGCTTAAGAGAGTAAGCATATTGCAGCACTCCAGTTAGTATGTTAGGCAGTGGTTAGAGATTAGAAAGCAATGCACCAAGCAGTTAGTTCTCACCACTCCAGGGGGATGACCAGCCTTCAATTGAGCTCTCAGCCTCACTGCTGCATATTCTCGGTGGAGCGTCTACTAGAGGTCTAGGGGCACAAACCCCAGCATCCAGAAACTTTATCCCACGGACCGGCCGCGCCGTCCTCGTGGCACCTACTCCGGGCGCGTCGTTCCCACGGCGTGCCTTTCGCTTTCGGCCACCAGGTGGCGCTTCTCCGAGCCAGGGGTCTAACCGACAGGTGTACATGCAGACCTCGTAGTCAGGACCTCCGAACGAGCCGCCACAGGGTGCTGTATTGCGGCTCACTATCCTCCAGCAAGAGGACGCCCGAGTTACTGGGCTTCAGGACACACGGACGCTGCGCCTCAAAATGGATCCCATCAGGGAGAGGCACACATCTTTAACCCAGCAATAGCGGCTAGCACAGGAAGGTAGGAGAGGAGGGTGCGAGCGGTTGTGCAGCGTGACTACGTCATGCCGTTACGCTCCGGTCTCATCCATCCTATGTCACACCTTTCATTTACAAAGAATTTTGGGAATGGAAACCGTTAAAAACCCCAACAAGTGACCCCATTTTGGAAACGAAACCCTTAAAGGTTTCCAGAATAAAGCAATAGTGACTTATAGGCCCCATTCCACACTTATAGTAGATTTGAGCTAACAGAATAATGTAACACCACCATAAGTGAACCTTATTGAAAACAACACCCAGAAAGCAGAAATTATTCATCTAGGGGTATTATGAAAGTTTTTGGTGCTAGTAAAATTACACCCAGGCAAAATCTATTTGCATATGTTGTGAAGAACACTTGTTCCTTCTGTATTCATCTAGGGGTATAATGAAATGAAATGTGGTTTTAAATTTTAGATATAATATCACTTTGTAAATGGCCAACATTGCAATGAAATTTTGGGCATGTTTGTTCAGGATCATGTAAAAATAACAAAAATGACAAAATAACAATAAAATTAATATTCCAAGGAAGTATGGGAAGCGCGGAAACAGTCTTTGATGCACAACCCTGGCTTATCTGGGCAAGTGTCGCATTGATAACCGGTATCTTTGCGTGTTCTCTTCTTGTAACACACGCGGCATTTTTTGTATGGCCGTCTTTTCTTTTCTGTGGGGGGGGGATCTCAGATGGGAAATGTTGTCCTGGCACAATTCTGCTGGCGTGACTAGTATGGGATGTGCTCGCACCCTCTTCACCCTCTGGGAACAGTAATTGCTTAATTACTTGTTCTTGGTATGCCAAGTATGTTACTTGTTGGCGGGTCTTGCGGTAAATGATAAAAGAATTATACAATGCAGTTTGCACTAAATGCACTGCAACCTTTTTGTACCAAGTGCGGGACTTGCGAATCGCATTATATGGCTGTAGCATTTGATCGGCTAGATCAACCCCTCCCATGTGTTGGCTTTACTCCTGTATGCAGACTGGCTTGAGGACTGTGGCATTGGCTCCTCTAACAGAGACAGGGGTGCTGTAATCTGCATGGATAGATGTGAGGACAAACACATCTCTCTTGTCCTTATATTTTGTCAGCATGATGTTACTTTGACACAAGGACTTGCTTTCACCCCGTCTTAATTTAAGGTCCACCAGATTTTTTGGGAGGCCTCTTTGATTACTCCTTATTGTTCCGCAGGCCACTGTTCCTTTTTCAAGGAGGCACTGAAAGAGAGGGACACTTGTATAGAAATTATCTATGTAAAGGTGATAGCCTTTACCCATCAGGAGGAATAAAAGATCCCAAACAATTTTACAGCTTGTGGTTAGGACAGGGGGGCACTCAGGTGGACAGATCTGGGAGTCCTTTCCCTCATAGATACGGAATTTGTAGGTGTATCCGCTTTCACTTTCACAGAGCTTGTAAACTTTGATCCGGTATCTAGCTCTTTTGCTTGGCAGATATTGCCGAAATTTAAGCCTACCTCTAAAAAGTACAAGTGACTCGTCGATGGCTACATTTTTTTGTGGGGTATAAACTTCCATAAATTTCTCATTAAAATGAGTCACTACTGGCCTAATTTTGTACAATCGGTCTTGGGCATGGTCACCAGCAGCAGGACACTGACTATTATCACTGTAATGCAGAAATTTTAACAGCGCCTCAAAACGTGGTCTTGTCATTACAGCCCTGTACATTGGTGTGTGGTATAAAACGTCACTGGACCAATATGACCGGATGCTAGGCTTTTTAACAAGTCCCATATTAAGAAAGAGCCCCCAGAATTTTTTTAATTCTGTGGCATTAGTGGGGTGCCAACTCTGGCTTCTAGCATAATAAGATGTGGGGTGACCGGCCAGAAACTGTTCTGCATACAGATTTGTCTGTGTAACCATTAGGTCTACAAATTCCTCTGTAAAAAAAATGTTAAAAAAATCAACTTCCTTGTACCCATCTGTATTAATATTTATTCCTGGGTTGGAACTGAATGCTGGAATTGGGGAGAAAACATATTTGGGGGCTCCCAACCTGGGTCACTTGACTGCTCTTCACTCTGCCTACTGCGCCTTTGTGAGGGTTCATCACTGTCACTAGAGGAGGACATTAGAAAGTGTTCTTCATCACTTGCAGTGTCTGTATCTGAACACATGAAGGCATAGGCCTCATCCGCAGAATACACCCGTTTAGCCATGCTAAAAACTATATTTTTTTTGTATTTTTTTGTTTTTTTAGTATTTTTTTTAATAGTTTTTTTTATTTTATGGTAAAACAAAAAACTAACTGAAACGTCAGCGCAGGAAGGGATACAAACGCTGAAGATCTGTGTAGGTGTAAGTATATGTAATAATGTACCCCTACACTACTAAACTGATACTATATCTATAAAACTGTCGCCTGTCGTGGCGTGCATCACCCCTGCCCTGACTTCTTCCTTAATAAAGCTTTTACTGCTTGAGATCGGTGAGTGCCATTTCTTCTTACCTCCTGTGGATATTGATATTGTGCCTTCTGTGAAGCCTGGATGTGCACCCCGCAGCAGGATTCCCCTTGCCGGTCCCGACGTGTGGCTGTATCTGTCGGACGTGGACTGTGATCCTATATCTGTGTTTTAGGTGGTGCCAGTCATTTTTTCCTTTCTATTGATTATCTATAAAACTAGAAACTATATATTTTTTTGGTTTTTTTAGTATTTTTTTTATATTTTTTTAAATTTTATGATAAAACAGTAACTGAAATGTCAGCACAGGAAGGGATACAAATGCTGAAGGTCTGTGTAGGTGTAAGTATATGTAATAACGTACGATTTTATATACTGCTTTTGTGTATACAGTATATATCCCTAACCGCTAGCCCTGATCACTAACCCTAATCGCTGACCCTAATCACTATAGATATTCTGCTGCCCTAACCACTATCCCTAATTACTATCCCTAATTACTATCCCTAATCACTAGCCCTGATCACTAGCCCTAATCACTATCCCTGATCACTAAGCCCTAATCACTAGCCCTGATCACACAAAAAAAAAAAAAAAATAGCTCCGGCAGTCACACTGAATAAAGATGAAGAATAGGGGTGTGGAGGGGGTCGGATTGGGTTTTAGGGGGTATTTGTATGTGAGGGGGAACTTTTCACACACTGAGGGGACAGAGCTTCGGTTCACGGCTCTGATCCTGTCACTTCTGTCACGAAATATGACAGAATCAGACCCGGGAACTAGCTCTCCCCTCCCTCTTTAACAGTGATTGGTCAGGCTGGATCCCCTGACCAATCACAGTGATCGTCGGGCAGGGACGGCTGTGATAGGTCCCTGGCCCGATGTCCGTGACGATCCGCTGTCATTGACAGCTGTCGTCACGGACTTGTCACCATGTGTTTACACATGGTGACAGTTTCAATGTATGACGATATAGATCGTCTTTTTGCACGAAGTACTCGCGGAAAAAGACTATCTATATCGTCTAGCGTCGCTAACGTGTTAAAGCCCTTGTTTATGAACATATCACAGATGCAAATGCTAACACAACATCTATAAAAATTTAATTGCTACATTTATGCAGTATCTCGTCAATTCAAGGAGTTACATGGAAAGTCATCTTCTCTAACTATGACCAGGGCCAGCACTGGGAATTTTGAGGCCACCCACCCCACACACATTGGTTTTCCATCTTATACTATTTTAGCACACGTAAGTGCTTCATTAATTCATTATCCCATTAAGTTACCTGGAACTAATTAGAGAAATTACCCCAGTATTATTTATATTGCACACCCATGAACTGACTACTTACAACACGTGCTTTATCAATTCACACACTGCATTTGAATTGTGGTTAAAAACACAATCTTCAGTGCCTTTTGAAAGTATTCAGACCCCTTGAACTTTTCTACCTTTTGCCACATTTCCGGCTTCAAACGTAAAGATATAAAATTGTAACTTTTTGTTGAAGAATCAACAAGTGGGACACAATTGTGAAGTGTAATTTAATTTATTTTAAATATATTTTAGATATTTTAAACTTCAGTAAAAAATAATAAACAAAGTAAAAAGTTGGGTGTACAATATTATTCGGAACCCTTAAGTTAATACTTTGTAGCATTACCTTCTGATACGATTACAGCTGCAAGTCGCTTGGAGTATGTTTCTTACAGTTTTGCATAATGAGAGACTGAAATTCTGGCCCATTCTTCCTTGGAAAACAGCTCAAGCTCAGTGAGGTTGGATGGAGAGCCTGAACTTTTCCACAGATTCTTGATTTGATTCAGGTCTGGACTTTGATTTGGCCATTCTAACACCTGGGTAAGTTTGTTTGTGAACCATCCCATTGTAGTTTTTGCTTTATGATTGGGATCATTGTTTTGTTCGCAGATTAATCTCTGTCCCAGTCTCCGGTGTTTTTCAGACTCCAACAGGTTTTCTTCCAGAATGGTCCTGTATTTGGCTCCATCTATCATCCCATCTTTTTTAATCATCCTCTGTGTCCCTGCTGAAGAAAAGCAGGCCCGAACCATGATGCTGCCACCACCATGTTTGACAGTAGGGATGGTGTGTTCAGGGTGATGAGCTGTGTTGCTTTTACACCAAACGTATTGTTTAGCATTGTGGCCAAAAAGTTCCTGTTTTTGACCAAAGCACCTTCTTCCACATGTTTGATGTGTCTCCTAGGTGGCTTGTGGCAAACTTTAAACAATACTTTTTATGGATCTCTTTGAGAAATGGATCTCTTCTTGCCACTCTTCCACAATGGCCAGATTTATGCAGTGTACGACTGATTGTTGTCCTGTGGGCAGACTTTCCCACCTAAACTGTAGATCACGGGCCTCTTGGCTGCATTTTTGATCAGTCTTCTCCTTGTTTGAGATGCAAGTTTAGAGGAATGCTCGGTCTTGTTAGATTTGCAGCGGTCTGATACTCCTTCCATTTCAATATGATCGCTTGCACAGTGCTCCTTGGGATGTTTAAAGTTTCTGAAATCTTTTTATGCTTTAAACACAACACTGAGACTATCACAGAGCAGGAGTATTTATACAGAGACTTGATTACACACAGGAGGATTATATTTGCCATCATCAGTCATTTAGTGCAACATTTGATCATTCAGAGATCTTCACTGAACTTCTGAAGTGAGTTTGCTGCACTGAATGTAAAGGGGCCGAATAATATTGCACGCCACACTTTTCAGTTTTTTATTTTTTGCTTGAAGCCTGAAATATGGCAAAAGGTAGAACAGTTCAAGAAGGCCGAATACTTTCACAAGGCACTGTGTACATCTCTGTACACTCACACGTTTACACAATCACACACATTTAATTACTTATATACACACGCATACAGTTCTACATTACAACATACTCATTTATACATTCTTACACACACCATTTATACACTTATATACAGTATACAGTCATAGCCATAAGTTTTGAGAATGGCACAAATATTATATTGTCACATGATCTGTTGACCTCTAGTTTTTATGTGTGTTTGTCAGATGTTTTTATCACATACAGAAAAACAAGTGCAATCATTTTAGCTTTTATTGATAGCTAGAATGAGTTAATGCAGCAAGTCAATATTTGCAGTGTTGACCCTTCTTCTTCAGGACCTCTGCAATTCTCCCTGGCATGCTCTCAATCATCTTATGGACCAAATCCTGACTGATAGCAGTCCATTCTTGCACAACCAATTCTTGCACTTTGTCACAATTTGTTGGTTTTTGTTTGTTCACCCGTCTCTTGATGGATAACCACAAGTTCTCAATAGGATTAAGATCTGGGGAGTTTCCAGGCCATGGACCCAAAATCTCTGTTTTGTTCCCTGAGCCATTTACTTATCACCTTTGCTTTATGGCAAGGTGCTCCATCATGCTGGAAAAGGCATTGTTGATCACCAAACTGCTCTTGGACAGTTGGGAGAAGTTGCTCTTGGAAGATATTCTGGTATCATTCTTTATTCATGGATGTGTTTTTAGGCAAGACTGTGAGAGAGCCGATTCCCTCGGCTGAGATACAACCCCACACATGAACGGTTGCAGGATGCTTTAAAGTTGGCATGAAACAAGACTGGTGGTATCGCTCACCTTGTCTTCTCCGAACAAGCTGTTTTTCAGATGTTCCAAACAATCGGAAAGGGGATTCACCAGAGAAAATTACTTTACTCCAGTTGTCAGCAGTCCACTTCCTGTAACTTTTGCAGAATATCAATCTGTCCCTGATGTTTTTTCTGGAGAGAAGTGGCTTTTTTGCTGCCGTCCTTGACACCAGGTCTTGCTCTAAGAGTCTCCGCCTCACAGTGCATGCAGATGCATTCACACCTGCCTGCTGCCATTCCTGAGCAAGCTCTGCACTGGTGGTAGCCAGATCCTGAAACAGTTTTAAGAAATGGTCCTAGCGCTTGCTGGTCCTTCTTGGCCGCCCTGGAGCCTTTTTGGCAACAATGGAACTTCTCTCCTTGAATTCCTTGATGATGCGATGGATTTTTGACTAAGGTGCAATCTTTTTAGCTGCAATACTCTTCCCTGTTAGGCCAGTTTTGTGCAGTGCAATGATGACTGCACATGTTTCTTTAGAGATAACCATGGTTAACAGAAGAGAAACAATGATGCCAAACACCAGCCTCCTTTTAAAGTGTCCAGTGGTGTGATTCTTAATCATAACAGATTGATCTCCAGCCCAGTCCTCATCAACACCCACACCTGCGTTAAAGGAGCAATCACTGAAACTATGTTAGCCGCTCCTTTTAAGGCAGGCCTGCGATGAAGTTGAAATGTGTTTTGGGGGAAAAAAATCATTTTCTAGGCAAATATTGATTTTGCAATTCATTTCTGTTAAGCTGATTATTCTTTATAACATTTTGGAGTATATGCAAATTGCCACTATAAAACCTGATGCAGTAGACTTTGTAAAAATTAACATTTGAATAATTCTCAAAACTTATGGCCATGACTGTATACACACAATATACAGCATACACACATACAGTACCATATACAGATATACATGTACAGTGGATAGACACCATACACCATATTTTCACACATTCAGCATATACACACATATTATATACACTTCACATATACATACATTTATACACACATATGTATTCATTGTCAGACTGTCTTGTCACAGGACTCAGTAGCTGCTGACCACATGGGGGAAGTGGTTGGCAGAGAGTAAAGGAGAGAGTTTCTTATCCCTGTTGTCCCCTTCCCAACATTTTTTGTCTGAGCTGCCAGCTCAGCTGTGTACTGTGAAAGTATAATAATTCAGTATAATAGTGCACATCCCCCATTCTTTAGTGAGGCTAATAACCCTGCAGTTACGCTCCTGCCTGAGACCTAATGACTTCAGTCAGGGGACAGTTAGTAGTGTAGGCCGTGGTCCGCCTAGTTTTTCTCCAGACCAACCTGGCCACTCTATGCACTGGTAGCAACCCTTAGTCTGACTAAAAGGGGGAATTCAAAATGTGCCACAATAAATGGGACTTAAACTATCGCTCAAAGTTTGCAATCACTTAGAAAATTTTCTTTCAATAAAGCCAACATTAAATGAATCACAAATTACATTGTTAAATGACTATTCTAGCTGCAAATGTCTGATATAAATATTTACAACAACCATCCCTAAAGTGGTTTAACTCCTTAAGGACGCAGCCATTTTGTAGCTTAAGGCTGCCCCATTTTTTGTATTCTGACTTGCATCGCTTTATATGGTTATAACTTTTGAACACTGTTACTTATCAAAGTGATTCTGAGTTGTTGTTTTTTTTCCTCATATGTTGTACTTCATTAGTATCTTTATTCTATTCTAAGTCTTTTGACATGCTTGCCATTACGGAAACATGGATCCAGCAGGATGACTCCGCCTGCGTTGCAGCATTGTCTTATGGCGGTTTACACTTTTCGCACTGTTCCAGACCTGAGATTAAGCAGGGAGGTGGGGTAGGCATACTCCTCTCTCCACAATGCACTTTCCAGGTCATTCCTCCTGTACCTTCTCTTACTTTCCCATCTTTTGAGGTCCACACCCTCAGACTTTTCCGCCCCCTTCTCTCTTCGTGTGGCTGTAGTATACAGTATCTCTCTCTTCTGGGGTCGTCCCATCTTCTTTCAAGCATGCCGTTGTTACCCCTTTACTAAAGAAACCTTCACTGGACCCATCCAATGCTACTAACTACCGACCAGTTTCTAACCTCCCTTTCATCTCCAAACTCCTGGAACGCTTGGTCTATTCTCGACTAACCCGATATCGCTCAGCTAACTCCCTCCTTGACCCCCTACAATCTGGTTTCTGCTCTATGTATTCCACTGAAACTGCTCTTTCTAAAGTCTCCAATGATCTCCTCACTGCAAAATTCAAAGGTGACTATTCTCTCCTCATTCTCCTGGATCTATCGGCAGCATTCGATACTGTGGACCACCAGCTCCTCCTTAGCATGCTTCACTCCATTGGCCTAAAGGACACTGCACTCTCTTGGTTTTCTTCCTATCTCTCTGACCGCACTTTCAGTGTCTCCTTTTCTGGATATTTCTCTTCTCATCTTCCTCTCAGTGTCAGGGTTCCTCAGGGATCAGTCCTAGGTCCTCTTCTCTTCTCTCTCTATACTGCCCCCATTGGACAAACCATCAGCAGATTTGGTTTCCAGTATCATCTTTATGCTGATGACACCCAGCTGTATACCTCAGCATGTAACAGAATACTAGTGATTGTCTCTCTGCTGTCTCTAACATCATGTCCTCTCTCTTCTTGAAACTTAATCTTTCTAAGACTGAACTTCTTGCCTTTCCACCATCTACTAACCAAACCAACCCTGACCTCTCCATCTCGGTCTGTGGGATCACTATAGCACCGAGGCAGCAGGCCCGCTGTCTTGGGGTTGTGCTGGACTCTGACCTCTCCTTTTTACCATATATTCAATCTCTTGCTCGCTCTTGCCGTATGCATCTCAGAAACATCTCCAGAATCCGTCCGTTTCTGACATTTGAAACTTCTAAAATGCTAATTGTTGCACTTATTCACTCTCGACTAGACTACTGTAACTCCCTACTAATTGGTCTTCCACTCTCTAAACTCTCTCCTCTTCAATCTATTCTTAATGCAGCAGCCAGGCTCCTCTTTCAGGCCAAACGCTACACGTATGCCTCCAGTTTGTGCCAATCACTGCACTGGCTACCTGTCTCCTTCCGTATTCACTTTAAAATAATAACCCTCATCCACAAAGCTCTGAATAATGCTGCACCTCCCTATCTCTCTTCTCTCATCTCAGTCTATCACCCTTCCCGTGCTCTTCGATCTGCCAGTGACATTAGATTAATCTCTACCTTAATTTGAACCTCACATGCACGTATCCAGGACTTCTCCCGAGTTGCACCAATTCTCTGGAATGCCCTTCCCCAGACTCTGAGACTAATACCCACCCTCCAAAGCTTCAAACGTGCTCTTAAAACCCATCTCTTTAGGCAAGCCTATCACACTGGCTAACTGCATGAAATGTCAACTCTCCCTTTACTAATCCATCCTATGTCCTTTCTCCCATCTGTTGTCTGGCAAACAGCTGATATATACCAAGCTCCAGGCTTCTCTGCAGTCTTTTTCACCTAGGATCCTGTAAATAAGATGGCGGCTGATGTCTGGTTCAAGCAGCAACATCGTTGTTTAGTAAATTATTTATTAAATTATTTTATATTGTTCCCTTATAAAGAATGGCTGGACCATTATACAACCTCTTGTGTCACCCCCTCATCCTCATAGTCTGTAAGCTCTTGTGAGCAGGGCCCTCACTCCTATTGTTCCATATGACTGTTTGTTCTTTGTAATGTGATATAGTTGTATATGTCCCCTATGATTTGTAAAGCGCTACGGAATTTGATGGCGCTATATAAATAAAGATTATTATTATTATTATTATTATGGGTCGCTACAATTACGGGGATACCATAAATGAATATTTTTTCTTACAAATAGAACCTAATGTGGGGAAAAATCTACAATTTTTGCATTTCCGTCTTCCAAGTGGCATAAAATTTTTACTTTTTTGGCTACAGAACTGGTTGATGGCTTGTTTTTTGCGGGACATGTTGTACTTTACAACAGTATAATTTTGGAGTACATACATTTTTTTGTTCACTTTTTATTGCATTTTTCGTGGGATTCAATAGGTAAAAATCATAATTTTTGGCCGGTTTTTTTTTTTTAAACATCTTTTTATTTGGTTTTCAAACAAAACAGACATATAAAACATTCCATTATGAATATTTTAACAGTTTGGCAAGATATATTGTACATGATACATAGTGATAACATATAGGCTATGTTATCCAGTTTCCTTGTGTTGGCCGGCTTTTAAGTTTTTTTTAATAATTATTTCCTTTTATTCTACGGGTTGTTCCGGACGCCGGTGATACTATAAATGTGGGGTTTGTGTTATGATTTAGACTTTTTTTAGCGTTATATATCTCTTTATATGTTTCGGGATTATGGGCATTTTTATTGATTTTATTACTTTATTTTTTATTGAATAATAATTTTTTTTTTTACTTTTTCAACCATGGGACATTAACAAGTAATCATCTGATTGCTTGTTCAAGATAATACTCTGCAATACTAATGTATTGCAGGGTATTAGCAGTGTCAGCCTATGCACATGCATAGGCTGACACTGTGCCTTTAAGATGACGCTAGAGACACCATCTTTCAGGCACTACCTACAGGCAAGTCTGGGGTCCAGATTCAATCTCAGTGAAAGCCAATGTATCTGCTTTATTATCTGTTAACTTCATTAAAGGTAGCCATTTTGTCTTTAGTATTAGACTAGATATGTTGACGACATCTGTTTATTGTGGAAAGGGTCTGAACAAGACCTTGATGAATTTTTGTTAACTTATTCAGTTTTCACTGGAAAAAAACACCCAGGTGATGCATTATTTGGATGTTGAGGTTAAAAAACTAGAAGACCAGTTTGTAACTACTTTGTATACAAAAGAGACAGATCGTAATAATTTATTAAAATATGATAGCTACCTTGCGTTTAGAGGCATTCCTAAAAGGCAGTTTGTGCGCGCCCATAGAATATGCAGTAACAATATTCAAATGGAAAAATTATTTCAGCAATTTACAGAACATGGGTATCCCAAAACAGAAATGGAAAAACTAGGTTTAGAAGTTGCCACTTTACCTAGAGAAGAGTCCACTAAATGTAAAAAAATTTAATGAACAGATATAATTTATTTCATAATATGATAAACACTCCCAACTCATTAAAAAAAACAATAAATAAACATTGGTCTATACTGTCCCATGATCTGAAATATGGTGTATTATTTAAAAATCTCCCAAAATTCATTTATAGCAAGGGTCGTTCCATTGCCAATGAATTAACAACATCAGACATATAAGAAAAGAAGAAGACTTGCCAAACTTTTTTGGCAGCTAAACATAATGGCACATTTTCGTGCCTTTCCTGCCAAAACTGCTCTGGGATCATTAAAGGGGACTCTTTTTGTCACCAAAGTAAAGGGTCTCGTATTCAGATAAAAGGATTTTTTTTACATGTAATACCCAGTCGGTTGTGTATATGTTAAAATGTCCATGCGGGCTAGCCTATGTGGGACAAACTGAATGAGCACAAATTAGTTATTAGGCAATACCTTTAAAAAAAAAATGAGGAAGAACTTTAGAAAGGCAGCGAAAGGGTTGAGCATGAGAAGGCGTAGCGAGACATTTTCGGGAGTTTAAACATAATGTTAGCGACTTACGGTGATTAATACTAGGAAGTATAACACAAGAAAATGTGTTGCTGTTAAAATAGAGGTTACTTCAGCGTAAAGTTTATTGGATCACTAGGCTAGACACCTTAAGTCCCCAAGGGCTCAATGACCAGTGTAATTTTAATGTATTTTTGTGATTTTCTTGGTTTAATTTGTTTGTCTATCATTTAGGCTTGCTACATCACTGTACTGATTAGGTTAAGCTAGATTTTTGTATAAAGTAACTAGTAGTCAACATATATTAAAGCTTACCCTAGTCGACACCACGCATGTCTGAAGGAGGAGGAACCTCCTCCGAAATGTCACAGGACAGACCAGCGTTCGTGTACTCAGCGGAAGCCATGGAAATGTAGCGTTGAATTTGTATATAAAAGAAGTTGAATACGCGGTTGGTCTATGATTTGTCTATGAATCATGATGTACTAGCGGGGAGTGAGTCCTGCTCCATAGACCAGTAACCACACAACACAAGTAATTGAAGCGGTATTACTATATGTTCAATAGGTACATATACTTGCAGAGGTATGCCGGTTAGGGTATAATTATTGAAAAGTGTCCACCCTTTCATAGGAAATCATCCATTTGATTTTATGCATTATTTCATGCATACGTTGAGAATGCTGTTGAGAACACTGATGCAGGCACATCTTGTTTAATCATTACAGCCTAGCACTGCTGGGGACCTGGTTCAAGTCCCAGAGTCAACATGTGCTAAGAGTTTGTATGTTCTCTCCGTGTTTGCGTGGGTTTCCTCTGTATCCTCCAGTTTCCTCCCACACTCCAAAACATACTAGTAGGTTGATTAGATTGTGAGCCCCATTGGGGACACGGACTTATTCGATAATATCTGTGTAGCGCTGCTTAATCTGTGTGCGCTATATAATAAAGGAATTATTATTAATACCTTTGCTGACTGGTTTTGCTGGAAAAACAATTATAACATTCAGGACGTTGGGTCCTGGATTGCCTTCAGCCTTCCATTGATAAACACATCACACAGAGCATTCTGAACAGTCCAGGCAGGACTAATCAACCTGAGCTAGATCACTCATATACAGCAGCTGGGGGATGGTGCAGCGATTGATTACTTCTGCCTCTCAGGGATAACACTGTGATTACATCATTCTCTGGTGCAGTGCATAACTAATTTGGAAGTAAAAGCGCCAAGCCATGCAAAAGAGCATTATCATAATTTTATAATTGTTTTTCAGCAAAACCACTCAGCTCATGGATTAAACAAGATCTGTGTCTGTATCAGTGTAGCTACAGCATTCCCAAGGTATGTTTGATTCATAGTGTATGAAATCAAATGGCAGATTTTCTTTAATACCCATGAGTAGTGCCAGCTCCAATATGCAGAAAACTCCCAAGCTGTATGGAGAAGGCTCAGCCTGTGAGCCCTCTCCATACTACCCTTGTCATACATGGAAGTTTGTTTACATCAGTTTGCAGTAAGGGGTTAAAAGGACTGCAAAATCACAGAGGCTGGGTAGCTGCTGACTATTTGTACATCTTGAACAATTTCCTAGGTTATTTTCTTTCACTTTGAACTGCAAGGCGATTTTACAAAATAAACATTTCACAAAGTTTGGATCGAATCCCAGTTTGGCAGGTTGGATTTGCTCATCGCTAACTGTGATAATTAAAAAATAATTCAATACCCTGGTGTGGAGGTGGGGGAAAGGGGAAAAATCGCAAGTGCTAGCAATAGGCCCTTAAATAATTGCAAATGCTAGCTTATCTGCCAGTGTCCTGGCGCAAAAGCCCTAATACCCCCAAATGTTTGCAATCAGATGCAGAGGAAGGCATGATCAGGAGGACATATTCCACTTTCCAAATGTTGGATACGCTGCATTCCCCCCTACATCAGGAATCCTCACTTGGTATCTGTACTGAGTGGAAAAAAATAGTTTTCACAAAAATTTGGAGTCTTAGCATCTACTGGTAAAGAACATTTTTTTTATTAGAGACAGATTTATCATTAGGATTTTATTCTGTTTTTTTATTTTCGATTTTCCAACTGATTTTAAATGTTCCATGCCACTTTCTGCTCCCAAAATGTTCACAAAATTTGGCAGAAAAGAGATCATGCATTTCCCCAAATATGTAAATGTAGGCAGTCAGGAGGCAATTGACATTAAGTGGAAGTTTATTTAATAAATAAGTACAATTAACCATTCACCTAACCACACCATTTTCCATGTTAAAAGGATGAAACAGTATTGCATACCTGTCATTAGTTGGCCACAGAGCTTCATACTGTGTGACTAGTGCATTTGTTTACTATACAGAGCTAGATAGAAAAGCAATATATTGAAATCTTCCACTAAAGAACCTTATCAGATTTTTAAGCCTGTGAACCTTAGTGGATGTACACGTAATGTGTAGATTACAAACATAGCAACCAACACCACATATGATTTATTTATTAAATAAATGACAGAAGTGATAAGAGGGTTATTCTATGAATACAGATATTAAGGAGACAAAATATATGACAACAAATCTTCTGTTCCAGTTGTCCCATTTCACTAAAATATTTTTGTTTTGTATATTGAAAAAAATGATACAATTTTCTAATATACTTTCCATATCAATTCCTCAGTTTTCTAGATCTGATGCTTTCCATAGATTCCTAGATTCCCAAAACAGAGATCGAGAAATATTTGAGGAAATGATACATTAAGTACATTTTGAATTATGCTAATGAGTCAGAATGGCTTCTGGAGGAGATACAAGAGCCCCTCAGTGCTGCAGACGTACAAGCTGTTACAGTGTGGAAGGAGCACTCCCCCCTCCCACTGTGTACTTATTCTGCTGCAGTGAGATTACATCAGGCAAAGTAGGGGAAGAAGTGCTCAGAGAGCCAGGGGGGGGGGGCATTCTTACAGATTGTGTCCCCGTTGACTGTGCTTGGTTTTGATGCTAGATGTCCTTTACTCTACAGGGGTATAGTAGCAGCTGTTACATCTTCACATTCCTAAAATCATCATCTTAAATTCCTTAAAGGGGTATTCACACTTTGGTAAATTAATGTTATTGTTTTTATTATGAAAAATAATACAAATTTCCAATATAGTTTCTATTTTAATTCCTCACGGTTTTCTAGATCTCTGCTTGCTTTCCTTCTATAGAAAGCTTCATTGCTTACTTCCAGTGGACAGAAATCTGACCATGGTCACACAGGTGCGCGGCTCGTTATATCACAGAGAGTAATCGGAGCCGTGTTATATAACGTGTGACCATGGTCAGATTTCTGTCCACTCAAAGTAAGCAATGAAGCTTTCTATAGAAGGACAGCAAGCAGAGATATAGAAAACAGTGAGGAATTAAAGCAAATTATATTGGAAATTTGTATAACTTTTCATTTTTCAAACAATATCAATTACTTGCTGAAATGGGAACACCCCTTTAATTTTTGGGCATGATAACCTCAGAACAAAAATACATCAGGTCTAAATACACTTTTACAAAAAAAGGGTTCTGCAATAAATAACATAATTAAATTTATATATTACCTTTTAGGATTGTAAAAATATTAAAACCTTATGACTATTCCTACAGCATGACATACTCTGATTTTTTGGTGTGCAAGATCAGTATCCAAAATTTGTGTTCAGTTCCACACAACATTTGACATACTCTCCTTCATATTCCTAAGTCTTCCAAAAAAGCTGATTCTCTAGCATTCTACATTCACAGCTGCTTAAACCCTGAAAGTTCATAAAGACTATGGAATAAAACGCCACCAGACCAGAAGGTTAAAGTAATTCAGGGAGATCAGCAGCACTCAAGAGGCACTTAGAGCAAACTGATTCTATCCTTCCAAATAATTTAAGTCTCCACTGAACAGTCCATGAGAAGGTAAAATGAAATTAACACTATACATTATGAATGTAATGGAATGATGTTTCTTTACAGAATAGAAAATAAATTTCCTTACACCTTTCCTGTATAATCAAAATGTATGTGTAAACAAAATTCTATTATATTACACAAGTTTAAATTATTGCTGAATTAGCACTATTTTGATGGGATGACAATATCAGTAGGCGTCGCAGCATCCATATAAAAGCCATCAATTTGGTCCTTGTACATTTTGGAAACTACCGGTCGCTTCAGTTTCATGGTGGGACCTAAAAGGATGATAGAGGAATTAACACATGGATTATGGTCAGTCTAGGTCTACAACCTCTGTACAACAAAGTTATGCTTTGGTTTGATGTCCCTTTGAGAAATTACCATTTCTATTGACGTGATCTTTCACAATGTGGCTGCCAGGAAGCACAAATGGAAAAAGTTGTGACATGCTTTTGCATACTATAGTAGGCTCTAAAACAGTTTAGATATTAAGAACTGACCACTTATGACTTCCATCCTTAATACAAGGATGGAACCTTCCTTTAATACCCACCTAGTTCTCCTCCGGCAATAGAAAAATCCTTATGAAGAATCGCCCACTTCTGGACCTTTTGTGCATTTGATATGGACTGTTCATTAACTGCATTCACACCTTCCTGAATAGCTGCATAAACCAGCTTGTCTTTGTGTCCAACTATTTCAGATACCTTGTTAGCTTTACTACCAATTTTCTGGCAAAACTCTATGGCTTCAGTAGTCAGTTCATCTTCTGGTTCCCCAGTGTCAAGGTTTACATTGCACTATGGTAAAGGAAGAAAAACATTACTTTTGTTTCTTAAAATCAAATACATTTCCCTAAGCATAGATGTAACAGGTGTGACTCTGTTATAAAAACTATAAAATATAATCAAAATTATTCCAATTATATCCCTGAAGATATGGACAATCATTTCAATACATTCTGTAGATGTGAGGTCTATTGGATATATAGACTGAAGACCCTCAGTCCCAATGGGTTGAATGAGAAGAACTAAATAATCATTTGAAATTTCTCTACATTCAAATAAGAAAATAGCAGTCATTTATTGTGGGAATTACAAAAGTGATAGTTTCTTTCTCCTCTACACGAAGTAGAGTAGGATAAGAAAGCTAATATGTTTTTTATACAAAGATTCAGTCGGCCAATTATCTTAATAAAAGTCACATCTTGATGAATGTTCTGCAATCTGACATATTAATAGATTTAAAAAAAAAAAAACTGACATTTATCATTTTATTCATTACCACATCTTTCTCTTAAGGTATCTGAAAATAAAACATACTAGCCTAAAAAAACCTCCACTGTTACATTAGCAAAAAATATATATTTGTAATATATACAAAGTATGGACGCTTAGAGGCAACCACAACATGTGATCACATCATGTGACCATATCACCCGGGCTCGACATTGAGCGCCAAGCAGGCACTATGTAAGAGTCTCCAGCATTCTGCCCAGCAAGTCATGTGATAAAGATAAGGTAACAAGACTGATCGCCTATGGCAGTGGTGGCGAACCTATGGCACGGGTGCCAGAGGCGGCACTCAGAGCCCTTTTTGTGGGCACCCGGGCCTTCGCCCCAGCGCACCAGACAGAACTCAAAGAATCTTTCTGCAGTTCCAAGCAACTTAAAAGTTGCTGCTTTTGGTTCTATATTAAAGTGATACTTACTTCGCTACTTGGGACTGTAATAAGAGGGAGAATGAGTAGACAGGACCTTTCTCTGGCCCCATGATTATCTGAGGAACACTGGAAAGAAGCTAATATGATGCAAATTTTCCATCCTGTCCTCTGGAGGCCAATATGATCAAAAGTTGTTGAAGAACAAGGAGCGATAAGTTACTGATTTAATTTTTGGTTGGCATCTCGCAATTAATAAGGGGGTTTTGGGTTGCATTTTGGGCACTCGGCTGCTAAAAGGTTTGCCATAATTGGCCTATGGAATAACTGTTATGTGTTATTATATCTGACAGTACTGTGTATGTGTAAAACTGTATTATGAAAGTAATTAAATTTTATATGATTTTAGAGATCCTTTGTGAACATTATCCTACTGACATCGGATAGGTAATGAAACGTGTTGCTTATATACATTTTTATCCTTAAAGGGGTTCTCCGGTCACTATATGTACTTTTTTTTTCTAACTGATCAGTTCTTTTGCATTTACCTCGCCTCACCACCCTGGGCTGTATTCTTTCTTTTCCTTCACTTGTCACTTCATATCTCACTGCTGCAGCTGTCTAACTCCAAGATGGCTGTCCACATTCTGCCAAAAGATTACATCTCCCACAATCCCCCTGGTCAGCACAGCTTCTTCATACAGAGGAAAGTGCAGCCACACCCCCACAGCAGGGAACAAGGAGCTGACTGCAAATGCCCAACTGGATAGCAGAGAAAGCAAACGGGTAGTTTCTGTGGAAACTAAGTGTTTAGTTTCTGTGGAAACTAAGCTGCCAGGACACAGGAATGACTTTGATTTCATGAAAAGGGGGCAGAAGATTTAATGATACTGAATTAGTGAAGTGATAAGTGTGGGGAGATAAGGTACAGTGAGGTCAATCTTTGTCATCGGAGAACCCCTTTAACTTCTTAATTTAATAAATATTAATTTGAATAGACGTATCGACTGCTACTTTTGAAGTAACCCCTTTTGAATTTTAACCCCTTAAAAGGGTATTTCCAAGAAGACAAGTTTCTGAAATGTACTCAGGATAACAAAATAACACATTCTCTAATTCAATGTTATTAATAAAAATCCAGCATTTCACAGATACAAGTCCTACCTGTCTCCTCCATCAGTCTTGGTGTACACAATTTTAGTTGCTTCTAGACAATGTTACGCACATTATACAGTTCTAACCGCCTAAAGTGGTTGCTAACTAACATTAACCATATGTCTGCTTTATGATGACCTAATTTTTTATATGCCATTTTGTTTTATTAGGACGTTAGGAGTCTAACATTTCGACAGGGAAAGTAAATTTGAGATTCAATTTTTTTAGAGGAGAACTCATCTTAAAGGGGTTGTCCGAGTTTAAAAAAAAAATATATATATATGTGGCCGGGAGAAGGCTGCCTAAAATAATAAAGATGTACTTACCTCCGGTATCCAGCGCTGCTGTCGCTCCGGTCCGGGCGCCATGTAAACAAACATGGCCGCCGGAGCAGCGCTTGACTCAGCCTCCGGCCGGCCGTGGCCGGGTACGCCTATCCGTCCCTATACACAGCTTTGTGTATGGAGGCCGGAAGGTTGTCGGGTCCGGCCGGAACTGAGTCCAGCGCTGCTCCAGCGGCCATGTTTGTTTACATGGCGCCCGGACCGGAGCGACAGCAGCGCTGGATACGGGAGGGCACCGGGAGGTAAGTACAGCTTTATTGTTTTAGTCAGCCCGCTCCCGGCCACATATAGTTTTTTTTAAAACTCGGACAACCCCTTTAAGGGTTTTCAAAGTTCTATTTATTAAAAACTACCCACACATTACACCATTTTTAAAACTGCAGCCCTTGTACTATTCGAAACAGCCATTGGTAAGCCTGTTAACCCGTTAAAGGGGTATTCCCACTAAGATAAGATTTCTTAAATATACGAAAGATCACAAAATAACACATTCTCTAATTCACTGTTATTTACAAAAATGCTGCATTTCACAGATATAATTCTAACCTATCTATCAGTCCTGGTGTACACAATTTCAGTTGCCCATGGTTTCCAACCCTTGATCTACTGACTTAGGAAAGCAATCCTGCTTTTCTGTCAGAGGTAGTGAAGCTGAGCTAGCCCCTATCCCCTACATTCCAGGACAACCACAGACACTCTCTTCCTGCCAGCAAAAACCTCACATTGTGAGGAGAGAGAAGCTGCAAGCTACAGACAGATAATTTCTTTATCCGGGGAGGGGGGGGCAGAGATCTCATAGTGTAAGAACATATATGTAGCAGAGCTGACAGTGTGTAATACCCATCTCATGAATCTCATCATCTCTTATCTGGATAGCATAGGGGGACACAAAGCACAAGAAACTCAAGTGCAACTAAAGAATAATGTGCTACATTTAATGTAGTACAATGCTCAATGTTCAATATTTAGCAAGCGAGATGAATCCACTCTAATAGCGCATCTTCGAAAATTCCATGTATTTATTCTTGTATCAAATAGGTATATAAAACAACGCTTTTCAGCATTGGACCATGTACATATTTGGTTTAACCTGATGAAGGCATTGGTCCAATGGCGAAAAGCATTGTTTTATATACCTATTTGATAGAAGAATAAATGCATGGAATTTTAGAAGATGTGCTATTAGAGTGGATTCCTCTTGCTTGCTAAATATTGAATATCCTCTCTTATCTGTCTCATCTCTCTCTTTCTATTTGTCAGATACAAGTACAATATTCAGAAGGTAAATGAACGAGTATATAAACCTTGTACCCTGATATTCTAACCACATTGTCAGCACACAGATCTAGATGGATCATGAAGTATCTGATTAGAGAGTCCCCGCCACACTCTTGAATATTACCCTGACCATCAATGATTGATAGAAGCTAAAATTGCAATAAAACTGAGTAAACTTGTAAATTAAGCGGTTAACAAATGATCTTTACTGTGGAAACACTAGATTTCAGAATTTTCTTTCGTGGGAAAACCCCTGGAGGAATTTTTAAATTTTGACAATAAAATGATTATTTAGTCCTAAAGTTTACACGTTCATGCAGGACAAAATGAGAAAATACAGTAATACGAGTAAGGCAATTCACCACATTTGAGTGTAAACTACCTGAGGGGCCACAGCAGAGCACAGAATGGAAGGAGTGCCATCGATCTTTTAAAGGGCAGATTTTGATGACGTTGCTTTTAGGTGAAATTACGCCATTTGAAAAGTTCCTGAGGTAACAGAACAGTGAACCCCCGCCACAAATGATACAATTTTGGAAATTATACCACTCACAGAATTTATCAAGGGTTATTTTGAGCTTTTTACCACCACATTATAGAAAGTATTTACGTTGTCTTTTATAAGTGAACATCTTTTTCCAAAAAAACTTTGCTTTGGCCCCTAAATCTTTATTTTTAGAAGGGGTTAAAGGAGTAAACGCACCCCTAGTCTGTTAACCAGTTTCTTTAGAATGCAGTAATATCCCACACATGAGCACAAACTGCTGCAGGGGCGCAAAATGTGGATTGTAATGGAAGAAGCGTCTATTGGCTTTTGGAGAGCGAAATTTTGCATTGGCTGAGCCCCTAAGATAGTATGGCAGTAAAAATCTCCAAATAGTGGAGCTACCTCCTAAGCTACGGTTCATGAGACATACCAGTTTCAAGTGAGCCCCCCTACACCCTGTCAACTGAAGGCAGAATGCAGAAAGAGATGCAGAAGTCACTTTGCAAAAGTGCATGCACTTGGTCCAATTACAGTAAAAAATTTTGAAACTCCAATTGTCACTGGGGCAAAAAAATTTTAGTCTGGATCAACAATTATAAAATATACAGTTTCGACTTACACACAAATTCAAATTAAGAACAAATCTATGGACCTTATCTTGTATGTAACCTGGGGACTGCCTGTACTGCCATACTACAATGTGCAAATCACACTGTAATGAAAGGGTTAAATTCAGACAGCCTTGGGTCTTTGTAAGACCTGAGGTTGTCAAAGCAATCGATCGCCACCCCCCTCCCCCGATGATGTCACGAGGGTGGCGATCGTATCCAAGATTGTGCCCCCCCCCACACGCCCAGGATCACACCCGTGATCGATACAAACATTGACTGTGGGTTTTACCGTTGGGAGAACCATATTGCAGCAAACACTCACCTTGTATGGAGAGGGCTAATAATGGCATTATTCTGTTTGTTTAGAACTCCTTAACGCTTAACGTTCCGGTATGTCATGGAGTTGTTAAGAATGTATGAACAGGGCTCATAGGGTGAGCCATCATCATTCAGACATAGGCTTTGTTCATATTGCAGCAAAAACCAAGTACAAATATTCTGATTGCTGCCGGCGCCATTTAAAAGACAGAGGTGCATGGGTGCTACCATATTTGTTTTGATCATCGCTCCCTGTTATGTCATCATGGAACGGCAAACTGTTGCCAAGACCCGAGGCTGTCTCGTTTTATCTATTACAATGTGTGATTTGTACATGTAACGTATCACTGCGTCCCAAAATGTCCGGTCTATCAAAATACGGTTATTCCTGTCGTTGGAACCCGTAATGGAAAATAACGCCTAATTGTCCGAAACACCACATTTTTGCCATCGGACCGACCCAGAGAATAAAGGACACGTGTCATTTGTGGTGCACAGTGAAAGTCTTAAAAAATCAAGCCTTTTGCATTTTTCACCAATTTAACTGAATTTGGAGTTTTTTACATGCTTTCCATTTCACAGCATGGAATATTAAATACTGTCACTGCGCAGCGCAATTTGTTACGCAGAAATAAGCGCTTATACAAATCTATACATGGAAAAATGTTAAAGTTTGAGATTTTTGTAGGCAGGGAGCGAAAAATAAGTGAAAAAAGGCTGCATATTGAAGGATTTAAAGGGGGAATCACATATGACAACTTGGTAAAAAAAAAATCATTATGAAATTGGAGTTCTTTACTAAAGCTAACAGGAGCCATAGATACCCCTCCAGTACCAAGGACACAGCCAAAACCATTAATTTTTTACTGCAGCAGTCCAATTCCTTGCTGAATGAAATGGGCACATTTACTAAGAACAGTGCAAACTGCACTATATGCAGTTTGCCTGTGCATACCTCCCAAGATATGTGAAAGGGAAAGAGGGCATGCGCGTGCCGCGGCGATCCCCCTAAGCCACACCCCCAATCACTCCATGGCCACGCCCCAAATTTTAGCCATATTATAATAATAAAAATCATCTCAATAAAAAAAAAAAAAAAATTATCCTCTTTGGGATTTGAACCCAGAACCAGCAGTGTCCATGTTCAATAATGTCACAGCGCCTCAACCAACTGAGCTATAATCTCAGTGATTAGCTAGGTGTAGAATTTTGGTAACTAAGAACTATGACTACTGTTACACTGTGACACAGATTTAATGCTTTGGTATATAGGGAGGGATCTTCTCAGAGATTATTGTAATTATTGAGACTATTATTATGGAGATTATTATTATTGAGATGATTATTATTATTTTTACTATTATTAATCATCATCTCCATAATAAAAATAATAAAATTTATAATAATAATAATAGATTCAATAATTAACATAAATAATCTCTGAGAAGATCCCTCTCTATATATCAGTGCAGTAAGTCTGTGTCACAGTGTAACACTGGCAGATAACACTTCTTAGTTACCAGAAATCCTCAGCTCTGTATCACTGGGCTTATAGCTCAGTTAGTTAAGCTCCTGTCTACAGTGCAGAGGGTTCGAATCTCAGCTTGGGCAAAACTTTATTTAACTTAATTAAATAAAGAGCTTGGGTCTGGGGAAGCCCTGGAGACCATGTATGGGCAGATGCTGATCTGAGCCTGATAACGTGGTCCCTGCTCTCCAGCTAAGCCGACACTTCTCTGAAAAGGATTCCCTGCCCGATGTCTGCTCTGGGGAAGCCTAGGAGATGCAGTGACCATATATGGATACATGGTGATCTGAAGCTGATGACGTGGTCCCTGCTCTCCGCTAAGCCCGACACTTCTCTGAAAAGGATTCCCTCCTGATGTCTGTAGAAGCCATTCTGTACTGTGAGTTCAGGCTTTCAAAGTATTTACTATGCGGACACAGCGCCGGGACCAGGGGGGAAAATCCGTGACAATCTCATAGCTGCCCGTGACGCGGGGCAGAGGTAAGAAAAACGGGACTTTCCCGGCAAAATCGGGACAGTTGGGAGCTATGCCTGTGTAGTGTGCAGAGGGTGCCAAAGTCAGGATTTCTGGTGCACGATCTTAATGAATCTGGCGCCCGATGCAGCACTTTTTTTTGGTGCACATTTAACATGTGCACCAACGGCAACCCAAAAGAATTGCGGACATTTCTTAAATACCTATGCAAGCTGTTTGCATTAGCAAGAATGTGCAAAGTCGAAAACTGGCGCACAGAGCTTAGTAAATGTGCCCCAGTGTCTCCCTAGCCTGGATGAAGATATTAATATTTGGTACGAAATATTAAATATCTCATGAACCACAAATTTAATAGAGACAACAACATTATTTTAAACATTACATTTGGAAAGAAAAAAAAATTATACAAGCTCACACCATGATTTTTTTCAACCATGTGATAAAAGGGATTGTTTGCTAAAGATACCTTCAGGGTCAGCAGCATGGAAAGAAACTTTCTCTTGTCTCCGATTACCATGACATTACTAATTATTGGTATTTGTTCCTTAATGGCATCCTCAATGGGCACAGGCGGGATATTTTCACCTCCAGCTGTAATAATGAGTTCTAAGAGTAAGACACAAAGAGAGTGAACTTTAGTATGTGTTCAAGTTTGTATACATTTGTCATGCCTTAAGCAATTTTGTAATGTTAATTTAATAAGCATTGCCTGATAATTGTTATAGCACCATCTAATGGTTTTAATTGTTCTTGATGTGTTACAATCAAAATACCAATTTGGTCCCAAGGGAAGCACTGTAGTTTTCACCTTTTGACCTTGAGGATAGTGATGGGAAGTCCAGCTCTTTTTAGTGAGATGGATCATTAGGCTCCGCTAACTAAAAAGAGCCAGCTCTTCTAGCTCCCTATTAAATGTATAGGGAGTCTCAGTCCAGCCAGTGCCCCACTCCACTTTGAACCGATTTTATCGGGTTAAAAGGGGGTGTGTTGAGACTATTAGGTGCAGGGTTAAGTGCTATCTGCTTACTGCAGGGAACCAACTAACGTTGTTCACGCGAATAGCCATCACTACAGCGGGAGACATTTTCTGATGAATCTGCAGAACTAATGAGTTGCTAGGGGGGAATTTAGCTGCCTTTCAATGTCTTCCCCCCTCACACATAAGGAAAACAGAGCAACATGCAATCAAAACTTTATTTTTATAGTTTTCAGCCAAGACATTAAATTCAGGAGAATAGTCTGTATATGTGTTATCAAAAGTAAATCTATTTTAATTTTTTTTGCAATAGAAAGCAAAGGGAGCTGCAATAAGTTTTTTTTCTTCAAAATGTCGTGATTTGTCTTTCACTCACTAAACTCTCTCCTCTACAATCTTTTCTTAATGCAGCAGCCAGGCTTGGACTATTATACAAGCTTCTACCTCTTGTGTCATCCTCTTAGAATGTAAGATCTTGTGAGCCGGGCCCTCACTCCTATTCCATATAAATGTTTGTACTCTGTAATGTATTATTATATTTGTAAATGTCCCCTATGATTTGTAAAGCACTAGGGAATTTAATGGCACTATATAAATAAAGATTATTATTTATTATAATGACATACAAGTCAAAATATGTAAATAAATTACCTTTAATTCTGCCGGTTATATACAAGAATCCCTTGTCATCATGTTTTCCAATGTCTCCAGAATGCAGCCAACCATCTTCATCTATGGATTCCTTCGTTTTTTCTTCCATGTTTAGGTAACCCATAAAAACATGTCGACCCCAGAATAGTATTTCTCCACTTCCATCACCATCAGGCTGGTAGATTTTTGTTTTGCATCCAGATATTACTTTTCCACAACTACAAGGCAAGACAAAAAAATAAATAAATCATAGTATATTTTGAAAACCACATGGCCCACATTTATTAAAAGCAGTGCAAATTAGGTACAGTTTATTGAATACTGGCGCACTGTATTAATTAATATGGCGTACCCTGAACTGCTTGGGAAATGTGTACAAACTAAGTCGCAGTAATAAATATGGTGCACCGGAACACAGAATTTTGTGTCCACAAACTGGCGCAAACACATTTCTTAAATACATGTGCGAGCATCAGAAAACTGGTGCTAACACTTTAATAAATGTGGGCCATTCAAGCAGATTTATCAAATGTTTAGGGGGAAAAAACTACGGCAATTCCCACTAAAAATATGTCAAAAACACGCACTATATTTACCAAACTATTTGACAGTTTTGTGACTGATGTGCCAAAAGCTGCGACAAAAAAAGTCGATATTTCAGTGGCCTTGAACATGACCGTTTTAGGACGCATCAGTCTAAGCTCCTCCATCCCCCCAACACTTTCCTTAGCATCTGGGCCCGCAGATTATGGGGAAAAACCTTAAGAATGTTGTCAGAACCCCTCAACCTCCTTTACCTTCCAAGTCCATCATCAGGCACTTTTTCATGGGGAAATCCAGCCAGACGGGGATGTCCACTTCTTCAGGCGCCACAACGTGGTCCCAAGATGGCCACCTCTGCAGCGCTACTCTGGGATCTCCTGCTCTGTGGGCTGAGCCGCCTCTTCCTCTCTCAAATCTTGGCTGGATTCCGACAAGAGTTTTGCACTCTGATGTTACTTCTCTGACTGCCAGAGTGGATGACTTGCACCTGGCGCAAACTTCTACTAACCTGGGCCTGTAAATCCTGCAGGACATGTCCAACACCACCAAACACAAATATGTGCGCAGCATATGGATGATATAGAAAAAAGAAGTAGGCGCAATAACAGCAATCTGTGCAAACTGCATCTCCACCATTACTGAAATTCTCCAAACATCCTCGGATGGCCTCGTAACACATTGAAATTGAGAGCTCACTGAGTCATCTTCCCTCCAAAACCAAATGCACAAAATCCAAGGGATGTGGTGTGCCAGATTCATTTGTACTCTCTCAAAAAACAGATCATGTACCAGGGAGCCTCACTTAAGATTCCGCTCATGATCTACCCTTGGTTACACTGGGCCACAAGCCATCATATCTTTCTCCCTCAGTTTCCTCTCTCTGCTAGCCTCCTCTGCTAACCTTCCCCTGCTCAGCCAGGAGGGGACCCTGGAAGCGCCAGATGTCTAAAAGGAGCATAGGCAAAAAAGACCCCACCTAACTCCATCCTGTCCCCCTATTCTTTGCAGCTCTTACCCCATTGCACTGGTCTGTTTTGTCTTACCCGCTGGTTGACTGATTACATTTTGAGACTGTGCCCCCATATATTTGAGGAAATTAACATTAGCGGTGCAGCAGTCAATCCTCTACCCTCCTCTTGGCTGGAACCTGCCTCATTGTTTCCTATTGCAGGATGAGGCTCTGCTTCTCGCTTGCAGGGGCCTTCCTGTCCTGCCGCAGTCTCGCACCACTTCTTGCGCAGGTGCAATGTGCCGGTTATCTCCGCTCCGGCCCTGAGTGTACCTGGACTGAGAAACAGGCGCACTGCACTGTTCCACCACATTGGGATTGCGTCACAAGGCAGCGTAGATGGCTAGCTCAGAAGTGATGGCAATGTGCAAGAATAGCGGCACATGCCCAGTGCCGGACCAGAGATGAGCGGCACACTGTACATGGTCGAGAAGTGGTGTGAGATTGCGGGAGGACATGGAGGCCCCTGCAAGGGAGACTTTGCTACAGCACAGCCATGAGGGGGGGATAGAGGATTGACTGCTGTGCCATTAACCCCGCCCCCCTGACTGGAAAGAGGATGTGAATATAAGTTCATATTCCAGACATCAGACAACATTGGGCAAATATAAATACACCACCAGAGCACATGCAATTGGCCATAAAATGTACATTTTGTAGTTTATAAGGGCTTTCCTCGCTTCCCATTTCTCCCCCTTTGCCCCCATCTTCCGTTTTCCTATGCCTTCCCTATTGCTTATTTTCTAAAAAGTCCTCTCTTTTGAATTCTTATTCCTTACCTATCTCGTGTTATAAAAATGTGCATGCAGCTTAGTATCTTCTGATTATATGGCTATTGGTTTCATTCTGCCCCAAAAGGCGATGTAGTGCTGTCATGCTAATGCCATGCCATTGTTGTAACTGTTATTCCATTAAAGGCTATGAATATGAAAATTCTGCAACAACTAGTGGACATAAAAATTTAGGCCAGATTTTTCATCCAGCATCAGACACTTTTATAAATATGCTGAATTAAAATTTACCCCAGTATGTTTTCAGTTGCATAAAAACAAGGAAACCATTGCATCGAATGCCACTTTTCAGAAAGTAGCACCCCTCAGTCAATACCTGAGTTTTCAGAAGCCTTGCGACATAACCTAAGACAAGCAGCCCATCTGTGCAGAGCAGCAGATTGGTTTAAATAGTTAAGAAGCCTTCGACAAATTCAGAAGGAAGGTCCAAGACCTTAATTAAAAACATGAGTATAGGAAAGCATGGAGCAGTAGATACTTTGTCTTAAGGTGAAATCTCTTTCAGCAGACTGTGTGCATAGAATAATAAAGAGTTACTTATTTTTGTACTAAATCAAATTTCTCTTCAATACAGAAGAAACTAAGGGTGTGCAACACACCTTACTAACAAACTTGTACAGAACAATGTGGTAGTCTGCTGTGAAAGAAAATGATACAGAATAAAGAGTCTAATGGATCCAAGAAATTTGTACAGCCCCCAGAAATAATGATAGAAGAGCCCCAAATTATGCATTTTTGCTAGGTATCATGTTGCAAAACCCCTGACAAAGCCCTCTCCATTTTAGGAGCTGTTAGAGAGACTGATCACCTCTCTAGGAGGTCTCTAAATACTGGAGAACTTTATAATTGCAGCTGAAGCCACTGCCTGGTAAGGCAAGAGTTAACAATGTGAAATGTTGTTATCCAATAAGAATCTCTATACTTTTGTAAAGCAAGCTGGAAGCTGATTGGAGAGTGCCACCACCTGACCAAGGGAGTATAAAAACCCCTGAAGGGCGGGAGCACATTATCAGTCTGCAGAGTCAGTCAGAGTGAGAGACTCCATCTTGGAGCACATGTCAGCCACGCAAGTAGAGGAGAGAGCTGCACCAGCCAGTGTCATAATACCAGGAAGCAAAATTGTCAAGGCAAGCTGCCTGACACATTAGGGCAAGTCTGGAGACTTCTTCCCCAGAGCAGAGATCCACCATCTTTCAGATTGCTGAATCTGCTGCTGCCGTTTGGCCGTTGCCTGCCGTTAGTAGTTGAATAAAGAACTGTAAGTTGATTTGCACAACGTGCCTCTGTGTAATACCTGGATCAGGTTGTATCACCACCATGGGCTCCCCAACCTCCACCATCCTGGGACTCCAATATACACCTCAGGGGTTGCCCCAGGGAGATACCTCTTTCATCAGCCTCTCCCTCCATATTTCTTGCACACACCACCTGCTAGGGACCTGCCAAGCTGTAGGCTCGTCCTCCGGTCCCAATACCAAGCACCATGACCATATCATGCCTAAGGCCGCATAAACCAGTCACTCTGGTATTCTAGGCCCTGGCTTTCTAGGGCCCCGAAGAAAGGCTAGGTCCCTGTGGGGGATGTTGTAACATCAACATATTACAAAGAGCCCAGCCCAAAACAAGGGCGTAACTACGAAATGCAGGGACCCAGAGCAAACTTCTGAATAGGACCCTTTTCCCACTTAAAAGTATACATACTACAATCATATATACACACAAACACTTATTTGTCTATATACATAAACATACAGTTCTTCACTCATACACACACATTTATACACTCTTATACCCACTTGCACACACATATGCACACATTCAGCCCTGCTTTCTACACACAGTGAACCAATGTATGTAGGTGGAGTAAGAAGGCTTTACACTGGAATTGTGCTTTAAATCATATTTTAAATTTAAATCAAGTATTCTCCTATCATATAAGACACTAAATGGAATGATATAGATCAAATGTAACAGCAGAAAAGAAAAGACTTTTTCAAACTTCAGCGTCTAACGTGGGTTATAATCAGTTCATATCTACACAGATTACAGTACTACAAAGGATCCCAATCCTTCTGGCTGTGGGAGACATTAAATCTTGAACAATGAAGTAAGGGAATAAGCATGCTGGATTCCCTTACTTCATTCTTCAAAATGAAATTATATACTTCATGTGAGAAATAAAAATTCACACAAATGCAAATAAAATTAATGTTACCAAAAAATGAACATACCTTGTAATTCTAAACGCATCAGGCAGAGAAATGGTGTGTGGACCTGAGCTTTCACTCATTCCATAAAGTTCATAAACAGGTATATTTAAACTTAGGAAAAATTCCAGAGTATCCTTTGTAATGGGAGCAGCTCCAGTGTAGCATTTCGTACAGCGGTCCAAGCCCAGTGCTTTACGTACTTTCTTAAACACCAATTTTTTTGCCACCTGGTACTTCATTGGTTGGGGAGAGGCCCTGTAGGAGCAAATATAGAATCCAAAAATCCAGAAGTTATCATGTGACGTGAGACACATATCTTGGATAGAAAGAAAAAGGAAGGGGGAGGTCAAATTCTCAGCCTTTATATACACATATATTCTATATATATTATTGAAGGAGTCATACCCTGCTGCAAAAGGATTATGAAAAAGTTGACTTTAACCCAATCACTTTCTTTTTTGGTGGTTTCCCCTTTCCTGTTGCCTGGTAAATGGCAAATGGTATGATGTACCAAATGTAGTGCCGAATCTCATGATACAAACCAAAGTTTCTACAGAACCTTCTATGATAATACATAACTAAGAGGTTAAAGAACCTCATGCTGACCATGTCGGGTGGCCACGAAAATGCCATAGCCAAATACACAGGGCCGTTTTAACCACCTGGCAAGCAGTGCTTCCGTGCGCTAGAAATATTGTCTGCATGGGGTCTGTCTCCTCCAAATACTCCAAATAATATACAAATCGAAAGCATCAAAATCCTCCACGTGTTAAATATTATTGATTTAAAAATGTGGCACTAAAACAGGCAGCATGGGAAAGTTAAGTGGCGTTATTGTTTTACTATACATATACGCACACATATATTATATACACAAACACACACACAGGTTTCACTGTATAAGGTTCCATGTGTGTAAATTAAGAATTGCGGTACTGCATATATTAACCCCTTATCACCGACACTAGTTTTCAGCTCAATGACCAGACTCGATTTTTCAAATCTGACATGTCTCACGATAATTGGTTATAACTTCGGAACACTGTAACATATCCAGGTGATTTTGAGACTGTTTTCTCGTGACGCATTGTACTTCATGTTAGTTATAAAATTTAAGTGAGAAGTTTTGCGTTTCGTTCTGGAAAAAAAAGTGAAAATTTGGCAAAAGTTTGTAAAAATTCTTCATTTTCCAAGTTTGAAATGTTCTGCTTTCCAGACAAAAAGTAAAACTACCCAAAAAGCTTGATAATTAACCTTTACGGAATGTCTGCTTTATGTTGAGATGATATTTTATGCATGTGTTTTATATACTATATTTGCATTTTATGTAACTGGGAAAAAATGTAACTGGGGAGGTTATGGGACTTTTAGTTTATTTAATTATATTATAAAATGATGCATTTTTTAAAAACTTTTTTACATTTTCTACTTCTTGGCTTGAACAATCGATCATCCGATGATGATTGCAGTGTATAGTGTAAGTAACTGAGCATACAGCCGGGTCCTGCCAGGAGGCGGAACCCGGCGGGGAGAGAAGCGGACAGCCTCAGGTCACTTGTCGGAACCCGGGGCAGGAGGGATCGGGTAAGCACACCGGGGGGGTCCGATCCACGTGGGACACACTTACACGCCGCGGTCATGCTTGACCGTGGCGTGTCAGGGGTTAAACACCCGGGATCTGAGTTTTTCCGATGCCAGGTCTGGGCTGTGATATCACAGCCCGACACCGGCACTTGCAAGACCCGATGTCCCGAAATCTTCTTCTGAAGCGCTGCCGTAGAAAGGTGTCACATCAGAAGAAATACCCTTAACGACCACCGTAAAAAAGCTGATAGGGCGCTCATTAAGGGGTTAACTACTGGGAGTGGGGTCGATTGCTTTTCTGCTGCTTTTTTTTTTTTGTGCTACATTTCTGTACCAAGCTCATTGGATTGGTGCGGATAAAAAGAGATGCAAGCAAAGTAATAGTTGCATTTTTTTTCATCTCCAGAAACAAAAAAGCAAACTAGAAAGCATGGTTTTATACATTACATTTATCACATTGTTTATATTCCCATATACACTATCTGCATGCACTTTCACCCAGACCAGGAAGGTATCGTCTAAAATATAGCCACAGAAAAATACGTAGAAAAAGCTCAATACGGGGAATGGTGACCGAAATGACAGATGCTCCAGTAAAATGTAACATTATTAATGTTGAAGCCCAGTCTGAGCGCATGTTTAAAGTTTAACACATCACATGTTTGAGGGTTAAAACCTGTGATCTGTGCCCATGAGCCCTCTCAATAACCCTTTGCCGCATGTCGATGTTCTAAGGGATTCATAGTATCGTGGTATGTAAGGTTGGAAAAAGACGCAGGTCCATCAAGTCTAACCTGTAAGAATTGAAAAAAAATTTTTTTCCCGTAACCCATGATTTTTTTGCTCTCAAGAAACGCATTCAGGCCTCTCTTGAACATGTATAAAGAATCCGCTATAGCAACCTTCTGCAAAAGAATGTTCCATAGAACTTTGGATAGATCACTGTACAGGCAGTCCCCGGGTTACATCCAAGATAGGGTCTGTAGGTTTGTTCTTGTTACAGGGGACATTATTCATAACTGGACCCTCTGCTCTATTATTATATATATATTACATATAGTGTAAATGGATTCAGTATATACTGATAGCAGCCACTGATACTCTGTGGTGAGATGTCAGTGTGTACTGAAGCCATGGGTCATTAACATATCAAAAGGCTTTGAACAGTAAGAAGCCACCATGAACCAGGTGTGAGATTCCCTGCACACACTGGGGTCTATCCTAAGAGGGTCTTAGGGTGGAGTTATAGGTGGTGGGAAGGGATTACACACAAGGATATTTAAGCATGGTAAAAACAGAAATCAGGCTCTCTTTTGTTTCTCCCCCCCGGGCGTACAGCACTTAACAAAGGTACAGGTCATATATTGTGTGTGCTTTCTGTGTATGTATATAACTTTATAAGAGTAATTATAACATAGTACTTATTATAATATAGTAGACTTTATACGTGTACCTATAGATATTCCAGGTGTTATGTGCTTTACCATATATATACATAGCTAAGTGTCTGCAGTGAGTGTGTATATATTAGTGTAACTACATGTATAACCTGTAGCCGTATCCCATTCACACGTGGATCTCTGCCCTACACGTGTATTGGAGGAGTAGATATATAGATGCTATTGTGCATGAGTCTCTATATGTACATGTAAATGGTCAGGTACTGGATGTGACTCCTGCGTCAGGATATATCCAGGAGCTGCTGTAGTGTTAACTATATATTGTATATACATACACATTACTGTGTCCGGGAGGGGTCAGGAGAAGAAGGTTTGTCTCTATGTATTTTGTATTGTATTTTATGTAGTTACTTTGTCACATGTATGTTGTTAGTAAAGTCTTTTTGTATATAAGTATCTGCGAGGGTTGTATGTTATTCCTGTGATGTATGAAGGACTGGAGTGGGTGCTTATGGTAAATAGCACAGACTAAGGGGCTGGACAGAACCACTGTAGCCTAGAGGAACTGAACAGAAACCCAATCCCCCAACCCCCCTTTATCATTGGCGAGCCAGGCCCAAATGTCATGATCCATCTATATTAGGATATAGTGGTGAAATTGTTGTTATACTGTGGACTTAGGTCATTAGACTGGGTAGGTTCGGACAGGTAGCACAGTTTTATCTGAGGCCTAGTATGAGTGTGATTATTGGCAGTGAATCTATATGAGTTCAGTTCTTAGGATTCTGGTTGTTTTCTGTTATCAGACCCCTTGTGAGGTGACCCGGGCGTGAGGGTCTTTGCTTTGTATAGTCCTTAGTACAGGAGTAACACAGATCGCAGGGATAAAATGACTGGCAAAGTGGAACATGTGATTTTTGGAAAGTTGAGTAAATGTAGTTCGTTTAACCCTGTGTTATCTAAGAAAGAGGAATCTATTGAGCTGCTATGGGAATCCCTGGTAGAGCAGGCGAGTTCCTATGATAAGTTGCATATTGCTAAGCGCAGTGTACTGAACCAGACATCTAAGAGGCTCCACATGATGGCCAAGCTTGTGTGTGTATTTGAGGAGGCCATTAGTAAGATGGACAAGATAGATGGAGACAAAGGATCAAAGGTTCCTGAAGATTTGCATTGCAATTGTTGTAAGGAAGGGGTTAAACAGCTGTGTAGCTTAGAGACACAACTGGAAGAGAAAATGAAGGCCATAAAAGAGCGGGATAGCCGCATACACACCCTGCAGTCTCAGGTCGCTGAGAAGGAGAAGTATTATGCAGATGTGGATAAGGTGTTTATACAGTTATACATGGAAATAACCGAATATAAGCAAAAAGCAGCAAATACTGAGGTGATTATTGACAACTTGAAATGTGAAATGGCAAAAAGGGATGAGATCATCTGTAGCAGGCAGACGTCCATCAAAGAGTCTTTGCCAACGAAACAAGTTTGTGTTTCGAGTGCAAACAGGGGGAGAGATGAGACTGAACCTGCGGCTGCTACAGATCACTCTACACCCCGGCTTGTTACTAAGCCTGGACTAGTGGGCAGTGGAGTAGATGGAGGGACAAGCATTGCTGGTGGGATAGATGGAGGATTAGAGGGCGACTCAGAGACTTCGCTGATCAGCCATAACCTGCATGTGTGTGACAGTAATGTACAGGAAGCACAATCTTCCCATAAGATGGAGAGGATGCAATATCTGTTGAATATATGTAAATATATCCCAAGCTATGATGAAAATTTAGATCCTTTCACTTCCTGTGACATGTTTGAAGGTTATTGTAAGAAATTTTCTGTTCCAATGGAACATCGCATGGAGCTGTTCAAGCTATGGCTACCAGCACATCTTTACCAAAGATATGAGGCCATAGGGAAAGCAGCCCCCAGTAACGGCCAATTTCATGATGAGGGAGACAGACTTTCCATCCTCATGAAATTGGTAACAGGGCATTTGGATGTCACCCCAGACATACTGGTTAACTTCAGACCAACCATCTATGATGAGCCCTTGTCTCTGTGTGGGAGGTTTGAAGTTATGTATAGAAAGGTGACTAAGAATCATAGTCCAGGAACCCCACAAGGCATGATCCGCATGTTTGTGGAGAGGTTTCCATATCTTGACACCACAATTAGATTGAATGCAGCAAAAGAAGCTTCACTCATGGAGGCTGCCCTGGTAATAGAACAGGTCAGACAGGATCTACTCAAAGATAGAAGGTCTATAAAGATCAGGAAACAGATAGCAATTCACCCCAGACTGCAAGGAACACATGTACAAATGAAAGCATCTCCCAGCCAAATACTGAGGAAGTGGGGGAGTGTTAGGTGTTTTCACTGTTTACAGTATGGACATATAAAGAGGTTCTGTCCACAAAGGGTTAACCTGTATGAACGGGGGATGGTCTCACAAAATGAGGGGCACAAATGTGTGGCTTCACATGGAGCAGGAGCACACAACTGTACAACAGACAGCCCTACTGGGAATCTGCTGCAATAGGCTTAAAGTTGGGGATCCATAATATACTTGGCCAAAATTTGTAAAATCATGGATTCCCCATATAATGACCAGGATGTGTATTGTAAACCTCATTAGCTCTCATTGCTTGGTGATGAGATTCTATCACCTAGAGGGGGGAGGGAGGAGGTTTACTGTTACTGAACCTGTGTAAATAGTCTGTTTGTAACAAGTGTTAATGAGGTCCAGTCCTTTTGTTTTCAACAGCTCAGAGGAGCAGAAGTGCAAGGGAAGTGTATTGTTCAGTCATTTATGGCTCAATCCTGAAGTCAGGCCTCTGCCTGTAAAGACAAAGGTGTTAATCGTAAATAACAAATTTGGTCTTTTCTTTATGTTTGCATATTTGTTTTGGCAATATGATGGTTCTTAAGCTAAGGTTGTACACAGAACTCTCTGCTCTCAGCGATTGGATATTCACCTGGTAACATGTTGGGCAATTACAAAATAATATCCACTAAGATTGATTGTATAATCTCCCTAATTTCTGGCACCTCAGTAATTAAAATTCGGGTAGAGGGGTGATTACCTGCCCCTGTCTATGTGCAATAGGTCTCAGGAAAGAAAGTGGTCAACTATCTCTAGGACCTATGGAGCGTACAGTGTAATTCGCCAGCAAAGCCCGCGGCGCAGCCAATAGTCCGTGGGGCATAGCTCTCGCTATTGGGGATTCTGCAGGGAGTGGGTAAAACCACGGTGAACTGCAGAGGCGCATTATGGCACAATGACTGTTCAGTCGGACGCGGGTCTTTTAAGCTGCCGGTCAAAGGGGAAGCACCATAGGAGTGAGATTCCCAGCCTTGGTTTATACCGTGTGATCTGAAGGTGCCAGGTGTACAGTATATAAAGCTTGCTTTTTGCTAACCAATGTCTTAGTGGTATATCTGAGGTAAAGGCTCTGTCCACAGGGGGAGAACATCATGTCTCCTGATGAGGTAAACCGAAAATAAACCATGGTGGATGTACATAGAATAAATGTATTGCAGGGTGAGTTCTGTATCATGCGGCAGTCACTGAGGATTCCTCCTCTACGCAGTGTACTCTTCCATTGATCATTCCAGGTGGAAACACACAGAGAAGCAGTGAGTGTCTGTCTGCTGAAGGAAGTTCAACTAGCCAATCCCTCTTCTACAAAGATGGCGTGAAAGCTAGAACCATTCATCCAAAGAGCGGGCCAAAGATGCAAATGAACTTGTGATGTGCACTCAAGACCATATGGACTGTGACCTCTAGATGAAATATAATCTTAATGTTTTTCTGTTTTTATTTTACACCCATACATGAAAGGGTGATTTTTGGTTGTATTTGTCTTTATTTTGTACTGAGTTTGTTTTATTTTATGTCAAACATCATCACATAGAAGAGCAGACTCCAGCATAGTGTGTCAGGCGTCTGACATCAGGGGGAGATGTTACAGGGGACATTATTCATAACTGGACCCTTTGCTCTATTATTATATATATATTACATATAGTGTAAATGGATTCAGTATATACTGATAGCAGCCACTGATACTCTGTGGTGAGATGTCAGTGTGTACTGAAGCCATTGGGTCATTAACATATCAAAAGGCTTTGAACAGTAAGAAGCCACCATGAACCAGGTGTGAGATTCCCTGCACACACTGGGGTCTATCCTAAGAGGGTCTTAGGGTGGAGTTATAGGTGGTGGGAAGGGATTACACACAAGGATATTTAAGCATGGTAAAAACAGAAATCAGGCTCTCTTTTGTCTCTTGCTCCTGAAACCCCCCCCCCCCCCCCGGGCGTACAGCACTTAACAAAGGTACAGGTCATATATTGTGTGTGCTTTCTGTGTATGTATATAACTTTATAAGAGTAATTATAACATAGTACTTATTATAATATAGTAGACTTTATACGTGTACCTATAGATATTCCAGGTGTTATGTGCTTTACCATATATATACATAGCTAAGTGTCTGCAGTGAGTGTGTATATATTAGTGTAACTACATGTATTATAACCTGTAGCCGTATCCCATTCACACGTGGATCTCTGCCCTACACGTGTATTGGAGGAGTAGATATATAGATGCTATTGTGCATGAGTCTCTATATGTACATGTAAATGGTCAGGTACTGGATGTGACTCCTGTGTCAGGATATATCCAGGAGCTTCTGTAGTGTTAACTATATATTGTATATACATACACATTACTGTGTCCGGGAGGGGTCAGGAGAAGAAGGTTTGTCTCTATGTATTTTGTATTGTATTTTATGTAGTTACTTTGTCACATGTATGTTGTTAGTAAAGTCTTTTTGTATATAAGTATCTGCGAGGGTTGTATGTTATTCCTGTGATGTATGAAGGACTGGAGTGGGTGCTTATGGTAAATAGCACAGACTAAGGGGCTGGACAGAACCACTGTAGCCTAGAGGAACTGAACAGAAACCCAATCCCCCAACCCCCCTTTATCAGTTCTTAAGTTGAATTTGTATGTAAGTCGGAACTGTATACTGTATAATTGTAACCCAAGACAAAATTTTTTTGGTCTCTGTGACAATTGAATTTTAAAAATGTTGGATTGTCATTAGAACCAGAATTAATAATAAAGCTTCATTGTAGACACCAATGATAACTGTTATAGCTGTTTATTGTAGCCTTAGGCTAAACTACAGTAAATTGTCAACATCCAGAGGTCCGTTTGTAACTAAGGGTCGTATGTAAGTCAGGTGTTCTTAAGTAGGGGACCGCCTGTATTGCCCTTTCAGAAATTTGTACATTGTAATAAGATCTCTCCTAAGTCGTCTTTTTTGTAAGCTGAATAACCACAAGTATAGTAATCTATCATTCTATTCTAGTCTACTCATTTCTCTAATCAGCTTGGTTGCTTTCCTCTACATTCATTCCATTTCTACCATATGCTTTTTATACACTGGTGCCCCAAAAAGTACACTAGGTAGCACTCCATACTACTAAGGGTCACTCTGCACCAATAAATCCATAGAAAAAAAAAATAACAAAAAACATAAGCCATTTGCCCAAAATACAAACTATTGGATCAGGTTCAATTTAAATCTTTGTCACACGGGATGCAGTCTCCAAAATTTGCTTCCAATATTCCTACACTAAGTGAATCAAACTACCCTCTTGGCACTTTCCAGATCAAACTAGGAGTAAAATGATCCTTAAATAAATATACATATATATCCTGTAACAGTTGTAAAAAATTTGTCTCCAACTCTTATCATTCATAACGCTAAAAAAGGGCAAGGGTTATCACACTTAGTGAAGGAGATTTATCAAAGTGCCCGAGATCAAAACTGTTCTAGTTGCTCATGGCATTTAGAGCTCAGCTTTCAATTTTGATAAATTACCATAGATGTGTATTAAGAGTTCTACCGTTTCTGTAAAGACACATAGCACTGGAATTCAAAATTAGAGAACAATCTATGATCACTAATCAGGGATAAATAATGTAATCTACATTGATCAACATTGGAAGGATTTTTGTAAGGGGTATACCATGCCACGAACAGCTTTTTACAAAAAAACTAAGTATATAAACATACAAACTTTATTTTGCAAAACAACATGATGATCATAATTAGAGAACAGCAATGACTGTAGCACAGAGAAAGATTCTAACAAAATTTTTTGAAGATCACAACAGTCACCACTAGTAGGAAATGTACAGGCCTTTGCTTTGACTTCAGCACATGTGTGGCTACAGGACATATGTTGCCACTAGTCTCACAAACTGCTCTTGTGTCCGCTCTTCCAATCAACAAAGATTTTACAGAAGTTTTTTTTATTGGGCTTAGATCGTCTGGCCATTCCATTGTTCCAATGCTTGCCTGTTTCAAAGAACTGCTTTACCTGTTGTGCTGTGTGGCAGGGGGCATTGTCTTGCATGACAATTGTTGGCTGATTGAGATGAAGAATGAGATGGGTTAATTTATCCTCTGATGAATATATTGGGGCTCATTTACTAAGGGTCGCGCTGCTCACTGTTCGCCTTTGCAGGATATCGGGAGAACGATCTTAGTGAATCCCGGCACAATGCGTTATCGTTGGACAATGCACTTTCGGTTAACTCCAGTGGACAGGGAAGCAGATGCACCACAATGTTTCCCCTTCACCACCATGACACCACCAGCGAGAGGGATCCGCCAACAGAAATAAGAAACCTGAGCATATAACAACAATCTCCTCCTATCCTGCCTCAGTGATTTCCCATGAGTCGTACCTTCCCTTTGAAAACATGGGCTCCCTAATAGATCCAATGGACAAAAAGGCAGAGGGGTTTCTTAGCAAAACGTGGGAATCTGCTCATTCAGCTCTGATTTGTTTTTTCAGACTTTCATTTTTTTTTCATGCACGCACGTGCATTTTTTTAAAAGCAAATTTAAAGTCTATGAAGATGCATCAAAAACGCATTGCACTCTGAGACGCATGCAAGTTCAATGCAAGTGCAATGCGTTTTTCACTGATCAATTGCCATAGAAAAGATAGACCTCAGTCCTGAGTCCTTTTCACTGAACACACTCTGAATGAAAACTTATTGCACTCTGATGAAAAATGTCAGTTTTTCACTGACCAAACCCTAATCGCACCCTGATCAGACTCTGATGTGATCTGCAACACAAGTGTGAAAGTGGCCTAAGACTTTCAGCTAGGTCCGCAGCCTCCTCAAACTCTGTGTGCAGAGCTTTATGTTTAAAAAACTGGTCAGGGGATGTTAACTCAAGGAATAAACTTTGAAGTATTCCATGTGATGGAAAACTTCTGTTTGGATCGGTCTTAGATGAACTATTGGAAAAGGCAGGAGATAGAATTTCCTCCTACACACCTAGAGAGTTCAAACCCTTCCCGTCCTTTCGGAGAGCAAGGTACTAGAAGAAGAACAAAGATTGTAGAATTCAATCCACATAAGAATAGGGGCTTCTTGTTCAATTAACCCTTGGATCACTCTGGACCACAATGATGCCAGGCCCCAGGTAGGGGGAAGACTGACAGGGTTCAGGGTCAGTGGACCCCTGGACCACCCTGGGAGATGGTACTAGCTGACACCTGGGACCGGAATCTAGGTGGCACCTGGTTTCCACCAGAGCACGCCACAAATCGGGATGGTCTTGCTGCGGCAGCATGTCACCAGGTCGTTCCACAGGTGCGACAAGCCCAGGGTGAATTTGCAAAAATAGTTGCTGCTCGAAAATAATAAAGTGTTACCTGAGGTAGATTTATGATATAAATTGGTTTGTATGTTGTGGGATGTCAACATTTTCGTTGTCAACATTGTATACATTGTATCTATTAATATGGACCGGTTCCCCGACACACATACAGGATTTTGTCACCTACCTAAATAATAACACCTATAACCTCAGCTTTACCTTCAACATTTCTAAACACACCATTTCTTTCCTGGACTGAACCCTTACAGGTGACCCGACATCCCACAACTACAAACCAATTTATACCATAAACCTCGGGTACCTCAGGTAACATTTTATTATTTGCGAGCAGCAACCATCCCCCCCCCCCCCCATGTTACCAGCAATTTACCCAAAGGTGAATTGATAAGGGCCAGGAGAATTTGCTCCACGGACGGACGACTCTTTTGCATCTACCTCTGAAACGATTAGTCGAAGACTACACTATACTATACTAAACAGTATTGTGTATCAACAGAACAATATCCTCACTTAAGTCCTCAGAAAGGAATTCTTATACTAACAGTCTTGTTTCAGCAGGTGTACGAACAAGGGTAACTCTCCCATTACTTTTATCACCAACTACCATCATAAGTACAGGGACATTGTACATATCATCAAACGACATATTTCCATTTTACATCAAGACAATATATTTCCACAAATTTTAAGTTATGTTATGTTTCCAAAAATGCACCTTCACTGGGTAAGATTGTATCTCCTAATTTATTTACTTCTCAAAATTACTCTGAAACATGGTTACACTATAAAGGCAGTTCCAAGTGCGGTCATCCACGGTGTAACCTCTGCTGATATATGGTGAAAACTACAAATTTCACTTTTCTTGTAACTTCCAAAACATTTCCTATTAGAACACACCTCATTTGTGAAAGTGACCATGTAATTTACATGGCCACATGTGTTACCTGCTAACAACAATACATTGTTTGCACGATAAGGAAACTAAAAAAAAAGTATCTCAGAACATTGTACAGATGCCTCTTCACTAAAAATTATCACCTCCGGTCAGGGTTCATCAGGGCTATCCAAACATATTGAAACAGTTCACTGGGGCAGCATGTCAAGCCTTAGTTTAAATTGAACTGGTCTTGCGTCCTTTACAAGGCGGAGATTGGACTTACAGGTTACGCATGAGGGAAGCATACTGGATCCTTGTTATGGGAACAAGGTTCCCTGCAGGCATGAACTATATGAACATAAGACTTACATATCTGTACTAATGTATTTATATATGGTTCTTGTCTGCATGAACATTTCTGTGCACATATGTATCTTGGTATGTATTTACATTAGGTGCATTTCGGTCTAGATGTGAGCACCTGTGCATATTTTCATTTTGGATAATATCCCAATATAATATGACCTCAAATATCTGTACCAATGTTTCTGTATGAGGTATTTTTTGTCTATATTTACGGTCCTGTGCACATATGCATCTTAGTATGTATTGACACTGGGTGCGCTTATGTCTAGATTTGAGCACCTCAAACCTCTATGTGCATGTTTCTGTGGACATATGCATCTTGGTATGCATTTACATTAGGAAGGTTTTTGTCTAGATGTGAACACCTGTGTATACTTTTATTTTGGCTAATATTCCTCTACGAGAATGACCTTACATATCTGTGTTAATGCGTCTATATAAGGTGTGTTTTGTCTGCATGCACGTTTCTGTGCACATATGCATCTTGGTACGTATTCACATTAGGTGCGCTCTTGTCTAAAATGTGGTACTCACTTGAGTTACGTCCAATGAAGTTCACTTCCTCTTTGTATATACATGCATTATGTCACTATGGTTTTAGACTATGACTAAGGACCATGTACGGAAATGCGTCAGATTATGTGACTTCTGAGTATTATGTTTTTAACCCTTTTTCAATAAAGTGTCAGATTTTATACTTTCGGATTTCTCCCTGATCGTTGCTGTTCCCACACGGTTTTCCGTGCATCGGCTACTACCAGGACTGCGCTAACCAGGGAAGTGAGCTGAACCATATCTTTTTTCTGTAGGAATTAATAGCTCTTTGTCTATTTTTGCAGATGACACCAAGCTGTGTAGCGTAATACAGTTTGTGTAGGATGTTCATAGGCTGCACGGTGACTTGGACAACCTGAATGTGGATAAATGTAAGGTTATGCACCTGGGGCTAATAATCCACACGCAACATATGTCTTGGGGGAGTATATCTGGGAAAGTCCCTTGTTGAGAAGCACCTGGGTGTAGCATAGAACATAGATCACAGAACAAACAAGATGGAAAAAATACACAAAGCGTAACTTTTTATCAATTAAAAGATCCCTTATTGTCAAGGGCCTTGTTACGTAAAGACTTATTTCTGTATTTTTTTAGAACACTCATATAAAATAAATGTTCTAATGCAGGAACTGTAAATATAGGTTCATGTACTTAATGATTTATATTAGTCCAATGCTCTACACTATATACAAAAATTGGAAAAATCTCACCCATTCAGGACAATATGCAATGTGGGTCTGGGGTCTGGAACTCGGGAGTTAAGTCTGGAAACCTGTCAGTCCCTATGCTTTATATCCCTAGTTACCACGTTAGTTGCTCCTGTCCTAACAAGGACAGTCCCAAATAGACTTTCCCTATAATCTACCGTGACCCTAGATCACTATCCAGTCTTTTTTCTGCCGTGTCACTTCCCAAAGCATTTCCTCCTCATTCCAAGGATTCATCAGGGGATAATTGGTGTTAGCATAATGTGCCCAAATATTTTGGTGAGCGTAGCAGTGGCCATACACTTATTCAGAGCTCGGCTCCATAAGCGTGCAGACTAGATCACTTGGCGTATGCACATTTTCAATTGGAACCTAGTCTTCTCGCTTATGGAGCTGGGCTCTGAATGAGTGTATGGCCACTGCTTCAAGCTTTTTACACCACTTTAGGTCATGCTCTGCACATTATTAACAGATATGGCTCCATGTCTGGCCTTAAAATGAACTGGGGAAGTCCTGTGTTATGTTCCTGCGCCCCCCAACCACTACACCTGGTGGGAGTTTAAGAGGTGGTCTTAAAGTAGTCACACATTTTAAGTATCCCGGTATCCACATTTCTAAGGATTTTGCCTCTAACTTAATTTAGATGGTGGTACATCCGAATTGCTTATATGTCTCCTCTCACATCTTTATATCTATACCCAAGTCCTTTTTCACAGCCCTTGACTCTTTATTGATACCCTTTATTTGGGGTGCAGGTTGGTCCAAACTACAACTGAATAAGCTACTGAGACCTAAGGAGCTGGCCGAATGGCCATGCCCGACATGTATCTATACTGCCTTGCGGGTCACTTACACTTTTTGTGCCCCTGGGTATCCCGGTCTCTAATTGCCTTAGATGTCAATTCATGCCAGCTACCTTCTACCACGTGGTATGGGACTGCCCGATACTGCAGACCTTCTGTGGGGCAGTCTTCGGTTCCTTTATTGATATTCTAGGGCAGTGGTGGCGGACCTATGGCACGGGTGCCAGAGGTGGCACTCGGAGCCCTCTCTCTGGGCACCCAGGCCATCAACAAAGAGGACTCAAGTTATCTACTTGCACTCCCAGGCAGCCCAGGACTTGTCATGCTAAATGTTATAATAAAGAAACAGCTCTGCCTGGGACTACAGGAGGGGTGGGAAGGTGTGGACAGATTAGAATTATCTTCTCCAGGCAAAACATTTCTTACTGTTCTGGAGAACAATCTATCAACTGTATTGGTGTCCTCAGAGCACTGATATGATTGAAACTTACAACAAAGCGGGGAGCAATAAGTTAGGGAATAAGTTGCCATGTTGGCACTTTGTGATAAACAGGTTGTAGTTTGGTCACTTGGTCTCTAAAAGGTTCGCCATCACTGTTCTAGGGCAACCTATAGCCCTTGATTCTAACATTTGTTTGTTTGGTATACTGTTTGAGGAATTCTGGCCTAACTATACTAGAATCTTTCTTACAGAATTTTTTTTTTATGGCCCGTAAACCTATAGCCATCCTCGTCCTATATCAGTAATTCCAGTGGAAAAAGCTGGTAAACGCCATCGCCCTTTACTCGCTCTACAAGCAAAGATTGCAGCCTGTGAAATTCGACAGGATATGGCATACATGGTGTGAGCCTTTTCTGACACTATTCTGCTGACTCCTCCTTGCTTGGGGATCCCCTGCAATAATATTTTGATTGTAAACGCTTATGGCATGCCATATACACTCTTAATGTACTTCTGAACTACTAGAGGAAACATGAATGTGTGGTAGCATAATATGTTCCACAGTAACAACAACTTAAAGAGTTAGGAATTATCCGCCCTCTCCTGTTGGCCTCCATCATATTTTTTGCTTTTTCAGGATAGAATCATTCTCAAACCAGACAGTGTTTGTACCCAAAGTAGTCTCTAATTTCCATAGTACTTCCCTCCTTTTGTGCAGACCCCAGGACAGAAAATGAGAGTTCATAATACAGTACCTAAAAAGCTTCCAGGCCCTGGCGTAAATCAGAAAGAAATAAGGGCAAAAAAGCTTCATCTTCAACCATCTTTCCAGTTGGCCTATGTAATTGCTAGAAAATCTGCTCCTGAGAAAATTTTTGCCTACTCTACCAGGGCAGTGGCAACATCTTGGGCAGAATTAAGAAATGCCTCCATACAACAAATTAGTCAGTCTGCTTCTTGGTTTTTCTAGGATTAAGACCCCTGGCTGTCTGGAGATACAAGAGATTTTTATGGTCTGTATGTACACAAACCGGACAGTGAGCTTCTTCCAGTAGATATTGCCATTCTTCCAGGGCAAGCTTTATGGCCAATAGTTCTCTATCTCCTATAGAGTAATTCCTCTATAGAAAAATCTGGATATTCGCTTTAGGCACGCTATCCATCTGGTATGGATTTTGAGAATGATCTTTTGTATTTGTATTGATTGATTTGTTTATTGCATTTGTATATTATGTATATGTACTTGTATGTATAGTTAAATGCGTAGTGGGTTTAAACTAGTGCTTCACTTTGGTTACGTTTTAGGAAGGAGGTGTGTCCCCTATGACTTATAGGTTCTCTCCTTAACTATTCTGCACCTCTTCATTGTTTTAAATCTACGACTAAGAACCTCATGGTTTGAATGTGTCAGATTTTGTGATGTTATGGTGTGTTTTTTTAAGCTAATATTTTTATGAGTTTGGATGCTGGAGCTCCCATGGGATTTTTGTATTTGGAGTTTACTGCTGGCCCCAATGGAGCTCTCAGTGCATCAACCTCTATACCATTAGTATAAGGAAGGTGAGCTGAATTTGTTTTGATTTCTTATTTTTGCTAAATAAATTAAACTTGCTTTCATCTCCAAAATGAACTGTGGACCACTTCTCTGTCCTCACAAAATGCTCTTCAGTAAAGGTATTTTGATTCTTCTTTTAATCAGAGAATTGGTCATAGCGGAGTAGGTTCCAGAGCATGTTCAAACAGATCCTTACCATATTCAGTGCTGAATTGTCAAACAATTCCAGCTGCAGTGTTGAAATTATTAACCCTGGAGATTCTCTGCATTATCCTGCCATCTATTGCATCTGTATTTTGAGGGCGACTTAAATGAGTTTGTAATGTTGGAAAGATGCAATATTATAGAAATCACAAGCTTGGAACAACACATTTCTCTTGCTGTGGCATATCACAGAAAAGGAAACAGGTTGAGTCCAAAAAATGTTTGTTCTGTTAAAAGTTCATCTTTAATAAATCTTCATAAAAAATACATCATGGAAAGTACAGGACATGGAGACACAAGACACGGGAAACCAAAAACGTAAGCTGCGGTGATGCGTTTCGGACTACGCCATACTAGTCCTTAGTCGTAACTAGCCTGAAAGGCTCAAAAGGTTTAAGTAACAACATTCAGTGACCTCGGGCGAGTTCCGGTTTAGCTAAGTCAACACCCCTTTCGAGGGCGGGAGTTAGAAGAAGGACAAAAGGATACGAGTACAAAAATGTAAACAATGTGCAAATTTTGTATAAATACATTAAATCATGTTTGTAATTCAATCCCTTGGGACCATGAGTGCCAAGGTTAAAAATTCAAAACGCTTCTCTAGAAAACAAAGCTTTTTTCCAGTCTCCTCCTCGTTGGGGTCGGGAGACTTGTTCAATAGCTGTAACCTGCATTCCATTCATGGAACCTGCATGTACCTCTTTGTAATGCTTCGATACACCTGAAAGGCTGCGGGTACTCACTACTGTTTTGGGATTAGTCGCTGTGATGTGTTCGCTAATTTTATCTTTGAGTTTGCGTGCCATGCAGCCTATATATTGGAGTGAGCAATTGGAGCAATATATGAGGTACGCTACATGTGAAGATTCACATTTAATGTAGATTTTGATTTCAAAAGTAACAGTTCTCTTGCTATGGCTGATAGGGTCACCCCTTTGACTTTCAACTGGACAACCTGCTGCCTGCCAGAGGTTTTCCGTCACTTTTGAACATTATTTTTGCAAAATAAACATAAATTGGAAAGTTTAAATAGGGTTTTTTTTCAGATAAGTAAAGAAATTAGTACCAGAGATTTATGCTGGAGACCGCAATTATTAGAAGATGCTCAATTATATTAATATTACCAGGATAACATTTACAATATGCATAATAAACTGTCATAAAAAATGAAAGCTCTCCTCACAAAAACACTGGTCGATCATTCAAGGTACACGGATATGCGATTGGGCTAAACCCCACCTTCAGATGCAGGGTTGGACTGGCCCAGCAGAGGACTGGAGGATCCTCCGGTGAGCCTCTGACATTGGTGGGGCTTCCTCTGGTCACTTTCATCACCAGGGGAAAGAAGTTTTTATTAAAAAAAATAAATAATTGTCGGCAACATCCCCCCTGCAAGGGGTATGTGGTGTACGGTCCGGGGGGTGGTCGGTTGACTCAGGTCGGCTGCAAGACCAGGCACTGGGAACATCTGTTGTTTGCCCAATGGCTGCTGCACATATTGTCTGAGAAATTGCTGCAGCGGATGATGGTAAAGGACCTTTGATGAGGTCATTACCTTGTGACTCCTGTGCGGAGGAACAACACAGGAAGTCCTCGGGTAGAGCTGCCATGTGTCCTACTATGTCATGAGAAGTTATACTAAGGCAGTGCAAGGGGGAAAATGTGGGGGTTTAGTGTAACATATATATAATGTGGAGCTGCAGGGATTTCAGTGTGACATGCATGTAATGTGGGGTGCAGTGTAACATGTATGTAATGTGGGGTGCAGGGTGTGTGGGGTGCAGTGTGACATGTATGTCATCTGCAAAGAGTTTGTATGTTCTCTCCGTGTTTGCGTTGGTCTCTCCCGGGTCCTCCAGTTTCCTCCCCATACATACTGGTAGGTTGATTAGATTGTGAGCGCCATTGGGGACAGGGACTGGTTTGGCAAGCTCTGTGTAGCTCTGCATAATCTGTGTGTGCTACATAAGAAATTATTACTATGTATGCAATGTGGGGTGCAGTGTGACATGTATGTAATGTGGGGTGCAGTGTAACATGTAGGTAATGTGGGGTGCACTGTGACATGGATGTAATGTGAGGGCGCTGAGTTGCAAGTGTGACATGGATGTAATGTGGGGGTAAAGGGGTGTGTTTGGGTGCAGTGTGACATGGATGTAATGTGGGGGTAAAGTGGTGTGTGGGGGTGCCGTGTGACATGGATGTAATGTGGGGGTAAAGGGGTGTGTGGGGGTGCAGTGTGACATGGATGTAATGTGGGAGTACAGGGGTGTGTGGGGGTGCCTTGTTGCATGGCTGTAATTCGGGGCTGCATCGTCACTTGGCTGTTAAATGGGAGTGCAATGTGTGTGTGACATGGAGGGAACATACGGCGCAGGCAATTTGTGATGATGCACCGTGACTACTTGGGGGCAAGCTCTGTGACTACTTGGGGGTAGCACTGGCTACTGGTGGAATCTCTGTGACTTTTGGCTACTGCAGCATCATTGGCTTCTGGGGGGCTACCTTTTGACTAATTGGGGATGGGACTATATCCACTATAAGAGCATAACTGTGATCTCTAGCAACAACAGAACACTTTTACATTTGTCATAAGAAGGTGTAGGAGATGATGATAAAATGAGGAACTTAACTTTACGTGTTTCTAAATCTTTAGAGCAGAGTTTTGGGTACTAGAAGCTGATGTATCCTGCAGACAGAAGGATAGAGAAAGTACCGAGAATTCCCGCAACTATAGATGTCATGTGTGAGTTGCTGGATTTAGAGTACTTGCTGGTATTACACAGTATCTCACAATTATCCACTCATAACACAACATTGAGCTTGGTTTTGTTTCAGCTTCCATTCATTAATACAAGTCTCTGTGTGTCTCTGAGTGTGTATGTATATAAACACATGGCCATCAAGATTAAAGGGGTTGTCCAGGCTTGTGAATTTTTTTACCAGTGAAGTGGGGAGGCTGTAAAAACAAGAATGCAATTATACTTGCCCCTTCTGGTGCTCCGGTCCAGCGCTGTATGTCTATGCAGCAATGATGTCACCACCACAGCAGCATTACAGCGTTACACTGAACACAGCCAGGACCTGCAGCAGCTGCCGGTAGTAATGTCACTGCTGCGCCTCTGTATACGTATAGTCCAGGAGTATGGGGGGGGCACAGCACTGGACCTGAGCGCCAGAGCGGGTAAGTACAACTGCTTTCTTGTTCTTACACCCCCAAACCCCTGGAAGGATGGAGGGCACAGTATATGTTAGTGGGTCAGTAGCCTAGGGTTAGTCGGGCTGGGTAAAGTTGGCTTACAGTTAGTGCTGGTTGTGTTCACACACTGCATTTGAATCACATTTAGGAAAACAATTCGGGGAGGAGTGTCTCCCGATCGCAGGTGTACAATGCACATTCCTGATCGCAAGTAAATGCAGATTTGATCGGGAGAAACTCCTACGCACTGTGCTGGAATTACCTTCCTAAATGTAATTCAAGTGCAGAGTGTGAACACAGTCAGAGGCCGCATTCTGATAATACATTTGCAATTCAAATGCTTTGGGCAAAATGCATCATACGCATCTGTGTTCAGCAAGTAGTAAAAGGTGCTTTGTCTTTTAATATGACTCATGGGAACTAATCAGAACTCAGATTTTGTTTCATAAGCTGCTGTGGGAAAATGAAAGCAAAGCTCAAATTGGTTGCCTTGAGCAACTAGAACAGTTATGCTCTCATATTCTTCTGATAAATATGCCCCAGTTTAATACTTTACAATGTTAGGCTACATTCACACTGCTGTGTGGGGGCAGCCAACGTATATACAGCCAATATACGTCCCCCATAGACGGCAATGGGCGCACGGCTCCTACGGGAGCAATATGGTGCAGCACACGTGCGTACTGCTCTGTACCCCATGAAAAGATAGGACATGTCCTATCTTTTCACGGCATACGGCGCAGTGTGCCATGTATCCCTATGGAGAGGGGTGAGGGTGAGCAGCGCTCACCTGCTCCTCCTCCTCTCCCCGCATGCTGCCGTGTGCCCGACGTGCTACGGTACAGCGGGCGACGGCAGTGTGAATCCAGCCTTATCTGTGTGTTTTACACTTCTATTAGTAGTCTGGTATTCTTTCTATTAAAAAGATAGGGTGGGCCCCAAAAATGATTTCCTCTGGTGGGCCCAAGGTATTCCAGTCCAACCCTGCCCAGATGTTTGCATTGTGTTTCTAAGCGCAAAGTAAACGCTCCATGTGACTGTACCCTAAACACTAATTCAGATAATACTTTTTTCTTTTCTTGAAAATATCATATCAGTATCGAGTATTAGAATACTTCTCCAGATATCATATCACACTCAAAATTCTGGTATTGGTGCAACCCTTTATGGGAGCAGAATAAAAATAATTATTTAATTAAAAAAAAATAGTCTTACCCATTCATTCTCTTCAAGTTTGTTTCTAAGCCTACACCTTTTGCCCAAGAAGCCACTTTGCGTTTGATAGTTGAAGATTTGGCTCCAACAGCCTTCATTTTTTCTTGCATTTTCTCCCACACCCTAGGAACACCCATGAATGCAGTTGGTCTTACTTCTTTTAAGGTGTTTGCCAATGACCCCTAAGAACAGAAAAATCTATGATTTTCTCTTCTTCATAGATTCTGTGAATTAAAAACTATTCAGTCGGGAGTGTGCTACCTTCAAAGCATCTGGCTGCGCAAAATAAGTGGTTCCACCATACTTCATCGTCAACCAGATGTCTATCATCTGTGCAGCAATGTGGCTAAGTGGCAAATAGCTAACCACTATCTCTTGTTGCTCAGTAGCCTCTCTGAGACGAACCGTCCTTCCAGCTGCAGTGGCTGTCCAAGTGATCTGAAATTTAAAAAAAAATGCCACTTGTTCCATTTCTCATTAACCCTTTGAAGGACATCTACCACCAGGATGAAGAATTGTAAGCCAAGCACATTGACATACTGGTGTGCCCTCCCCCCCCCCCCCCCCCGGCAGGATCTGATCTTCATTTAGCTTCTTATGTCCTTGTTTAAATAAAAAAAGGCTTTTAAAGACGAGCAGATCCTGCCAGAGGTGACACACACCAGTCTGTCAGTGCTTGGTTTACAATTCTTGATCCAGGTGGTAGATGTCCTTTAAGGACACAGGTTGTAATTTGCAAATATGAATGAGCATTCTTAAGCTTGCTGTGGAAAATCACTCCAAAATGTGATCTCAGCAAGGTCAAACTATTGATATGCTCAATTGGATTAGTTAAAATACAAGAAACAAATACATTGTACCTACATTGTCATGGCTTAACATTACGCCCTTAGGCTGCCCTGTGGTTCCTGATGTGTAAATGAGGGTGCAACACTGGTTGGGCTTCTGAGAAGAAATTATTTGGTCCAGTTGAGCATCTGGGACACCTTTGCCACACTCCATGAGTTCTCCCCACTGCAGAAATAAAATGGGTAATGAGTATCAGGGCTTTTGCAAATTCTAAGTTGTTTTTATTGGAGAAAAAGAAAGAAACTCCTTCATTATTGCACATATTCTTTGGAAAACTTGGAAACTGTTCACAACCTTCTACTGTAAAAATCTATATACAATAACCATTTGTTGAAAATATACACATTTAGAAACTAATAAGCAGTGTAACCAAAAAGGTCTGTATACATACTGTATATAGGTTTGGTCGTTTTTCTTTTAAGTCATCTTTATACTGTATAATTGCTTTTAGATGAGGCAACTGGTCCTGGACCTGGAAGTCATAAGAGTATTTAAGATTTGTGTCATGGCAAAGAGACATTTGAAGCCAATAAATTTAGGATTAGTGAGACTGCAAGGTTAGTGGAATTCCTTAGATAAGAGATAAATAGAGTTTTCTACAGCTACAAAATATCCTGAGTTAAAAATTATTTTAAAATGCCTGTGAAATCCGAGAAACAATCTTACCAGTTGATACAGCTTTCCAAGTTATCTAAATGTAAAGCATATCAATATTCAGAAAGCTTAAATGATAGATACATAGCCTACATAGATTGAAGCCTAACTTGTGACAACTTACCTGCAAAATTTTTTGAAGCTGCTTATGATTTTCTACAATCACTATGTTTGCCTCACAGTCTTCTAACACATAATGGCATGCGTCTGCAGAGTTGGTAGTGTAGATGCCAACAGCAAATCCTCTATAATAAAGCAGTTAAGGAATTAAAAGCCTCCTAAACTTAACATTGTGATTAGGAAATGAATCTTAACACTCAATCATAAAAAGCATAAGTGTTTTATTAATTATGCAATGAATTGCAAATAATTAAATGGAGCAATATCCCCACATACCTGCAATATTGCTCAAGAGCAGTTGCAAATATCTCCTGAAAGCGCATTTCCCTTTTAGACATTTATGGCACATTCATATTATATAGGTACAGCATATACAGCATAAACCTGCTGTAAACTGCAACCCATTGCAGTAGTCAAATATATTTTTTCCAATTGGGGACGTATGCTTTGGTAGCAGTCCATCAAAATACGTTTTACAAAGGGGTGTCTATTATAGACCTAAATACAGAATTCTTTTTACCAAATTTCAGTATTTCCATTAAAATATAACTTCATTCATCAATAACAAAAATAAACCTTCTTGTGACTATTATGTCACTTGCTAGTTATCTTTGTATTAATTTGTCTTATTCGTGTTTCAGTTTTAGCTAATTGTGGGTACCAGTAAGGTAGATATTAACTTGGCAGTATTATTATTAGGACGCTGTAACTGAAAAGAAAAAAAAAAATTAAATAAAAACACATGCACTGCTTTTTCACACTTTTGCCACCCATATCATTTTTAAAATAAAAGGTGATTAAAAAACAATCATACTAGTCCCTAAATGCTATAAATAAATAAAAAATTACAGGTGTAATTTGTTATTTCCATGATCATATTGACTCAAAGAAAAGATTTGTGTCATATATAACCCACAGAGAAACTAGGGTATTTATGGGCTAAAAGTGACCACAGACAGAGAAATGCTGAGCCCAGTGATGTAAGCATACCAGATATTCTCAAAAGGAAAGCTTTTTCACACCTTTTATCCCAGATACCATCTGGGGTATCTGTCTACACAATAAGACTTGGTTTAGTATTTAGAATCAGAGGACAGTAAAAATCTGAGACTCGTACAAAGCTTGCCATTATATCCTGCATAAAAATACTGAGCACTATATTGCCATGTGGTAATGATCATTCAATGGTAATTGCACACTCAATATATGTACTTACCCAGCAAGTATTGCTCCTATATCAGCTATGAACCACTCAGCAGAGTTAAACCCAAGGATACCCACGCCATGGTATCGCTCCAAACCCAACTAAAAAGAACAGAGGTTTTATTAAGTTGAAAGTACATTAACTAGAATTTAGAGTTTTACACTTTGCTACTTACCTTAATAAAGCCTTTAGCAGCTAATCTGCACTGCTCATAGTATTGCTTGTATGTTAGTTGATTCCATTGGTCTTCATGTTTGTATGCAAGGGCAACATAATCACCATATTTTTGAACAGCCTCTTCAAACAACTGATGAATTGTCATTGGAGGAAGACTGGCCACTCCAGACTCTTCCATCCGGAGCTGTACAGCACTGTCCCTCAGCGTTGTCCACATTTTCAGGTCTGGAGCCACAGACTTTAAAGAACAGGCTATAGTGCAGAGGGGGAGAAGATGTTAATAGAATAGCCTCTTTAAATCCTATTGCAACACTTATTACTTAACATGATATGAGATAATAGCCTGATTAGTTTGGGTCCATCCTTTAGGACTTGCAGCAATGACTATAAGAGACTTCTGTATACACACACAATATATATATATATATATATATATATATATTGTGTGTTTGTGTATATATGCTGTATATCTATGTTGTATATACTGGATGTGTGTGAATATATGCTATATATCTGTATATATATATGTATATATGCTATATATCTGTATATATATGTATATATGCTATATATCTGTATATATATGTATATATGCTGTATATCTGTATATATATGTATATATGCTGTATATCTGTATATATATGTATATATGCTGTATATCTGTGTGTATGTTGTGTATGTATGTATGTGTATATATGCTGCAAATCTGTGTGTATGTACTGGATGTGTGTGTACAATTATGCATGTAGGCTAAGGAGTCCATGACGCGTGGCAGTCACCGAGCTATGGAGCGAGCAGGGAGGTCCGGGGAAGAGGCAGCGCCTCAGACCGCCCCCCTCATGAATACCCTAGATCGCTTTTAGAGGTTTCCAATAACGCTATCATTGTAACACCGCTGCATTGGTTGTAGCACTAGGAGCTGCTTACCTTAGTAAGCAGCTCCTAGTACTCAATTTCTGGGTGACCGGTCCTCTTTAAAGAGATGCACAACCTTTTTTCGTTTGCTCAGAAACTACAACCTATACAACATACTATGGCTGATGCCACCAACCCATCCTCCAACCCCAGACCCGACTAGGGCTGCCACTGCTGACCCCACAGATCAGAGCTGGCACTGCTGTCAACTCCTCAACCCTGTGTCGTATAAACCTGCATCTTTTTTCAAAAATGTAATTGCATTTACTTTTTCAGAGGGGAGAATAACTAATTTTGTACTTTAATTATCCTTTCATTGAATTGAATTGATCTGTATACAGATACTTGTACATTGCATATTTCCTGAATGCTTGTCACCCCCATCTGTCCCAGGATCCCTCCTATAAAGTCAAGCATAGTGCACAGTATAAATTCAAGAGCTGATCCTAAACGGATATCATCAATTCTCCGGAAGCCAGATCGATGCCAGAATTTGGAATATGATACACATTTAGATATTTAGTAGCACAATATCAAAAACATATTTTTTTCCATGTGTAGAGATCTGTAATATGCAGGACAAATTGGACTTCCCAGTGGCACCATTTAATTATCTGTGCCATATACTGGGAAGATGGAAAAATCCAAATAAGATAGAATTGACTAAAAAACTGTTGTGCCATTTTCTTTCTGGATTTCACTGTGCATTACTTGCAAAACAGGTGAGATGGTTGTTACCAATTGCAATCGTTTCAGTGGAAGTGCCTGCAGGTCCCTAGTTTCAAAATGCAAAGTGAGTGAAAAAGGACTGTTACATCTGAAAATGGTAAAACAAACTGTCAAGTAGTAAAATACAAGATGCAATACAGGAGTCATGGAGGGTGAAGGGATTTGTAGAGCGTAGCACAAGGGACTCTGCTGCATCAGTGAAGAACATGAAAAGTCAGCAGCTCATAGCTAAAACAGAGGGAGAGATGAGAAAAGTCTCATATGAATTGGTCCATATAGGACTTTTTTGAGGAGTAAACATCCTGTTCAAACGTCTATGATGCTTTTACAGGCATTTGTGCAACCTCTGCTGGCAGGCACACTGAATTTATTCATCTCCATATGCAGCAGTATGTGTTCACAGATGGTTTTGTATAACCAAGTTTGACTGAAAAGTGTGAACAGACACAATAAGGGAGATTTATCAAATGTGTCGCAGAGTAAACCAGTCCAGTTAGACTAGTATTTGGAACAAAGATTCTGTGGCACCAGATAAAACTTCAGACTTTTATTTAACCCTTTAACGACCTGGACCTTTTTTGTTTTTTCATTTCCATTTTTCACGACCCACCTTAAAAAAATCTATAACTTTTTTTTATTTTTACATGTAAAGAGCTCAGTGATGGCTTGTTTTCAATGTAACAAACTGCATTTCATAGTGATGGTATTGAATATTCCATGCCGTGTACTGGCAAGCGGGAAAAAATTCCAAAAGCAGTGAAAAAACACATTTGCATAGTTTTCTTGCAGGCTTGGATTTTACGTCTTTCACTGTGTGCCCCAAATTACATGTCTACTTTATTCTTTGGGTCAGTACGATCACGGGGTTGCCAAATTTGGTACAAAAATTAAAACCACGTGTACAAAAATGTTTTTTTGATTTTTGCCATTTTCTGGCACTTTTTCATTCTTTGGTGTACGGAGCTCTGGTTGTCACGGCCGGTCCCGCGATCCCCGGAACAGATCGCGGGTACATCCATGCCCTCCTGTGTGGCATGGTTACCCCCCTGCCCGGACTTGCCTCTCCTGGCTCGGCTCCGGTCCCGACCAGGTCGTAATCCTCCTGACTAAGCCGCGCACGCCCCCACTCACTAGGGCGCATGCGCTGGCTCTTTAGGATTTAAAGGGCCAGCGTCCCTCTAATTGGGGCTGGCTAATCTGGCTCACCATTATAATCCTGCACCTCCCTTCACTTTCTGCCGGATCTTCAAGTCATTTCCCTGAAGTGAAAGACCTTCTGTGTTTCCTAGTGTTCCAGCATTCCCAGCGTTCCTCCAGGTGTCTGTACTCCAGGGTTCCTCCGCGTTCCTGTATCCCTGTGGCGGTCCTGTATTCCTGTGGCGGTGTTGCATTCCTGTAGCGATCCTGCCATCCCAAGGTCCGTACGTGTGGTTTCTGCTTCCCTACCTTGGCTGCCACAGCTCCCGTGGAATGACCTGATGGCACCCCGCCGCAGCAAGACCATCCCACTTTGTGGCGGGCTCTGGCGGAGACCAGGGGCCACTTAGACTCCGGTCCCAGATTGCGGCTAGTACCATCATTGCCGGGGGTGGTCCAGAGGGTCCACAGACGTCTTTCCACAAAGTCTCTCTGACGGTTCAACCAGCTGAACCGTTACAGTGGGTGGTGTCATTTTGTGCAACTTTTGATGACAATTTTAATGCTACCATTTTTAGGACTGAGCGACCTTTTGATCACTTTTCAATGAATTTTTTATCTTTTTCAAAATGGCAAGAAAAAGTGCCATTTTCGACTTTGGGCACTAAACAATCACCTCTTGCAGCATAAATATGAGTATTTGGAAGGGGGGAAAAAATTCCAGAGTCTAAGTGGCACCTGGTCTTCACCAGAGCCTGCCGCAAAGCGGGTGCCACCAGGTCATTCCACGGGTGCGACTAGGCCCGCGGTGGCAGCCAGGGAAACAGGGGTAGAAGAACACAGTCCGAGCCTGGGATGTCAGCAGGAATGAGGCTTGGAAGGATGAGCTGGAACTCACGGCAGGCAAGCAGGCAGTAGCTGGCACAGAACCCAGGCGGGCAGGAATGGAGAGGTCCTTGGAGGAGAGCTGGTGGCTTGGAGGCGTCTGGGAATGCTGGAACACGGGAGCCATCAGAGGCATCTGGGAACACTGGAGACTGGAAACACAGGGCGTTTGGAAATGCTGGAGGAACACAGAGGCCTCTGGAAACGCTGGAGGACAGGAGCGTCTGGAAACGCTGGAGGGCTGGAACCGCTGTGGGAAGCAAGGTATGGAAACCTTGGAAGTTCCTTGAAGAATGCTGAAGATCCGGCCCGGAAGGAAGGGAGGTGCCGGATTATAAGGGCAAGGCCGGATTAGCCAGTGCCAATCAGGAGGACGCTTGCCCTTTAAGGCTAGGAGAGCTGGGATGTGAGCAGCCTGGAGCGAGGATGCGGCCAAGGCGGGCAGCAGGAGCCCTGGAGAGGTAAGTCAGGGCCAGTGGTGCTGCACCACATTGAAGGGCACGGGTATACCTGCGATCCGTACCGAAACGGGTTAATTTATTTATATGATTTCTGGGGAAAGGGTGGTGACTTGAATTTTTATTTTTTTTTTTACTTTTATATATTTTTGTACTATTTTTCAGATCCCCTAGGGTACTTTAACCCTAGGTTGTCTGATTGATCCTACCATATACTGCCATACTACAGTGGCAGCGGTGATGGATGGGTTAACACAATATGCAGCAGACTTATCGGTTATGGAGAGGGTTCAGCCGGTGAGCCCCCTCCATTCACCCACAGCCAACGCGTGACCTACTTCTACATCACGTGTCGGTAAAGGGTTAAATAAATGTCTGCAGCAGCCTCCCCACCATTAATGAAATGTTTGCAGCAGCCTCCCCACCATTAATGAAATGTCCGTAACAGGCTCCCTGCCATTAATGAAATGTCCACAGCATCCTCCCCAGCATTAATTAAATGTTCACAGCAGTCCCCCTGCCCGTTAATGAAAGGTCCACAGCAGCCTCCCCACCATTAATGAAAGGTCTACAGCAGAACACCCCCCCTTTCCAATCAGAGTATCATCGTTGTATATAAGGCTGGAAAAGAACACAAGTCCATCAAGTCCAACTTTATGAATTAAACAAATGTTTTTTTTCTCTCCAGAAAGGCATCTACGCCTCTCTTGAACATGTACATAGAGTCCGCCATAACAACCTCCATAGTTTTACTGAGTTTACAGTAAAGAATCTATGGCAATGGTAGAACTGCCTCTCCTCTAGGCGTAGTGGATGCCCCCTTGTCCTGATCCCAGGCCTAGGTATAAAAAGATCTTTGGAAATATCCTTGTACTGCCTGTTCAGGTATTTATACATTGTGAGGTCTTCTCTGAGCCTTTTTTTTTTCTAAACTGAATAATCCCAAATTTTGTTATCTGTCATTGTATTCTATTTCCCTAATACTCTTGGTTGCTCTACTATGCACTTGTTCCAGTTATACACTGATGCCCAAAACTGTACTCAATATTCTGTGTGTGGTCTGAAGAAGTGATTTGTATAATGGCAAAACTATGTCCTTATCATTAGAATCTATTCCTCTCTTAAAACATCTCAAAATTGTATTTGCTTTAGCAGCAGCTGCCTGGACTAGACACTAAAATTAAGTTTTCCACCCATTACCCCCAAGTCTTTTTCAGCTGCAGTTTTACCAAGTAATTGAGTGTTTAGAACATAATTAATATACATAGAGATATAACTGATATATAACAAATATACCTCCCTGACAAGGGCGAACCAGCTATCGGGAACCTAACTAACTGTCCCTGAGAGACCCTACAAGGTGAGGGGAAGACTTACTTTGTCTGGCAGCTGATGAATGGTGGAGCGGACAGGTAAGAGGTATTTGGATACTGACCAGTGTGGTACACAGAAAGCCAACAGAAGTCCAAGGCAGGGAAAGAGGTCACACTGGGAGATACTCGACACTGAGGGACCAGCAACAGATACAGACAGACAAGCAGAGTCTGAAGAAACCAGGTCAAAACCAAAATGGTTGAATACACAGAATAGCAAACAAAACAGCAATATCACTAGATTGCAAAAAAAATGAATAACCAGCACCCTCTGAAGGACCTGGGCAGAATATAAGGGAGTAATGGACACTGCCTTCAGCATTGACTAGTTCAGCCGTCCATCGATCAAACCGCAGCAGCAGACAAAACAAGTCCAGAACACACGCCCAGCTTTCCCCAAAAAAATATCAGAATGGGCGCTGTCAATCACAGGCAGCTCTGGGTATGGATTTCCAGCAAAGAAGCCTGAAACCTGATCATTAAGAACAATTTGCGAGATCTAACTACTATGGCCTTATCATGAGAATCTATTCCACTCCCCACATCCCACAATTGTATTTGCTTTAGTAGCAGCTGCCTGGCTCTGGTCACTCAAATTAAGTTTACCATATACCAATACCTAAGAGTACCTACAAAATTGTCTGTTTAGAATATAAATGTCCTTTTTGTTTCCATGGCCCAAGTGCATAACTTTACATTTATCTACATTAAACCTCATCAACTATTGTTCCGCCCATTCCTCCAGCTTCCACAAATCCACTTCTTTTAAATGTTTTTTATTAATAACTTTGCGGTGGGTTTGCACTGTCAAGTTTCATTATGTGCTGATGATAATAAGCTGTGTAAAGTAATTAATACTGAGGCCAATATTTTTCTCTCCTGTTATGCGTTATGCCTCATCGCTACCTTAATCCCTTCCCACACCTTGACGAGAATCATGTCATGGCGATCGCCCGGGCTAAAAAGCTGAGCCAGTGCGATCACCGCGGGATCCTGGCATTACGCAGTAGCCGGGATACCGCAGTAACAGCCGGGATTGCAGCTATCACAATCCCAGCTGCTTAACCCTATAGACGCTGCGGTGATAGTCAAGCATGCTTGATAATGCGTTCATGGAGAAGGCAAAACGTTGCTTGTTAATGGTGGAATAAAAAAAACTTTACTTTTTTCACTACGAAGTGCTGCTTCACCATTTCTTATTGAAGATCTACCCTGACATGATACCAAGAAAAAGTACAGCTTGTCCCGCAACAAATAAGCTCTAGAACAGCTTTGTAAACCAAAAAATTTAAATGTTATGTCCATTGTTACATGCAAAAACAAGCGAATTTCTCAAAAATGTTGTTCTATATTCTGAAAAACAAATGAACCATAAAAAAGCTATATAAATGGGGTATCGCCGTAATCGTGATGACCCATAGAATAACGATAACAGATTTTAATGGTATGGTGAACGTCCGGGAAAAAAAATGCTAAAAACAACAAACAAGCTATTGAACTCCCTGTAAATGATGTACCTGAAAATTGGATCTTATCCACAAAAAAATAATCCCCCCAAACGTCCATATTACAAAAAAAAAAACATTTTATAGCCTGTAAAATGTGACAATGCAGATCTGTTTTGAATGGCGCCTCCTTCCGTTCTATGCCTGACCGTGTGCCCATGCAGCAGTTTACCACCACATACAGGGCAACCTCATACTTAAGAGAAAATGCTATAATTTATGGGGTTTCTGCTATTTAGGCCTCTCAAAGTCACTTGAACCTGAGCAGGTGCCTCTAAATAAGTGTTTTCACGATTTTCATTAAAATTTGAAAAATGCCACCTACGATTCTGAACCTCCTAACAACCTAAAAAATAGAGAGGACATTTGGGAAATGTTAGTTATAAAGTTATGTATAAAGCAGATATAATTTTGATTCCTAAACAAAAGGAAAGATATAATAGACCCGAGCGCATACAGATCTTTCGCATTGTTGAATGTGGACATAAAGATATTAGCACAAGTCCTGGTGAGAAGATTGAGGAAGATAATGGGAGAAGTAGTGATCAGTCTGGTTTTATGGAAGGTAGAACCACATCGGTTAATTTAAAGAAATTATAAGCCTTGATGCAACTAAGGCTTTTGATAGAGTGGAGTGGGAATTCCTGTGGAAGGTCCTAGATAAAATGAAATTTGGTGACTATTGTATCAGATGGATTCAAATTCTGTATAAGAATTTGAGAGCTTGTGTGTGTATTGGTGGGGGGGGGGAAGTCCTTCACCTTCCAGCTGATGTGAGGGACAATACAAGGGTGCCCGTTGTCTCCTCTCATCTTCTCAATAGTCATTGAAGTTATTGCGGTCATGATTAGGAGGGATGAGGGAATAAAAGGGCTCTGATTTGGGATGGTAGAAATGAAAATATCACTGTACGCTGACGATATGGTGCTTTTCCTTGGCAACCCGTCACTGTCGGAATTGAGTAAACTGAAAGAGATATTTCAAGCTTATGGCAAGCTATTCGGGTTTAAAATTAACTGCAAAGAGTCTGCATTAATGCCCCTGGGAGATAATAGGGTTGTTACACATCTACCCGTGGAAATAATAGATGGGGAGAAATACTTTAGCTATCTTGGAATTATAATGTTGAATAACCTGGATAGATTTATGGAACTTAAAGGACACCTGTCATCAGGTCTCTGTCACTTGTCCTGTCACTACTACCTGTTGGAACAGCTCACAAGGATCCCATCCCAGCCTTTATCTAGTTTTTTCATTGTAAAATCATCTATTTTTTATCAAGTAAATGAAGCTGGTCACATGGTCAGAGGCAGTGATGTCACCCCTGTTACCCCTCCCCTCTCTTCCCCCTGCTCATGTCTGTGTGTAATGTATAGTAAAGCATTGCTAGTTTGTGTGCTGCATCTGCTGACATGCTGCATCCTCCTAATATACAGGTGAGAGACACAGACATCAGCTACACATGAATCTGACATGTTCTGCTGTAACATGGCTGCCTGGAGCTGCTGTATCTCTCCTAAACACACACACATGCACACACAGGCTGCAGGGGGTGTGGCCACCAGCACCAGGAAGCACATCATTATACAGCCTCACATCATTATACAGGCTGTCAGTCATGCACTGGGGGTGTGGCTGTGTCTCCCACTCATGAATAAGGTGGACAGGTTGAATATGCTAATGCTTCATTGGACATTTCACAGGTCATTTGCATACAGCTTTAGGACCTCATTGCTTAGGTTTACAGGCATGTAGAGGGACAATGAAGGGATAGAGGCAATGCTCTCTAATGGCAGTTTATGAAAATATATTTGGTTAAGGGGGGTTATTTTGCATGACGGGTTCTCTTTAATATATTTCCTTTATTGAAAAGCTGGAGGTCTAGAATTAAGATATTGGCAAAATTGAGTCTCTCCTATGCTGCTAGAATGTCTCTTATAAAGATGGTATTTCTACCTCAAGCTTTGTATTTGTTTAGAAACTCCTCAGTGAAGATTCCTAAAAGGATCTTCTGTGTTATGGACAGAATATGCTCAGAGTTTTTTTAAGGTTATATAAAAAACGTTAAGATGGCAGGTTCTGTCACAAATGTTGTTTTGTGCCAGAAAAGTTATACCTGAGTTATGGATTTCTGAAAGCGCACCAACAGTTTGCAGAAAAGGTGTGAATAAAGTTGTAAACTTGGAAAAATGTTGGGGCAGGGTCAGGGAAGGAGCAAGCTTTCAACAACAAATGGTGAGATGGATATGGTTTGAAGGGAGTATTTTTTCTTTTTTTCTTAGCTAGGGGTGTGCCACTACCCCAAGGGAGGAAAGGGTGGGAGGGGCATTTGGGAGGTAATACTGTATGTAAAGATGGAATTTCTATGTATGTATATTTGTATGCGTCTATGTTTGTATTTTTTGATGCACTGTTTATGATCTAAATCTTCTCTTTGTAATAAGAGCATACTGGGGACTTCCAGGGTCGGGGCATCATGGATGGCCGCATCTTACCTTGGCTCTACGCCACGCTCCCCGTACAGCTTTTCTGCCTCTCTGTGCCTGCTCCAGGACGCGGAGGTGGAGTACAGGCCTCCTGGAGCTGACGCTTTATATTTAGCCCCGGGGTCCGGATTATAGAAGCCCCTGCCACACATGCAACGCTGGCCATCTTGGAGGTGGCGGGCTGACTATCACTGGCTCTGCTCAGCTGCTGAGCTCTATCTCGCTCCACCATCCGCTGAGCTATCTGAGAATCTGGAGCTGCTGGATTGGGCCAAGGAGAACCTGCTAGAGGGAGGTAGGGATGAAAGCCAGCCGTCCCCGGGCACCGCCATCTTGAAGTCGCCACGTCCCTCGGCCTGACAATAGTGAGGCCCTGAGGAGCGCTATAGCGCTGCAGAAATACCACTGCTGTCCCTGAGACACTGACATCCCTCCACAGCCAGACTATTCTGACACCAGAAACTACCAGCTGTTCTTGTGTTACTCTATTTTCATTGTTACCCAGATCCTGACATCATACACTGTTCTAGAGTTACTCTATTATCTTCACTGCTACCCGGATCCCAGCATCATATGCTACTATGGTGGTACGATCTTTAGAGTGTGGAAATAAACCCATAATCTGCCTCCTGCGCACTATACTATAGCAACTCTATTGCTGCTGTTCCTGTGATTTACTGCCTCCTCTGCTGCTGTTGGGCGACTGCCTTTTCTTCCCACCAGTGGACTTCTCGCTGCACCTACTCCCCAACTTCACCTCTTCTCATTATATCTTCCTCTGGCACTAGGGCATGGAAAAGTTTTTATTGCCTCTACAATCCAATATGCCTACTAAAGCTTCACAATCTACAGCCCAAAAAGGACTTAAAGCTACTGAAAAGGACCAGAGGCCGGCCTGCAAAAGCACGCAAAGCCACCCCTAATGTACGTCCCTAAGACGAAGCATCATGTTCAGCGCTCTTGCCTCCAGATGACATCACTCCTCCAAATTTGTCACCTGTCTATGATGCACCTTCAACAACGGAACCCACACTGTTGCCCAAGAAGTCTCCCGAGTCCTGACGCCTTTTATAGACAAGAGATTGGAAGTCCTTCACACCTCCATTAACAATGCACTAATGCAAATTAATAACAACAAGTAGCGATCGCATAAACCTCAGTTGCTCCCTTGGAACAGTCTGTGCAACAAAGAATAACAATGGAGGAGTCTCTACAAAACAAACTGGAGGACTTGGTAAACAGGGACCGCCTTGCGCTTGGTGGGCATCCCGGAGTCAAGCACTGGGCACAAATTAACAAAATATCTCATTGAGGATATTCCAAGAGCTCTTCAAATGGATTGTCCTTAAGACCCTATGACCATCGAACGGGCGCAGTGTATTGGGCCACCGGGGGATAATGGAGGAGAACGTCCTAGGCCAGTCATTGCCAAATACCTTCATTGGGCAACGAAAGAAAAAACCCTGGGAGTCTACAGAAGTCAAATGCAACTCACAATCCAAGGGCAATGCATCCTTTTATTTCAGGACTTTTTCCTGGACCTACACGACTAGGGCACATTCCAATTGCAGTACCCTGCCCAACTGCGAGTCCAACACAATAAACACACCTCAATGTTCGAAGATCCAGAGGAAGCTAAAAAACATTTTAATATAGGCTGAAATATGGCAAAAATATGGGGGAATCCAAGATCACTTGAAGTTTGCACTTTAAGGTGCACTATATAGAAGTCCTCCCGCAGTCCGGGACGGGTTGGGTTCTACTAGTAAGGTCCCTCCACAACGTTCTAATTGCCTGTTTCCTGACATGGATGTTATCTCGCAGGAAAGGCTTTAGGCAAGATTTTACCTATAAAACACCCCCCCTTTTTAATTTATACAATCATTTTTAAAAAGACTATAACCACCTATAGTAACAGCCCAGTCATAGCTACTGTCCAGCCATGTCTCGCCGAATACCCACTATATCATATTTGCCCTCCAACAGTACGAGTTCCAGTTCCTCAATTTTATTTGTGAGGCTTCTGGCATTAGTGTACATACACTTTATGGAGGAGATTTATCATTAGTCCTATTTAGCTTCTTCACATATAATTGTCTTGCTTTTTTTTCAGTCACGCAATGGCAGAAAAAATACACCATCGCAGCATATATCAACTTACTAGAGAATTTTCAAAAGAACAAAGATTTAATCGCAAAACTACACCACACAGCAAGTGGTGTATGTGGGTCCTTTGCTACTGCATCTGGGGGGAATTTCATCATATTTTTAGGTGGGTTTGTGTGTTTTTTTTGGCGCACATTTTTTACTTTCTCCTTTTTTGGGGCGGAGAGGGATTGGCATTGTTGTTTTTCTATCATGAGCTTGGTTTTTTCCATGCACTTATCTTCTTGTCTGTTGTTTTTTTTCCTTGTTTTTGTTGAACCAAGGATGGGAAGGGATTGGATGAGGAAGAGATTAAGGGGAAACTATTCTATATAACATAACAGTCAATGCTAGTTAGGTGAAAAAAGTCATCTAGACCCTTCTTGAAGCTCTCTGCTGTCGCTGCTTTGACCAGCGCCTGAGGCAGGCTATTCCACAGATTGACAGTTCTCATAGTAAAAACACCTACAGAGCAGGGGACGGCTGTCCGAGGCCAGCAATTCCAACTGCATGCTATTTTTGTTTGGATAGTGCTGTTTGTTTCGGGAGATGTGTAGTCTGGAGACCTGTGCACATTTACTAAGAAAAGTGCAGTGTGCACTATGTGCAGTTTGCCTGTGTAGTATGCAGAGGGCGCCAGATTCATGGTTTCTGGCACACATTCTACATAAATCTTTGGGCAGCTGGCTGGCAAGCCATGTTGTGGTGGCAGTTGGGGTAAAATGCTTGTGTGTTTTTAATCACCTGTCTCTGTAATATTCTTGTCCCCTCTAAGCAACAAGTATGTCCCCTTCCTCCTAGACAACGAGCATTGCTCGGCAATAAGCATGTCCCCACCCCCAATGCCAACAAGCCATTTTTTGTGCATGTATTTTTTGTTTTCAAGGACTGTGCCTGCTGTGGACTATTTTATGGATAGCATTTTAATAACAAATAAAATGGTTAATGAGGGTGTGTCTCCTTTTTTGGTTTCATTACATTTTTATATTTCTTAATAAAATTGTGTGTGTGTGTGGGGGGGGGGTTCTTAGCAACTCTTCATTTTTTCTTCCGGAATTGAAAAAAAAAAGGTGGGGTTAGTTTGAATTTGCCCCAAAAAAATGGCGAATCCTAAGACCAGCCCTTAGTAATGAACACTGTCAACTAGACAGCACCACTACCGTGGCAAACTATAAAGGGTGTCGCGAAAAAAAAACAACATATACTGCACTGCTATATAATACCCTTTATATATACATCACCACCATATATTGTACTGCTATATAATATTCCTTATGTATAAAGGGGATATTATATAGCAGTGCAGTATTTGGTGGTGATGTAAATATAAAAGGTATAATATAGCACTATGGTATATGCAGGTGCTACAACCATGTTGGGAAGCCTGTTGGAGTGCAGTAGTGGCCCTCTGTGTTCTGTTGTTTTGGTCCCCTCTATATACCCTTATCATCCTTCTACTGCTGCAGCTGCTCCGACAGAGGGCAGTGTATGGCTGTATGGATGCGATCGACTACCTCCTGTCCCTTGGTCTCCTCTGCGTTTGGGGCAACACAGGTCCTCCCCAAATCTCCCTTCACCCTAGCACTTCTTTGCGCTTGTTTGCGCCAGCTATTGACAAAGTCCTAGCTCTTCCCTTTATGCAGCCGCTGTGAGATGGAGTGATGTGCTCGCTGCAGGAGCACACCTGTCCTGTGTTCCGTTTCCGCAGCACTGCTGTTGCATGCTCAAGTCCTGATCATGAAGAGGGCTCACGAGGTATAATGCACCGAACACCCACCGCTAACACCCACGATCATTGCACATTGTCACAAGTGGCAATTTTGTTTTGATCATCGTTCCCTGTGATGTCAGTGGGTAGCGGCAGATCAGTTGCCGTAAGCGCTTTGGGTCTTTGTAAGACCTGAACCTGCATGGTTTCTGCAGATACGTTACAATGTGCCAGTGGCACATTGTAATAAATCATGTGTTAAAATGCCATATACTGCAATACAGTAGTATTGCAGTATATGGTAGGACCAACTGGACTGTCTAGGGTTAGAGTACACTAAAGGGTCTAAAATCCCTAGAAGTGATATAAGAATAAACAGTAAAAATCTGAAACATGTTAGGTATCTCCACATCCCAAAATGTCCAATCTATTAAAATATGAAAACGGTTATTCCAGGCAGTGAAACCCAAAATGCAAAATAATCACGAAATGTCCGAAACTCATTTTAACTCATTTTCAGAAATATAAGAAACAAGCCATAGCTCCTGACGTTGCCGAGGATAGTAAATAACTGCTCATAGCTATAACAAAATAGAATGGGTTAACAAAATATATTTTACATGTATTTATCCATCTCTCTCTGACTGCCTCTGATCTTTTGTGTCTGTGTTGGTCTCTGACTGTCTCCATGACCGTTTCTCTCTCTGAAGGTCTCTGACAGTCTCTGACCGTTCCATTCTCTGAGTGTCTCGGACTGACTGTGTCTGTCTGACTACGGTTTTCTCAGACAGAGAAAGACAGAGAAAACCTGAGTCAGAGACAATGGAAGAAGGCCGGATTCAGGCTTTCGTTGACTGTCTCTATCTCTGACTGTCTTCCACTGTCTCTGACTCCAGTTTTCTCTGTCTGCCTCTGTCACTGTCTCTGTATTTGTCTCTGACTGCCACTTTGTCTATGGGATGATTTATCAGAAGTATCTAAAAGCAGAACTGTTCTAGTTGCTCATGACAACCAATCGGAGAACAAGTTTCATTTTCCTACATCTGTATAAAATTACAGCTGATCTCTAATTGGTTTCCATGTGCAAATGGGACAGTTTTACCGCAGACATTTCTGATTAACCACTACGGGACTCAGCCTCTTTTGGCCTTAAGGACGCGGCCCCATTTTTCAAATCTGGCCTGTGTCACTATTAGTGGTTATAGCTTTGGAACGATACAAGATATCCCGGGGATTTTGAGATTGTTTTCTCGTGACACATTGTACTTCAAATTAGTTTAAAAATTTGGATGAAATCTTTTGTGTTTAGTTATGAAAAAAAACAAAATTTGGCAAAAACTTGGAAAAATTCTTTATTTTCAACATTCTAAATTCTCTACTTTTGATGCAGATAGTCATAGCACCCAAATAAATTCATATCGTACATTTCCCAAATGTCTGCTTTATGTTGGATGGTTTTTTAAGATTCCACATATTTTACTAGAATGTTAAGAGGCTCAGAATTTA